>NW_026871221.1:335684-671368 GCF_028564815.1 Eubalaena glacialis
TAGAGTGTGGGTTAGGGTTAGGGTAAGTGTTAGGGTTAGGGTTACGGTACGTCTTAGGGCACGTGTTAGGGTACGGGTGAGGGTACGGCGTAGGTTATGGGTTAGTGTTAGGGTTAGGGTTAGGGTTAGGGTACGGCTTAGGATACGGGTTAGGGTACGGGTGAGGGTACGGCGTAGGTTATGGGTTAGGGTTAGGGTTAGTGTTAGGGTTATGGTACGGCTTAGGTTATGGGATAGGGTACAGGTGAGGGTATGGCATAGGGTAGGGGTTAGGGTTAGGTTTAGGGTTAGGGTTAGGGTTAGGGTACGCCTTAGGGTACGGGTGAGGGTATGGGTGAGGATACTGCGTAGGGTATTGGTTAGGGTTAGGGTACGGCTTAGGATACGGGTTAGGGTACGTGTTAGGGTATGGCGTACGCTATGGGTTAGGGTTAGGGTTAGGGTTAGGGTTAGGGTTAGGGTACGGGTTAGGGTACGGGTGAGGTTACGGCGTAGGGTATAGTTTAGGGTTAGGGTTAGGGTTAGGGTACGGCTTAGGGTACGGGTTAGGGTACGGGTGAGGGTATGGCGTAGTGTATAGGTTAGGGTTAGGGTTAGGGTATGGCTTAGGGTATGGGTGAGGGTACGGGTGAGGGTACTGTGTAGGGTATTGGCTATGGTTAGGGTACGGCTTAGAATACGGGATAGGGTACGGTTTAGGGTACGGCGTAGGGTATGGGTTAGGGTTAGGGTTAGGGTTAGGGTTAGGGTTAGGGTACGGCTTAGGGTACGGGTTAGGGTACGGGTGAGGGTACGGCGTAGTGTATAGGTTAGGGTTAGGGTTAGGGTTAGGGTACGGCTTAGGGTATGGGATAGGGTACGGGTGAGGGTACGTCGTTGGGTAGGGGTTAGGTTTAGGGTTAGGGTTAGTGTTAGGGTTAGGGTACGGCTTAGGGTATGGGATAGGTTACGGGTGAGGGTACGGCGTAGGGTAGGGGTTAGGGTTAGGTTTAGGGTTAGTGTTAGGGTTAGGGTACCGCTTAGGGTATGGGATAGGTTGCGGCGTAGGGTAGCGGTTAGGGTTAGGGTTAGGGTTAGGGTACGGCTTAGGATACGGGTTAGGGTACGGGTGAGGGTGCGGCGTAGCGTATGGGTTAGGGTTAGGGTTAGGGTTAGGGTACGGCTTAGGGTACGGGTTAGGGTACGGGTGAGGGTACGGCGTAGGTTATGGGTTAGGGTTAGGGTTAGGGTTAGGGTTAGTTTTAGGGTTAGGGATTGGTTTAGGGTAAGGGTTAGGATTAGCATACTTGTTCGGGTTAGGGTTTTGGTTAGGGTTAGGGTACGCGTTAGGGTTAGGGTATGGGTTAGGTTTAGGGTACACGTTAGGATTAGGGTATTTATTAAACCTATCCCACTCTCTAGATACCACTTAGCACGTAAAGGAATATTATTTGGGGTTCAGCCATGGAGAAGATTTTAGTCACTAGGATAAGATAAAGAATAAACACATTATAAAAAAAATCACATAAGGTTTTCTTTTTAACCTGTTCTTCAAAACACTAGTGTTTAGGAAATCTAATGGAGGCAAAAGCAGTAAAGGGTAGTTTAGGGTTAGGGTTAGGGTAGGGCTTAGGATACGGGTGAGGGTACTGGTGAGGGTACTGCGTAGGTTATTGGTTAGGGTTAGGGTACGGCTTAGGATACGGGTTAGGATATGGGTTAGGTTACGGCGTTGGGTATGGGTGAGGGTTAGGGTTAGGGTTAGGGTAAGGCTTTGGGTACGGGTTAGGGTACGGGTGAGGGTACGGCGTAGGGTAGAGGTTAGGGTTAGGTTTAGGGTTAGGGTACGGCTTAGGATACGGGTTAGGGTATGTGTGAGGGTACGGCGTAGCGTATTGGTTAGGGTTAGGGTTAGGGTTAGGGTTAGTTTTAGGGTTAGGGATTGGTTTAGGGTACGGGTTAGGATTAGTGTACGTGTTAGGGTTAGGGTTTGGGTTAGGGTTAGGGTACGCATTAGGGTTAGGGTGTGGGTTAGGGTTAGGGTACACGTTAGGATTAGGGTATTTATTAAACCTATCCCACTCTCTAGATACCACTTAGCACGTAAAGGAATATTATTTAGGGTCCAGCCATGGATAAGATAAAGAATAAACACATTATAAAAAAATCACATTAGGATTTTCTTTTTAACCTGTTCCTTAAAACACTAGTGCTTAGGAAATCTAATGGAGGCAAAAGCAGTCAAGGGTAGTTTAGGGTTAGGGTTAGGGTTAGGGTTAGTGTTAGGGTTAGGGTACGGCTTAGGGTATGGGATAGGGTATGGTGAGGGTACGGCATAGGGTAGGGTTTAGGGTTAGGGTTAGTGTTAGGGTTAGGGTTAGGGTATGGCTTAGGGTACGGGTGAGGGTACTGTGTAGGTCATTGGTTAGGGTTAGGTTAAGGCTTAGGATACAGGTTATTGTATGGGTTAGTGTACGGTTCAGGGTATGGATAAGGTTTAGGGTTAGGGTTAGGGTTAGAGTTAGGGTACGGCTTATGGTACGGGTTAGGGTACGGGTGAGGGTACGGCGTAGTGTATAAGTTAGGGTTAGGGTTAGGGTACGGCTTAGGGTACGGGTTAGGTTACGGGTGAGGGTACGGCGTAGGGTATGGGTTAGGGTTAGGGTTAGGGTTAGGGTTAGTGTTAGTGTTAGGGTTAGGGTACGGCTTAGCGTATGGGATAGGGTACAGGTGAGGGTACGGCGTAGGGTAGGGGTTAGGGTTAGAGTTAGGGTTAGGGTTGGGGTTAGGGTACGGCTTAGGGTACGGGTGAGGGTATGGGTGAGGGTACTGCGTAGGGTATTGGTTAGGGTTAGGATATGGCTTAGGATACGGGTTAGGGTACGGGTTAGGGTACGGGTGAGGGTACGGCGTAGGGTAAGGGTTAGGGTTAGGGTTAGGGTTAGGGTTAGTTTTAGGGTTAGGGATTGGTTTAGGGTACGGATTAGGATTAGCGTACGTGTTAGGGTTAGGTTTTGGGTTAGGGTTAGGGTACGCGTTAGGGTTAGGGTATGGGTTAGGGTTAGGGTACACGTTAGGATTAGGGTATTTATTAAACCTATCCCACTCTCTAGATACCACTTAGCACGTAAAGGAATATTATTAGGGATCCAGCCATGGAGAAGATTTTAGTCACTAGGATAAGATAAAGAATAAACACATTATAAAAAAATCACATTAGGATTTTCTTTTTAACCTGTTCCTTAAAACACTAGTGCTTAGGAAATCTAATAGAGGCAAAAGCAATCAAGGGTAGTTTAGGGTTAGGGTTAGGGTTAGGGTTAGTGTTAGGTTTAGGGTACGGCTTAGGGTATGGGATAGGGTACGGGTGAGGGTACGGCGTAGGGTAGGGGTTAGGGTTAGGGTTAGGGTTAGGGTACGGCTTAGGGTACGGGTTAGGGTACGGGTGAGGTTACGGCGTAGGGTATAGTTTAGGGTTAGGGTTAGGGTTAGGGTACGGCTTAGGGTACGGGTTAGGGTACGGTTGAGGGTACTGTGTAGGGTATTGGTTATGGTTAGGGTACGGCTTAGAATACGGGTTAGGGTACGGTTTAGGGTACGGCGTAGGGTATGAGTTAGGGTTAGGGTTAGGGTTAGCGTTAGGTTTAGGGTACGGCTTAGGGTACGGGTTAGGGTACGGGTGAGGGTACGGCGTAGTGTATAGGTTAGGGTTAGGGTTAGGGTTAGGGTACGGCTTAGGGTATGGGATAGGTTACGGGTGAGGGTACGGCGTAGGGTAGGGGTTAGGTTTAGGTTTACGGTTAGTGTTAGGTTTAGGGTACCGCTTAGGGTATGGGATAGGGTACGGCGTAGGGTAGTGGTTAGGGTTAGGGTTAGGTTTAGGGTACGGCTTAGGATACGGGTTAGGGTACGGGTGAGGGTGCGGCGTAGCGTATGGGTTAGGGTTAGGGTTAGGGTTAGGGTACGGCTTAGGGTACGGGTTAGGGTATGGGTGAGGGTACGGCGTAGGTTATGGGTTAGGGTTAGGGTTAGGGTTAGGGTTAGTTTTAGGGTTAGGGATTGGTTTAGGGTAAGGTTTAGGATTAGCATACTTGTTCGGGTTAGGGTTTTGGTTGGGGTTAGGGTACGCGTTAGGGTTAGGGTATGGGTTAGGTTTAGGGTACACGTTAGGATTAGGGTATTTATTAAACCTATCCCACTCTCTAGATACCACTTAGCACGTAAAGGAATATTATTTAGGGTCCAGCCATGGAGAAGATTTTCGTCACTAGGATAAGATAAAGAATAAACACATTATAAAAAAATCACATTAGGATTTTCTTTTTAACCTGTTCCTTAAAACACTAGTGCTTAGGAAATCTAATGGAGGCAAAAGCAGTCAAGGGTAGTTTAGGGTTAGGGTTAGGGTTAGGGTTAGTGTTAGCGTTAGGGTACGGCTTAGGGTATGGGATAGGGTAT
The DNA here is from genome assembly GCF_028564815.1 of Eubalaena glacialis. Lineage (NCBI taxonomy): Eukaryota > Metazoa > Chordata > Mammalia > Artiodactyla > Balaenidae > Eubalaena > Eubalaena glacialis. The sequence goes on from NW_026871221.1 coordinate 340,122, forward strand.
GGGTGAGGGTACGGCATAGGGTAGGGTTTAGGTTTAGGGTTAGTGTTAGGGTTAGGGTTAGAGTATGGCTTAGGGTACGGGTGAGGTTACTGTGTAGGTCATTGGTTAGGGTTAGGTTAAGGCTTAGGATACAGGTTATTGTATGGGTTAGGGTACGGCGCAGGGTATGGGTAAGGGTTAGGGTTAGGGTTAGGGTTAGAGTTAGGGTACGGCTTAGGGTACGGGTTAGGGTACGGGTGAGGGTACGGCATAGTGTATAGGTTAGGGTTAGGGTTAGGGTACGGCTTAGGGTACGGGTTAGGTTACGGGTGAGGGTACGGCATAGGGTATGGTTTAGGGTTAGGGTTAGGGTTAGGGTTAGTGTTAGTGTTAGGGTTAGGGTACGGCTTAGAGTATGGGATAGGGTACGGGTGAGGGTATGGCGTAGGGTAGGGGTTAGGGTTAGAGTTAGGTTTAGGGTTGGGGTTAGGGTACGGCTTAGGGTACGGGTGAGGGTATGGGTGAGGGTACTGCGTAGGGTATTGGTTAGTGTTAGGATATGGCTTAGGATACGGGTTAGGGTACGGGTTAGGGTATGGCGTAGGGTATGGGTTAGGGTTAGGGTTAGGGTTAGGTTTAGGGTTAGGGTACGGCTTAGGATACGGGTTAGGGTACGGGTGAGGGTACGGCGTAGTTTATGGGTTAGGGTTAGGGTACGTCTTAGGGTACGGGTTAGGGTACGGGTGAGGGTACGGCGTAGGGTAAGGGTTAGGGTTAGGGTTAGGGTTAGGGTTAGTTTTAGGGTTAGGGATTGGTTTAGGGTACGGGTTAGGATTAGCGTACGTGTTAGGGTTAGGTTTTGGGTTAGGGTTAGGGTACGCGTTAGGGTTAGGGTATGGGTTAGGGTTAGCGTACACGTTAGGATTAGGGTATTTATTAAACCTATCCCACTCTCTAGGTACCACTTAGCACGTAAAGGAATATTATTAGGGATCCAGCCATGGAGAAGATTTTAGTCACTAGGATAAGATAAAGAATAAACACATTATAAAAAAATCACATTAGGAGATTCTTTTTAACCTGTTCCTTAAAACACTAGTGCTTAGGAAATCTAATAGAGGCAAAAGCAATCAAGGGTAGTTTAGGGTTAGGGTTAGGGTTAGGGTTAGTGTTAGGTTTAGGGTACGGCTTAGGGTACGGGTTAGGGTACGGGTGAGGTTACGGCGTAGGGTATAGTTTAGTGTTAGGGTTAGGGTTAGGGTACGGCTTAGGGTACGGGTTAGGGTACGGGTGAGGTTACGGCGTAGGGTATAGTTTAGTGTTAGGGTTAGGGTTAGGGTACGGCTTAGGGTACGGGTTAGGGTACGGTTGAGGGTACTGTGTAGGGTATTGGTTATGGTTAGGGTACGGCTTAGAATACGGGTTAGGGTACGGTTTAGGGTACGGCGTAGGTTATGGGTTAGGGTTAGGGTTAGGGTTAGCGTTAGGTTTAGGGTACGGCTTAGGGTACGGGTTAGGGTACGGGTGAGGGTACGGCGTAGTGTATAGGTTAGGGTTAGGGTTAGGGTTAGGGTACGGCTTAGGGTATGGGATAGGTTACGGGTGAGGTTACGGCGTAGGGTAGGGGTTAGGGTTAGGTTTACGGTTAGTGTTAGGTTTAGGTTACCGCTTAGGGTATGGGATAGGGTACGGCGTAGGGTAGTGGTTAGGGTTAGGGTTAGGGTTAGGGTACGGCTTAGGATACGGGTTAGGGTACGGGTGAGGGTGCGGCGTAGCGTATGGGTTAGGGTTAGGGTTAGGGTTAGGGTACGGCTTAGGGTACGGGTTAGGGTATGGGTGAGGGTACGGCGTAGGTTATGGGTTAGGGTTAGGGTTAGGGTTAGGGTTAGTTTTAGGGTTAGGGATTGGTTTAGGGTACGGGTTAGGATTAGCGTACTTGTTCGGGTTAGGGTTTTGGTTAGGGTTAGGGTACGCGTTAGGGTTAGGGTATGGGTTAGGTTTAGGGTACACGTTAGGATTAGGGTATTTATTAAACCTATCCCACTCTCTAGATACCACTTAGCACGTAAAGGAATATTATTTAGGGTCCAGCCATGGAGAAGATTTTCGTCACTAGGATAAGATAAAGAATAAACACATTATAAAAAAATCACATTAGGATTTTCTTTTTAACCTGTTCCTTAAAACACTAGTGCTTAGGAAATCTAATGGAGGCAAAAGCAGTCAAGGGTAGTTTAGGGTTAGGGTTAGGGTTAGGGTTAGTGTTAGGGTTAGGGTACGGCTTAGGGTATGGGATAGGGTATGGGTGAGGGTACGGCATAGGGTAGGGTTTAGGTTTAGGGTTAGTGTTAGGGTTAGGGTTAGAGTATGGCTTAGGGTACGGGTGAGGGTACTGTGTAGGTCATTGGTTAGGGTTAGGTTAAGGCTTAGGATACAGGTTATTGTATGGGTTAGGGTACGGCGCAGGGTATGGGTAAGGGTTAGGTTTAGGGTTAGGGTTAGAGTTAGGGTACGGCTTAGGGTACGGGTTAGGGTACGGGTGAGGGTACGGCATAGTGTATAGGTTAGGGTTAGGGTTAGGGTACGGCTTAGGGTACGGGTTAGGTTACGGGTGAGGGTACGGCATAGGGTATGGTTTAGGGTTAGGGTTAGGGTTAGGGTTAGTGTTAGTGTTAGGGTTAGGGTACGGCTTAGAGTATGGGATAGGGTACGGGTGAGGGTACGGCGTAGGGTAGGGGTTAGGGTTAGAGTTAGGGTTAGGGTTGGGGTTAGGGTACGGCTTAGGGTACGGGTGAGGGTACGGGTGAGGGTACTGCGTAGGGTATTGGTTAGGGTTAGGATACGGATTAGGATACGGGTTAGGGTACGGGTTAGGGTATGGCGTAGGGTATGGGTTAGGGTTAGGATTAGGGTTAGCGTTAGGGTTAGGGTTAGGGTTAGGGTACGGCTTAGGATACGGGTTAGGGTACGGGTGAAGGTACGGCGTAGCGTATGGGTTACGGTTAGGGTTAGGGTTAGGGTTAGGGTACGGCTTAGGTTATGGGATAGGGTACAGTTGAGGGTATGGCATAGGGTATGGGTTAGGGTTAGGGTTAGGGTTAGGGTACGGCTTAGGGTACGGGTGAGGGTATGGGTGAGGATACAGCGTAGGGTATTGGTTAGGGTTACGGTACGTCTTAGGATACGGGTTAGGGTACGGGTGAGGGTACGGCGTAGGTTATGGGTTAAGGTTAGGGTTAGTGTTACTGTTAGGGTTAGGGTACGGCTTAGCATATGGGATAGGGTACGGGTGAGGGTACGGCGTAGGGTAGGGGTTAGGGTTAGGGTTAGGGTTAGGGTTAGGGTATGGCTTAGGGTACGGGTGAGGGTACGGGTGAGGGTACTGCGTAGGGTATTGGTTAGGGTTAGGGTACGGCTTAGGATACGTGTTAGGGTACGGGTTAGGGTACGGCGTAGAGTGTGGGTTAAGGTTAGGGTTAGTGTTAGTGTTAGGGTTACGGTACGTCTTAGGGTACGTGTTAGGGTACGGGTGAGGGTACGGCGTAGGTTATGGGTTAGGGTTAGGGTTAGGGTTAGGGTTAGGGTACGGCTTAGGATACGGGTTAGGGTACGGGTGAGGGTACGGCGTAGGTTATGGGTTAGGGTTAGGGTTAGTGTTAGGGTTATGGTACGGCTTAGGTTATGGGATAGGGTACAGGTGAGGGTATGGCATAGGGTAGGGGTTAGGGTTAGGGTTAGGGTTAGGGTTAGGGTTAGGGCACGGCTTAGGGTACGGGTGAGGGTATGGGTGAGGATACTGCGTAAGGTATTGGTTAGGGTTAGGGTACGGCTTAGGATACGGGTTAGGGTACGTGTTAGGGTATGGCGTACGGTATGGGTTAGGGTTAGGGTTAGGGTTAGGGTTAGGGTTAGGGTTAGGGTTAGGGTACGGCTTAGGGTACGGGTTAGGGTACGGGTGAGGTTACGGCGTAGGGTATAGTTTAGGGTTAGGGTTAGGGTTAGGGTACGGCTTAGGATACGGGTTAGGGTACGGGTGAGGGTACGGCATAGCGTATGGTTTAGGGTTAGGGTTAGGGTTAGGGTACGGCTTAGGGTACGGGTTAGGGTACGGGTGAGGGTATGGTGTAGTGTATAGGTTAGGGTTAGGGTTAGGGTTAGGGTATGGCTTAGGGTACGGGTGAGGGTACGGGTGAGGGTACTGTGTAGGGTATTGGTTATGGTTAGGGTACGGCTTAGAATACGGGTTAGGGTACGGGATAGGGTACGGCGTAGGGTATAGTTTAGGGTTAGGGTTAGGGTTAGGGTACGGCTTAGGATACGGGTTAGGGTACGGGTGAGGGTACGGTGTAGTGTATAGGTTAGGGTTAGGGTTAGGGTTAGGGTACGGCTTAGGGTAAGGGTTAGGGTACGGGTGAGGGTATGGCGTAGTGTATAGGTTAGGGTTATGGTTAGGGTTAGGGTACGGCTTAGGGTATGGGATAGGGTACGGGTGAGGCTACGGCGTAGGGTAGGGGTTAGGTTTAGGGTTAGGGTTAGTGTTAGGGTTAGGGTACCGCTTAGGGTATGGGATAGGTTACGGGTGAGGGTACGGCGTAGGGTAGGGGTTAGGGTTAGGTTTAGGGTTAGTGTTAGGTTTAGGGTACTGCTTAGGGTATGGGATAGGGTACGGCGTAGGGTAGCGGTTAGGGTTAGGGTTAGGGTTAGGGTTAGGGTACGGATTAGGGTACGGGTTAGGGTACGGTGAGGGTACTGCGTAGGGTATTGGTTATGGTTAGGGTACGGCTTAGGATACGTGTTAGGGTACGGGTTAGGGTACGGCGTAGAGTGTGGGTTAGGGTTAGGGTTAGTGTTAGGGTTAGGGTTACGGTACGTCTTAGGGTACGTGTTAGGGTACGGGTGAGGGTACGGCGTAGGTTATGGGTTAGGGTTAGTGTTAGGGTTAGGGTTAGGGTACGGCTTAGGATACGGGTTAGGGTACGGGTGAGGGTACGGCGTAGGGTAGGGGTTAGGTTTAGGGTTAGGGTTAGTGTTAGGGTTAGGGTACGGCTTAGGGTATGGGATAGGTTACGGTGAGGGTACGGCGTAGGGTAGGGGTTAGGGTTAGGTTTAGGGTTAGTGTTAGGTTTAGGGTACCGCTTAGGGTATGGGATAGGGTACGGCGTAGGGTAGCGGTTAGGGTTAGGGTTAGGGTACGGCTTAGGATACGGGTTAGGGTACGGGTGAGGTTACGGCGTAGGTTATGGGTTAGGGTTAGGTTTAGGGTTAGGGTTAGTTTTAGGGTTAGGGATTTGTTTAGGGTACGTGTTAGGATTAGCATACTTGTTCGGGTTAGGGTTTTGGTTAGGGTTAGGGTACGCGTTAGGGTTAGGGTGTGGGTTAGGTTTAGGGTACACGTTAGGATTAGGGTATTTATTAAACCTATCCCACTCTCTAGATACCACTTAGCACGTAAAGGAATATTATTTGGGGTTCAGCCATGGAGAAGATTTTAGTCACTAGGATAAGATAAAGAATAAACACATTATAAAAAAAATCACATAAGGTTTCCTTTTTAACCTGTTGTTTAAAACACTAGTGTTTAGGAAATCTAATGGAGGCAAAAGCAGTAAAGGGTAGTTTAGGGTTAGGGTTAGGGTTAGGGTTAGGGTTAGGGTAGTGCTTAGGATACGGGTGAGGGTACTGGTGAGGGTACTGCGTAGGTTATTGGTTAGGGTTAGGGTACGGCTTAGGATACGGGTTAGGATATGGGTTAGGTTACGGCGTTGGGTATGGGTGAGGGTTAGGGTTAGGGTTAGGGTAAGGCTTTGGGTACGGGTTAGGGTACGGGTGAGGGTACGGCGTAGGGTAGAGGTTAGGGTTAGGTTTAGGGGTAGGGTACGGCTTAGGATACGGGTTAGGGTATGGGTGAGGGTACGGCGTAGCGTATGGGTTAGGGTTAGGGTTAGGGTTAGGGTTAGTTTTAGGGTTCGGGATTGGTTTAGGGTACGGGTTAGGATTAGCGTACGAGTTAGTGTTAGGGTTTGGGTTAGGGTTAGGGTACGCATTAGGGTTAGGGTGTGGGTTAGGGTTAGGGTACACGTTAGGATTAGGGTATTTATTAAACCTATCCCACTCTCTAGATACCACTTAGCACGTAAAGGAATATTATTTAGGGTCCAGCCATGGAGAAGATTTTCGTTACTAGGATAAGATAAAGAATAAACACATTATAAAAAAATCACATTAGGATTTTCTTTTTAACCTGTTCCTTAAAACACTAGTGCTTAGGAAATCTAATAGAGGCAAAAGCAATCAAGGGTAGTTTAGGGTTAGGGTTAGGGTTAGGGTTAGTGTTAGGTTTAGGGTACGGCTTAGGGTATGGGACAGGGTACGGATGAGGGTACGGCGTAGGGTAGGGGTTAGGGTTAGGGTTAGGGTTAGGGTACGGCTTAGGGTACGGGTTAGGGTACGGGTGAGGTTACGGCGTAGGGTATAGTTTAGTGTTAGGGTTAGGCTTAGGGTACGGCTTAGGGTACGGGTTAGGGTACGGTTGAGGGTACTGTGTAGGGTATTGGTTATGGTTAGGGTACGGCTTAGAATACGGGTTAGGGTACGGTTTAGGGTACGGCGTAGGTTATGGGTTAGGGTTAGGTTTAGGGTTAGCGTTAGGTTTAGGGTACGGCTTAGGGTACGGGTTAGGGTATGGGTGAGGGTACGGCGTAGTGTATAGGTTAGGGTTAGGGTTAGGGTTAGGGTACGGCTTAGGGTATGGGATAGGTTACGGGTGAGGGTACGGCGTAGGGTAGGGGTTAGGGTTAGGTTTACGGTTAGTGTTAGGTTTAGGTTACCGCTTAGGGTATGGGATAGGGTACGGCGTAGGGTAGTGGTTAGGGTTAGGGTTAGGGTTAGGGTAGGGCTTAGGATACGAGTTATGGTATGGGTGAGGGTGCGGCGTAGCGTATGGGTTAGGGTTAGGGTTAGGGTTAGTTTTAGGGTTAGGGATTGGTTTAGGGTACGGGTTAGGATTAGCGTACTTGTTCGGGTTAGGGTTTTGGTTAGGGTTAGGGTACGCGTTAGGGTTAGGGTATGGGTTAGGTTTAGGGTACACGTTAGGATTAGGGTATTTATTAAACCTATCCCACTCTCTAGATACCACTTAGCACGTAAAGGAATATTATTTAGGGTCCAGCCATGGAGAAGATTTTCGTCACTAGGATAAGATAAAGAATAAACACATTATAAAAAAATCACATTAGGATTTTCTTTTTAACCTGTTCCTTAAAACACTAGTGCTTAGGAAATCTAATGGAGGCAAAAGCAGTCAAGGGTAGTTTAGGGTTAGGGTTAGGGTTAGGGTTAGTGTTAGGGTTAGGGTACGGCTTAGGGTATGGGATAGGGTACGGATGAGGGTACGGCGTAGGGTAGGGGTTAGGGTTAGGGTTAGGGTTAGGGTACGGCTTAGGGTACGGGTTAGGGTACGGGTGAGGTTACGGCGTAGGGTATAGTTTAGTGTTAGGGTTAGGCTTAGGGTACGGCTTAGGGTACGGGTTAGGGTACGGTTGAGGGTACTGTGTAGGGTATTGGTTATGGTTAGGGTACGGCTTAGAATACGGGTTAGGGTACGGTTTAGGGTACGGCGTAGGTTATGGGTTAGGGTTAGGTTTAGGGTTAGCGTTAGGTTTAGGGTACGGCTTAGGGTACGGGTTAGGGTATGGGTGAGGGTACGGCGTAGTGTATAGGTTAGGGTTAGGGTTAGGGTTAGGGTACGGCTTAGGGTATGGGATAGGTTACGGGTGAGGGTACGGCGTAGGGTAGGGGTTAGGGTTAGGTTTACGGTTAGTGTTAGGTTTAGGTTACCGCTTAGGGTATGGGATAGGGTACGGCGTAGGGTAGTGGTTAGGGTTAGGGTTAGGGTTAGGGTAGGGCTTAGGATACGAGTTATGGTATGGGTGAGGGTGCGGCGTAGCGTATGGGTTAGGGTTAGGGTTAGGGTTAGGGTACGGCTTAGGGTACGGGTTAGGGTATGGGTGAGGGTACGGCGTAGGTTATGGGTTAGGGTTAGGGTTAGGGTTAGGGTTAGTTTTAGGGTTAGGGATTGGTTTAGGGTACGGGTTAGGATTAGCGTACTTGTTCGGGTTAGGGTTTTGGTTAGGGTTAGGGTACGCGTTAGGGTTAGGGTATGGGTTAGGTTTAGGGTACACGTTAGGATTAGGGTATTTATTAAACCTATCCCACTCTCTAGATACCACTTAGCACGTAAAGGAATATTATTTAGGGTCCAGCCATGGAGAAGATTTTCGTCACTAGGATAAGATAAAGAATAAACACATTATAAAAAAATCACATTAGGATTTTCTTTTTAACCTGTTCCTTAAAACACTAGTGCTTAGGAAATCTAATGGAGGCAAAAGCAGTCAAGGGTAGTTTAGGGTTAGGGTTAGGGTTAGGGTTAGTGTTAGGGTTAGGGTACGGCTTAGGGTATGGGATAGGGTATGGGTGAGGGTACGGCATAGGGTAGGGTTTAGGTTTAGGGTTAGTGTTAGGGTTAGGGTTAGAGTATGGCTTAGGGTACGGGTGAGGGTACTGTGTAGGTCATTGGTTAGGGTTAGGTTAAGGCTTAGGATACAGGTTATTGTATGGGTTAGGGTACGGCGCAGGGTATGGGTAAGGGTTAGGTTTAGGGTTAGGGTTAGAGTTAGGGTACGGGTTAGGGTACGGGTGAGGGTACGGCATAGTGTATAGGTTAGGGTTAGGGTTAGGGTACGGCTTAGGGTACGGGTTAGGTTACGGGTGAGGGTACGGCATAGGGTATGGTTTAGGGTTAGGGTTAGGGTTAGGGTTAGTGTTAGTGTTAGGGTTAGGGTACGGCTTAGAGTATGGGATAGGGTACGGGTGAGGGTACGGCGTAGGGTAGGGGTTAGGGTTAGAGTTAGGGTTAGGGTTGGGGTTAGGGTACGGCTTAGGGTACGGGTGAGGGTACGGGTGAGGGTACTGCGTAGGGTATTGGTTAGGGTTAGGATACGGATTAGGATACGGGTTAGGGTACGGGTTAGGGTATGGCGTAGGGTATGGGTTAGGGTTAGGATTAGGGTTAGCGTTAGGGTTAGGGTTAGTGTTAGGGTACGGCTTAGGATACGGGTTAGGGTACGGGTGAAGGTACGGCGTAGCGTATGGGTTACGGTTAGGGTTAGGGTTAGGGTTAGGGTACGGCTTAGGTTATGGGATAGGGTACAGGTGAGGGTATGGCATAGGGTATGGGTTAGGGTTAGGGTTAGGGTTAGGGTACGGCTTAGGGTACGGGTGAGGGTATGGGTGAGGATACAGCGTAGGGTATTGGTTAGGGTTACGGTACGTCTTAGGATACGGGTTAGGGTACGGGTGAGGGTACGGCGTAGGTTATGGGTTAAGGTTAGGGTTAGTGTTACTGTTAGGGTTAGGGTACGGCTTAGCATATGGGATAGGGTACGGGTGAGGGTACGGCGTAGGGTAGGGGTTAGGGTTAGGGTTAGGGTTAGGGTTAGGGTATGACTTAGGGTACGGGTGAGGGTACGGGTGAGGGTACTGCGTAGGGTATTGGTTAGGGTTAGGGTACGGCTTAGGATACGTGTTAGGGTACGGGTTAGGGTACGGCGTAGAGTGTGGGTTAAGGTTAGGGTTAGTGTTAGGGTTAGGGTTACGGTACGTCTTAGGGTACGTGTTAGGGTACGGGTGAGGGTACGGCGTAGGTTATGGGTTAGGGTTAGGGTTAGTGTTAGGGTTATGGTACGGCTTAGGTTATGGGATAGGGTACAGGTGAGGGTATGGCATAGGGTAGGGGTTAGGGTTAGGGTTAGGGTTAGGGTTAGGGTTAGGGTACGGCTTAGGGTACGGGTGAGGGTATGGGTGAGGATACTGCGTAGGGTATTGGTTAGGGTTAGGGTACGGCTTAGGATACGGGTTAGGGTACGTGTTAGGGTATGGCGTACGGTATGGGTTAGGGTTAGGGTTAGGGTTAGGGTTAGGGTTAGGGTTAGGGTACGGTTTAGGGTACGGGTTAGGGTACGGGTGAGGTTACGGCGTAGGGTATAGTTTAGGGTTAGGGTTAGGGTTAGGGTACGGCTTAGGATACGGGTTAGGGTACGGGTGAGGGTACGGCATAGCGTATGGTTTAGGGTTAGGGTTAGGGTTAGGGTACGGCTTAGGGTACGGGTTAGGGTACGGGTGAGGGTATGGTGTAGTGTATAGGTTAGGGTTAGGGTTAGGGTTAGTGTATGGCTTAGGGTACGGGTGAGGGTACGGGTGAGGGTACTGTGTAGGGTATTGGTTATGGTTAGGGTACGGCTTAGAATACGGGTTAGGGTACGGGATAGGGTACGGCGTAGGGTATAGTTTAGGGTTAGGGTTAGGGTTAGGGTACGGCTTAGGATACGGGTTAGGGTACGGGTGAGGGTACGGTGTAGTGTATAGGTTAGGGTTAGGGTTAGGGTTAGGGTACGGCTTAGGGTAAGGGTTAGGGTACGGGTGAGGGTATGGCGTAGTGTATAGGTTAGGGTTATGGTTAGGGTTAGGGTACGGCTTAGGGTATGGGATAGGGTACGGGTGAGGCTACGGCGTAGGGTAGGGGTTAGGTTTAGGGTTAGGGTTAGTGTTAGGGTTAGGGTACGGCTTAGGGTATGGGATAGGTTACGGGTGAGGGTACGGCGTAGGGTAGGGGTTAGGGTTAGGTTTAGGGTTAGTGTTAGGTTTAGGGTACCGCTTAGGGTTAGGGTTAGGGTTAGGGTAGGGCTTAGGATACGGGTTAGGGTATGGGTGAGGGTGCGGCGTAGCGTATGGGTTAGGGTTAGGGTTAGGGTTAGGGTACGGCTTAGGGTACGGGTTAGGGTATGTGTGAGGGTACGGCGTAGGTTATGGGTTAGGGTTAGGGTTAGGGTTAGGGTTAGGGTACGGCTTAGGATACGGGTTAGGGTACGGGTGAGCTTACGGCGTAGTGTATGTGTTAGGGTTAGGGTTAGGGTTAGTTTTAGTGTTAGGGATTGGTTTAGGGTACGGGTTAGGATTAGCGTACGTGTTAGGGTTAGGTTTTGGGTTAGGGTTAGGGTACGCGTTAGGGTTAGGGTATGGGTTAGGGTTAGGGTACACGTTAGGATTAGGGTATTTATTAAACCTATCCCACTCTCTAGATACCACTTAGCACGTAAAGGAATATTATTAGGGATCCAGCCATGGAGAAGATTTTAGTCACTAGGATAAGATAAAGAATAAACACATTATAAAAAAATCACATTAGGATTTTCTTTTTAACCTGTTCCTTAAAACACTAGTGCTTAGGAAATCTAATAGAGGCAAAAGCAATCAAGGGTAGTTTAGGGTTAGGGTTAGGGTTAGGGTTAGTGTTAGGGTTAGGGTACGGCTTAGGGTATGGGATAGGGTACGGGTGAGGGTACGGCGTAGGGTAGGGGTTAGGGTTAGGGTTAGGGTTAGGGTTAGGGTATGGCTTAGGGTACGGGTGAGGGTACGGGTGAGGGTACTGCGTAGGGTATTGGTTAGGGTTAGGGTACGTCTTAGGATACGTGTTAGGGTACGGGTTAGGGTACGGCGTAGAGTGTGGGTTAGGGTTAGGGTTAGGATTACGGTACGTCTTAGGGTACGTGTTAGGGTACGGGTGAGGGTACGGCGTAGGTTATGGGTTAGGGTTAGGGTTAGTGTTAGGGTTATGGTACGGCTTAGGTTATGGGATAGGGTACAGGTGAGGGTATGGCATAGGGTAGGGGTTAGGGTTAGGGTTAGGGTTAGGGTTAGGGTTAGGGTACGCCTTAGGGTACGTGTGAGGGTATGGGTGAGGATACTGCGTAGGGTATTGGTTAGGGTTAGGGTACGGCTTAGGATACGTGTTAGGGTACGTGTTAGGGTATGGCGTACGCTATGGGTTAGGGTTAGGTTTAGGGTTAGGGTTAGGGTTAGGGTACGGCTTAGGGTACGGGTTAGGGTACGGGTGAGGTTACGGCGTAGGGTATAGTTTAGGGTTAGGGTTAGGGTTAGGGTTAGGGTACGGCTTAGGGTACGGGTTAGGGTACGGGTGAGGGTATGGCGTAGTGTATAGGTTAGGGTTAGTGTTAGGGTTAGGGTACAGCTTAGGGTACGGGTGAGGGTACGGGTGAGGGTACTGCGTAGGGTATTGGTTAGGGTTAGGATACGGCTTAGGATATGGGTTAGGGTACGGGTTAGGGTATTGCGTAGGGTATGGGTTAGGGTTGGGTTTAGGGTTAGGGTTAGGGTTAGGGTTAGGGTTAGGGTACGGCTTAGGATACGGGTTAGGGTACGGGTGAAGTTACGGCGTAGCGTATGGGTTAGGGTTAGGGTTAGGGTTAGGGTTAGGGTACGGCTTAGGTTATGGAATAGGGTACAGGTGAGGGTATGGCATAGGGTATGAGTTAGGGTTAGGGTTAGGGTTAGGGTTAGGGTACGGCTTAGGGTACGGGTGAGGGTATGGGTGAGGATACTGCGTAGGGTATTGGTTAGGGTTAGGGTACGGCTTAGAATACGGGTTAGGGTACGGGTGAGGTTACGGCGTAGGTTATGGGTTAGGGTTAGGGTTAGAGTTAGGGTTATGGTACGGCTTAGGTTATGGGATAGGGTACAGGTGAGGGTATGGCATAGGGTAGGGTTTAGGGTTAGGGTTAGGGTAGGGTACGGCTTAGGGTACGGGTGAGGGTATGGGTGAGGATACTGCATAGGGTATTGGTTAGGGTTAGGGTACGGCTTAGAATACGGGTTAGGGTACGTGTTAGGGTATGGCGTACGGTATGGGTTAGGGTTAGGGTTAGGGTTAGGGTTAGGGTTAGGGTTAGCGTTAGGGTTAGGGTACGGCTTAGGGTACGGGTTAGGGTATGGGTGAGGTTACGGCGTAGGGTATAGTTTAGGGTTAGGGTTAGGGTTAGGGTACGGCTTAGGATACGGGTTAGGGTACGGGTGAGGGTACGGCGTAGCGTATGGTTTAGGTTTAGGGTTAGGGTTAGGGTACGGCTTAGGCTACGGGTTAGGGTACGGGTGAGGGTACGGTGTAGGTTATGGGTTAGGGTTAGGGTTAGGGTTAGGGTTAGTTTTAGGGTTAGGGATTGGTTTAGGGTACGGGTTAGGATTAGCGTACGTGTTCGGGTTAGGGTTTTGGTTAGGGTTAGTGTACGCGTTAGGGTTAGGGTATGGGTTAGGTTTAGGGTACACGTTAGGATTAGGGTATTTATTAAACCTATCCCACTCTCTAGATACCACTTAGCACGTAAAGGAATATTATTTAGGGTCCAGCCATGGAGAAGATTTTCGTCACTAGGATAAGATAAAGAATAAACACATTATAAAAAAATCACATTAGGATTTTCTTTTTAACCTGTTCCTTAAAACACTAGTGCTTAGGAAATCTAATGGAGGCAAAAGCAGTCAAGGGTAGTTTAGGGTTAGGGTTAGGGTTAGGGTTAGTGTTAGGGTTAGGGTACGGCTTAGGGTATGGGATAGGGTATGGGTGAGGGTACGGCATAGGGTAGGGTTTAGGGTTAGGGTTAGGGTTAGGGTTAGGGTTAGGGTATGGCTTAGGGTACGGGTGAGGGTACTGTGTAGGTCATTGGTTAGGGTTAGGTTAAGGCTTAGGATACAGGTTATTGTATGGGTTAGGGTACGGCGCAGCGTATGGGTAAGGGTTAGGGTTAGGGTTAGGGTTAGAGTTAGGGTACGGCTTAGGGTACGGGTTAGGGTACGGGTGAGGGTACGGCGTAGTGTATAGGTTAGGGTTAGTGTTAGGGTACGGCTTAGGGTACGGGTTAGGTTACGGGTGAGGGTACGGCGTAGGGTATGGGTTAGGGTTAGGGTTAGGGTTAGTGTTAGTGTTAGCGTTAGGGTACGGCTTAGCGTATGGGATAGGGTACGGGTGAGGGTACGGTGTAGGGTAGGGGTTAGGGTTAGAGTTAGGGTTAGGGTTGGGGTTAGGGTACGGCTTAGGGTACGGGTGAGGGTACGGGTGAGGGTACTGCGTAGGGTATTGGTTAGGGTTAGGATATGGCTTAGGATACGGGTTAGGGTACGGGTTAGGGTATGGTGTAGGGTATGGGTTAGGGTTAGGGTTAGGGTTAGGGTTAGGGTTAGGGTACGGCTTAGGGTACGGGTTAGGTTAAAGGTGAGGGTACGGCGTAGGGTATGGGTTAGGGTTAGGGTTAGGGTTAGTGTTAGTGTTAGGGTTAGGGTACGGCTTAGCGTATGGGATAGGGTACGGGTGAGGGTACGGTGTAGGGTAGGGGTTAGGGTTAGAGTTAGGGTTAGGGTTGGGGTTAGGGTACGGCTTAGGGTACGGGTGAGGGTACGGGTGAGGGTACTGCGTAGGGTATTGGTTAGGGTTAGGATATGGCTTAGGATACGGGTTAGGGTACGGGTTAGGGTATGGTGTAGGGTATGGGTTAGGGTTAGGGTTAGGGTTAGGGTTAGGGTTAGGGTACGGCTTAGGATACGGGTTAGGGTACGGGTGAGGGTACGGCGTAGCGTATGGGTTAGGGTTAGGGTTAGGGTACGTCTTAGGCTACGGGTTAGGGTACGGGTGAGGGTACGGCGTAGGGTAAGGGTTAGGGTTAGGGTTAGGGTTAGGGTTAGTTTTAGGGTTAGGGATTGGTTTAGGGTACGGGTTAGGATTAGCGTACGTGTTAGGGTTAGGTTTTGGGTTAGGGTTAGGGTACGCGTTAGGGTTAGGGTATGGGTTAGGGTTAGGGTACTCGTTAGGATTTGGGTATTTATTAAACCTATCCCACTCTCTAGATACCACTTAGCACGTAAAGGAATATTATTAGGGATCCAGCCATGGAGAAGATTTTAGTCACTAGGATAAGATAAAGAATAAACACATTATAAAAAAATCACATTAGGATTTTCTTTTTAACCTGTTCCTTAAAACACTAGTGCTTAGGAAATCTAATAGAGGCAAAAGCAATCAAGGGTAGTTTAGGGTTAGGGTTAGGGTTAGGGTTAGTGTTAGGGTTAGGGTACGGCTTAGGGTATGGGATAGGGTACGGGTGAGGGTACGGCGTAGGGTAGGGGTTAGGGTAGGGGTTAGGGTTAGGGTTAGGGTTATGGTTAGGGTATGGCTTAGGGTACGGGTGAGGGTACTGCGTAGGGTATTGGTTAGGGATAGGGTACGGCTTAGGATACGTGTTAGGGTACGGGTTAGGGTACGGCGTAGAGTGTGGGTTAGGGTTAGGGTAAGTGTTAGGGTTAGGGTTACGGTACGTCTTAGGGTACGTGTTAGGGTACGGGTGAGGGTACGGCGTAGGTTATGGGTTAGGGTTAGGGTTAGGTTTAGGGTTAGGGTACGGCTTAGGATACGGGTTAGGGTACGGGTGAGGGTACGGCGTAGGTTATGGGTTAGGGTTAGGGTTAGTGTTAGGGTTATGGTACGGCTTAGGTTATGGGATAGGGTACAGGTGAGGGTATGGCATAGGGTAGGGGTTAGGGTTAGGTTTAGGGTTAGGGTTAGGGTTAGGGTACGCCTTAGGGTACGGGTGAGGGTATGGGTGAGGATACTGCGTAGGGTATTGGTTAGGGTTAGGGTACGGATTAGGATACGGGTTAGGGTACGTGTTAGGGTATGGCGTACGCTATGGGTTAGGGTTAGGGTTAGGGTTAGGGTTAGGGTTAGGGTACGGGTTAGGGTACGGGTGAGGTTACGGCGTAGGGTATAGTTTAGGGTTAGGGTTAGGGTTAGGGTACGGCTTAGGGTACGGGTTAGGGTACGGGTGAGGGTATGGCGTAGTGTATAGGTTAGGGTTAGGGTTAGGGTATGGCTTAGGGTATGGGTGAGGGTACGGGTGAGGGTACTGTGTAGGGTATTGGCTATGGTTAGGGTACGGCTTAGAATACGGGTTAGGGTACGGTTTAGGGTACGGCGTAGGGTATGGGTTAGGGTTAGGGTTAGGGTTAGGGTTAGGGTTAGGGTACGGCTTAGGGTACGGGTTAGGGTACGGGTGAGGGTACGGCGTAGTGTATAGGTTAGGGTTAGGGTTAGGGTACGGCTTAGGGTATGGGATAGGGTACGGGTGAGGGTACGTCGTTGGGTAGGGGTTAGGTTTAGGGTTAGGGTTAGTGTTAGGTTTAGGGTACCGCTTAGGGTATGGGATAGGTTGCGGCGTAGGGTAGCGGTTAGGGTTAGGGTTAGGGTTAGGGTACGGCTTAGGATACGGGTTAGGGTACGGGTGAGGGTGCGGCGTAGGATATGGGTTAGGGTTAGGGTTAGGGTTAGGGTACGGCTTAGGGTACGGGTTATGGTACGGGTGAGGGTACGGCGTAGGTTATGGGTTAGGGTTAGGGTTAGGGTTAGGGTTAGTTTTAGGGTTAGGGATTGGTTTAGGGTAAGGGTTAGGATTAGCATACTTGTTCGGGTTAGGGTTTTGGTTAGGGTTAGGGTACGCGTTAGGGTTAGGGTATGGGTTAGGTTTAGGGTACACGTTAGGATTAGGGTATTTATTAAACCTATCCCACTCTCTAGATACCACTTAGCACGTAAAGGAATATTATTTGGGGTTCAGCCATGGAGAAGATTTTAGTCACTAGGATAAGATAAAGAATAAACACATTATAAAAAAAATCACATAAGGTTTTCTTTTTAACCTGTTCTTCAAAACACTAGTGTTTAGGAAATCTAATGGAGGCAAAAGCAGTAAAGGGTAGTTTAGGGTTAGGGTTAGGGTAGGGCTTAGGATACGGGTGAGGGTACTGGTGAGGGTACTGCGTAGGTTATTGGTTAGGGTTAGGGTACGGCTTAGGATACGGGTTAGGATATGGGTTAGGTTACGGCGTTGGGTATGGGTGAGGGTTAGGGTTAGGGTTAGGGTAAGGCTTTGGGTACGGGTTAGGGTACGGGTGAGGGTACGGCGTAGGGTAGAGGTTAGGGTTAGGTTTAGGGTTAGGGTACGGCTTAGGATACGGGTTAGGGTATGGGTGAGGGTACGGCGTAGCGTATTGGTTAGGGTTAGGGTTAGGGTTAGGGTTAGTTTTAGGGTTAGGGATTGGTTTAGGGTACGGGTTAGGATTAGTGTACGTGTTAGGGTTAGGGTTTGGGTTAGGGTTAGGGTACGCATTAGGGTTAGGGTGTGGGTTAGGGTTAGGGTATACGTTAGGATTAGGGTATTTATTAAACCTATCCCACTCTCTAGATACCACTTAGCACGTAAAGGAATATTATTTAGGGTCCAGCCATGGAGAAGATTTTCGTTACTAGGATAAGATAAAGAATAAACACATTATAAAAAAATCACATTAGGATTTTCTTTTTAACCTGTTCCTTAAAACACTAGTGCTTAGGAAATCTAATGGAGGCAAAAGCAGTCAAGGGTAGTTTAGGGTTAGGGTTAGGGTTAGGGTTAGTGTTAGGGTTAGGGTACGGCTTAGGGTATGGGATAGGGTATGGTGAGGGTACGGCATAGGGTAGGGTTTAGGTTTAGGGTTAGTGTTAGGGTTAGGGTTAGGGTATGGCTTAGGGTACGGGTGAGGGTACTGTGTAGGTCATTGGTTAGGGTTAGGTTAAGGCTTAGGATACAGGTTATTGTATGGGTTAGTGTACGGTGCAGGGTATGGGTAAGGTTTAGGGTTAGGGTTAGGGTTAGAGTTAGGGTACGGCTTATGGTACGGGTTAGGGTACGGGTGAGGGTACGGCGTAGTGTATAAGTTAGGGTTAGGGTTAGGGTACGGCTTAGGGTACGGGTTAGGTTACGGGTGAGGGTACGGCGTAGGGTATGGGTTAGGGTTAGGGTTAGGGTTAGGGTTAGTGTTAGTGTTAGGGTTAGGGTACGGCTTAGCGTATGGGATAGGGTACGGGTGAGGGTACGGCGTAGGGTAGGGGTTAGGGTTAGAGTTAGGGTTAGGGTTGGGGTTAGGGTACGGCTTAGGGTACGGGTGAGGGTATGGGTGAGGGTACTGCATAGGGTATTGGTTAGGGTTAGGATATGGCTTAGGATACGGGTTATGGTACGGGTTAGGGTATGGCGTAGGGTATGGGTTAGGGTTAGGGTTAGGGTTAGGTTTAGGGTTAGGGTACGGCTTAGGATACGGGTTAGGGTACGGGTGAGGGTACGGCGTAGTGTATGGGTTAGGGTTAGGGTTAGGGTACGTCTTAGGGTACGGGTTAGGGTACGGGTGAGGGTACGGCGTAGGGTAAGGGTTAGGGTTAGGGTTAGGGTTAGGGTTAGTTTTAGGGTTAGGGATTGGTTTAGGGTACGGATTAGGATTAGCGTACGTGTTAGGGTTAGGTTTTGGGTTAGGGTTAGGGTACGCGTTAGGGTTAGGGTATGGGTTAGGGTTAGGGTACACGTTAGGATTAGGGTATTTATTAAACCTATCCCACTCTCTAGATACCACTTAGCACGTAAAGGAATATTATTAGGGATCCAGCCATGGAGAAGATTTTAGTCACTAGGATAAGATAAAGAATAAACACATTATAAAAAAATCACATTAGGATTTTCTTTTTAACCTGTTCCTTAAAACACTAGTGCTTAGGAAATCTAATAGAGGCAAAAGCAATCAAGGGTAGTTTAGGGTTAGGGTTAGGGTTAGGGTTAGTGTTAGGTTTAGGGTACGGCGTAGGGTATGGGATAGGGTACGGGTGAGGGTACGGCGTAGGGTAGGGGTTAGGGTTAGGGTTAGGGTTAGGGTACGGCTTAGGGTACGTGTTAGGGTACGGGTGAGGTTACGGCGTAGGGTATAGTTTAGGGTTAGGGTTAGGGTTAGGGTACGGCTTAGGGTACGGGTTAGGGTACGGTTGAGGGTACTGTGTAGGGTATTGGTTATGGTTAGGGTACGGCTTAGAATACGGGTTAGGGTACGGTTTAGGGTACGGCGTAGGGTATGGGTTAGGGTTAGGGTTAGGGTTAGCGTTAGGTTTAGGGTACGGCTTAGGGTACGGGTTAGGGTACGGGTGAGGGTACGGCGTAGTGTATAGGTTAGGGTTAGGGTTAGGGTTAGGGTACGGCTTAGGGTATGGGATAGGTTACGGGTGAGGGTACGGCGTAGGGTAGGGGTTAGGTTTAGGTTTACGGTTAGTGTTAGGTTTAGGGTACCGCTTAGGGTATGGGATAGGTTACGGCGTAGGGTAGTGGTTAGGGTTAGGGTTAGGTTTAGGGTACGGCTTAGGATACGGGTTAGGGTACGGGTGAGGGTGCGGTGTAGCGTATGGGTTAGGGTTAGGGTTAGGGTTAGGGTACGGCTTAGGGTACGGTTTAGGGTATGGGTGAGGGTACGGCGTAGGTTATGGGTTAGGGTTAGGGTTAGGGTTAGGGTTAGTTTTAGGGTTAGGGATTGGTTTAGGGTAAGGTTTAGGATTAGCATACTTGTTCGGGTTAGGGTTTTGGTTGGGGTTAGGGTACGCGTTAGGGTTAGGGTATGGGTTAGGTTTAGGGTACACGTTAGGATTAGGGTATTTATTAAACCTATCCCACTCTCTAGATACCACTTAGCACGTAAAGGAATATTATTTAGGGTCCAGCCATGGAGAAGATTTTCGTCACTAGGATAAGATAAAGAATAAACACATTATAAAAAAATCACATTAGGATTTTCTTTTTAACCTGTTCCTTAAAACACTAGTGCTTAGGAAATCTAATGGAGGCAAAAGCAGTCAAGGGTAGTTTAGGGTTAGGGTTAGGGTTAGGGTTAGTGTTAGCGTTAGGGTACGGCTTAGGGTATGGGATAGGGTATGGGTGAGGGTACGGCATAGGGTAGGGTTTAGGTTTAGGGTTAGTGTTAGGGTTAGGGTTAGAGTATGGCTTAGGGTACGGGTGAGGTTACTGTGTAGGTCATTGGTTAGGGTTAGGTTAAGGCTTAGGATACAGGTTATTGTATGGGTTAGGGTACGGCGCAGGGTATGGGTAAGGGTTAGGGTTAGGGTTAGGGTTAGAGTTAGGGTACGGCTTAGGGTACGGGTTAGGGTACGGGTGAGGGTACGGCATAGTGTATAGGTTAGGGTTAGGGTTAGGGTACGGCTTAGGGTACGGGTTAGGTTACGGGTGAGGGTACGGCATAGGGTATGGTTTAGGGTTAGGGTTAGGGTTAGGGTTAGTGTTAGTGTTAGGGTTAGGGTACGGCTTAGAGTATGGGATAGGGTACGGGTGAGGGTACGGCGTAGGGTAGGGGTTAGGGTTAGAGTTAGGTTTAGGGTTGGGGTTAGGGTACGGCTTAGGGTACGGGTGAGGGTATGGGTGAGGGTACTGCGTAGGGTATTGGTTAGGGTTAGGATATGGCTTAGGATACGGGTTAGGGTACGGGTTAGGGTATGGCGTAGGGTATGGGTTAGGGTTAGCGTTAGGGTTAGGTTTAGGGTTAGGGTACGGCTTAGGATTCGGGTTAGGGTACGGGTGAGGGTACGGCGTAGTGTATGGGTTAGGGTTAGGGTACGTCTTAGAGTACGGGTTAGGGTACGGGTGAGGGTACGGCGTAGGGTAAGGGTTAGGGTTAGGGTTAGGGTTAGGGTTAGTTTTAGGGTTAGGGATTGGTTTAGGGTACGGGTTAGGATTAGCGTACGTGTTAGGGTTAGGTTTTGGGTTAGGGTTAGGGTACGCGTTAGGGTTAGGGTATGGGTTAGGGTTAGCGTACACGTTAGGATTAGGGTATTTATTAAACCTATCCCACTCTCTAGGTACCACTTAGCACGTAAAGGAATATTATTAGGGATCCAGCCATGGAGAAGATTTTAGTCACTAGGATAAGATAAAGAATAAACACATTATAAAAAAATCACATTAGGATTTTCTTTTTAACCTGTTCCTTAAAACACTAGTGCTTAGGAAATCTAATAGAGGCAAAAGCAATCAAGGGTAGTTTAGGGTTAGGGTTAGGGTTAGGGTTAGTGTTAGGTTTAGGGTACGGCTTAGGGTATGGGATAGGGTACGGGTGAGGGTACGGCGTAGGGTAGGGGTTAGGGTTAGGGTTAGGGTTAGGGTACGGCTTAGGGTAGGGGTTAGGGTACGGGTGAGGTTACGGCGTAGGGTATAGTTTAGTGTTAGGGTTAGGGTTAGGGTACGGCTTAGGGTACGGGTTAGGGTACGGTTGAGGGTACTGTGTAGGGTATTGGTTATGGTTAGGGTACGGCTTAGAATACGGGTTAGGGTACGGTTTAGGGTACGGCGTAGGGTATGGGTTAGGGTTAGGGTTAGGGTTAGGGTTAGGGTTAGGGTACGGCTTCGGATAAGGGTTAGGGTACGGGTGAAGGTACGGCGTAGCGTATGGGTTAGGGTTAGGGTTAGGGTTAGGGTTAGGGTACGGCTTTGGTTATGGGATAGGGTACAGGTGAGGGTATGGCATAGGGTATGAGTTAGGGTTAGGGTTAGGGTTAGGGTTAGGGTACGGCTTAGGGCACGGGTGAGGGTATGGGTGAGGATACTGCGTAGGGTATTGGTTAGGGTTACGGTACGTCTTAGGATACGGGTTAGGGTACGGGTGAGGGTACGGCGTAGGTTATGGGTTAGGGTTAGGGTTAGTGTTAGGGTTATGGTACGGCTTAGGTTATGGGATAGGGTACAGGTGAGGGTATGGCATAGGGTAGGGTTTAGGGTTAGGGTTAGGGTTAGGGTTAGGGTAGGGTACGGCTTAGGGTACGGGTGAGGGTATGGGTGAGGATACTGCATAGGGTATTGGTTAGGGTTAGGGTACGGCTTAGAATACGGGTTAGGGTACGTGTTAGGGTATGGCGTACGGTATGGGTTAGGGTTAGGGTTAGGGTTAGGGTTAGGGTTAGCGTTAGGGTTAGGGTACGGCTTAGGGTACGGGTTAGGGTACGGGTGAGGTTACGGCGTAGGGTATAGTTTAGGGTTAGGGTTAGGTTTAGGGTACGGCTTAGGATACGGGTTAGGGTACGGGTGAGGGTACGGCATAGCGTATGGTTTAGGTTTAGGGTTAGGGTTAGGGTACGGCTTAGGGTACGGGTTAGGGTACGGGTGAGGGTACGGTGTAGGTTATGGGTTAGGGTTAGGGTTAGGGTTAGGGTTAGTTTTAGGGTTAGGGATTGGTTTAGGGTACGGGTTAGGATTAGCGTACGTGTTCGGGTTAGGGTTTTGGTTAGGGTTAGGGTACGCGTTAGGGTTAGGGTATGGGTTAGGTTTAGGGTACACGTTAGGATTAGGGTATTTATTAAACCTATCCCACTCTCTAGATACCACTTAGCACGTAAAGGAATATTATTTAGGGTTCAGCCATGGAGAAGATTATCGTCACTAGGATAAGATAAAGAATAAACACATTATAAAAAAATCACATTAGGATTTTCTTTTTAACCTGTTCCTTAAAACACTAGTGCTTAGGAAATCTAATGGAGGCAAAAGCAGTCAAGGGTAGTTTAGGGTTAGGGTTAGGGTTAGCGTTAGTGTTAGGGTTAGGGTACGGCTTAGGGTATGGGATAGGGTATGGTGAGGGTACGGCATAGGGTAGGGTTTAGGGTTAGGGTTAGTGTTAGGGTTAGGGTTAGGGTATGGCTTAGGGTACGGGTGAGGGTACTGTGTAGGTCATTGGTTAGGGTTAGGTTAAGGCTTAGGATACAGGTTATTGTATGGGTTAGGGTACGGCGCAGCGTATGGGTAAGGGTTAGGGTTAGGGTTAGGGTTAGGGTTAGGGTTATAGTTAGGGTACGGCTTAGGGTACGGGTTAGGGTACGGGTGAGGGTACGGCGTAGTGTATAGGTTAGGGTTAGAGTTAGGGTACGGCTTAGGGTACGGGTTAGGTTACGGGTGAGGGTACGGGGTAGGGTATGGGTTAGGGTTAGGGTTAGGGTTAGTGTTAGTGTTAGCGTTAGGGTACGGCTTAGCGTATGGGATAGGGTACGGGTGAGGGTACGGCGTAGGGTAGGGGTTAGGGTTAGAGTTAGGGTTAGGGTTGGGGTTAGGGTACGGCTTAGGGTACGGGTGAGGGTACGGGTGAGGGTACTGCGTAGGGAATTGGTTAGGGTTAGGATATGGCTTAGGATACGGGTTAGGGTACGGGTTAGGGTATGGCGTAGGGTATGGGTTAGGGTTAGGGTTAGGGTTAGGGTTAGGGTACGGCTTAGGATACGGGTTAGGGTACGGGTGAGGGTACGGCGTAGCGTATGGGTTAGGGTTAGGGTTAGGGTACGTCTTAGGCTACGGGTTAGGGTACGGGTGAGGGTACGGCGTAGGGTAAGTGTTAGGGTTAGGGTTAGGGTTAGGGTTAGTTTTAGGGTTAGGGATTGGTTTAGGGAACGGGGTAGGATTAGCGTACGTGTTAGGGTTAGGGTTTGGGTTAGGGTTAGGGTACGCGTTAGGGTTAGGGTATGGGTTAGGGTTAGGGTACACATTAGGATTAGGGTATTTATTAAACCTATCCCACTCTCTAGATACCACTTAGCACGTAAAGGAATATTATTAGGGATCCAGCCATGGAGAAGATTTTAGTCACTAGGATAAGATAAAGAATAAACACATTATAAAAAAATCACATTAGGATTTTCTTTTTAACATGTTCCTTAAAACACTAGTGCTTAGGAAATCTAATAGAGGCAAAAGCAATCAAGGGTAGTTTAGGGTTAGGGTTAGGGTTAGGGTTAGTGTTAGGTTTAGGGTACCGCTTAGGGTATGGGATAGGGTACGGTGTAGGGTAGCGGTTAGGGTTAGGGTTAGGGTAGGGCTTAGGATACGGGTGAGGTTACTGGTGAGGGTACTGCGTAGGTTATTGGTTAGGGTTAGGGTGCGGCTTAGGATACGGGTTAGGATATGGGTTAGGTTACGGCGTTGGGTATGGGTGAGGGTTAGGGTTAGGGTTAGGGTAAGGCTTTGGGTACGGGTTAGGGTACGGGTGAGGGTACGGCGTAGGGTAGAGGTTAGGGTTAGATTTAGGGTTAGGGTACGGCTTAGGATACGGGTTAGGGTATGGGTGAGGGTACGGCGTAGCGTATGGGTTAGGGTTAGGGTTAGGGTTAGGGTTAGTTTTAGGGTTAGGGATTGGTTTAGGGTACGGGTTAGGATTAGCGTACGTGTTAGGGTTAGGGTTTGGGTTAGGGTTAGGGTACGCGTTAGGGTTAGGGTATGGGTTAGGGTTAGGGTACACGTTAGGATTAGGGTATTTATTAAACCTATCCCACTCTCTAGTTACCACTTAGCACGTAAAGGAATATTATTTAGGGTCCAGCCATGGAGAATATTTTCGTCACTAGGATAAGATAAAGAATAATCACATTATAAAAAAATCACATTAGGATTTTCTTTTTAACCTGTTCCTTAAAACACTAGTGCTTAGGAAATCTAATGGAGGCAAAAGCAGTCAAGGGTAGTTTAGGGTTAGGGTTAGGGTTAGGGTTAGTGTTAGGGTTAGGGTACGGCTTAGGGTATGGGATAGGGTATGGGTGAGGGTACGGCATAGGGTAGGGTTTAGGGTTAGGGTTAGTGTTAGGGTTAGGGTTAGGGTATGGCTTAGGGTACGGGTGAGGGTACTGTGTAGGTCATTAGTTAGGGTTAGGTTAAGGCTTAGGATACAGGTTATTGTATGGGTTAGGGTACGGCGCAGGGTATGGGTAAGGGTTAGGGTTAGGGTTAGGGTTAGAGTTAGGGTACGGCTTAGGGTACGGGTTAGGGTACGGGTGAGGGTATGGCGTAGTGCATAGGTTAGGGTTAGGGTTAGGGTACGGCTTAGGGTACGGGTTAGGTTAAAGGTGAGGGTACGACGTAGGGTATGGGTTAGGGTTAGGGTTAGGGTTAGTGTTAGGGTTAGGGTACGGCTTAGCGTATGGGATAGGGTACGGGTGAGGGTACGGCGTAGGGTAGGGGTTAGGGTTAGAGTTAGGGTTAGGGTTGGGGTTAGGGTACGGCTTAGGGTACGGGTGAGGGTACGGGTGAGGGTACTGCGTAGGGTATTGGTTAGGGTTAGGATATGGCTTAGGATATGGGTTAGGGTACGGGTTAGGGTATGGTGTAGGGTATGGGTTAGGGTTAGGGTTAGGGTTAGGGTTAGTGTTAGGGTACGGCTTAGGATACGGGTTAGGGTACGGGTGAGGGTACGGCGTAGCGTATGGGTTAGGGTTAGGGTTAGGGTACGTCTTAGGCTACGGGTTAGGGTACGGGTGAGGGTACGGCGTAGGGTAAGGGTTACGGTTAGGGTTAGGGTTAGGGTTAGTTTTAGGGTTAGGGATTGGTTTAGGGTACGGATTAGGATTAGCGTACGTGTTAGGGGTAGGTTTTGGGTTAGGGTTAGGGTACGCGTTAGGGTTAGGGTATGGGTTAGGGTTAGGGTACTCGTTAGGATTTGGGTATTTATTAAACCTATCCCACTCTCTAGATACCACTTAGCACGTAAAGGAATATTATTAGGGATCCAGCCATGGAGAAGATTTTAGTCACTAGGATAAGATAAAGAATGAACACATTATAAAAAAATCACATTAGGATTTTCTTTTTAACCTGTTCCTTAAAACACTAGTGCTTAGGAAATCTAATAGAGGCAAAAGCAATCAAGGGTAGTTTAGGGTTAGGGTTAGGGTTAGGGTTAGTGTTAGGGTTAGGGTACGGCTTAGGGTATGGGATAGGGTACGGGTGAGGGTACGGCGTAGGGTAGGGGTTAGGGTTAGGGTTAGGGTTATGGTTAGGGTATGGCTTAGGGTACGGGTGAGGGTACGGGTGATGGTACTGCGTAGGGTATTGGTTAGGGTTAGGGTACGTCTTAGGATACGTGTTAGGGTACGGGTTAGGGTACGGCGTAGAGTGTGGGTTAGGGTTAGGGTAACTGTTAGGGTTAGGGTTACGGTACGTCTTAGGGTACGTGTTAGGGTACGGGTGAGGGTACGGCGTAGGTTATGGGTTAGGGTTAGGGTTAGGGTTAGGGTTAGGGTACGGCTTAGGATACGGGTTAGGGTACGGGTGAGGGTACGGCGTAGGTTATGGGTTAGGGTTAGGGTTAGTGTTAGGGTTATGGTACGGCTTAGGTTATGGGATAGGGTACAGGTGAGGGTATGGCATAGGGTAGGGGTTAGGGTTAGGTTTAGGGTTAGGGTTAGGGTTAGGGTACGCCTTAGTGTACGGGTGAGGGTATGGGTGAGGATACTGCATAGGGTATTGGTTAGGGTTAGGGTACGGCTTAGGATACGGGTTAGGGTACGTGTTAGGGTATGTCGTACGTTATGGGTTAGGGTTAGGGTTAGGGTTAGGGTTAGGGTTAGGGTTAGGGTACGGCTTAGGGTACGGGTTAGGGTACGGGTGAGGTTACGGCGTAGGGTATAGTTTAGGGTTAGGGTTAGGGTTAGGGTACGGCTTAGGGTACGGGTTAGGGTACGGGTGAGGGTATGGCGTAGTGTATAGGTTAGGGTTAGGGTTAGGGTTAGGGTATGGCTTAGGGTACGGGTGAGGGTACGGGTGAGGGTACTGTGTAGGGTATTGGTTATGGTTAGGGTACGGCTTAGAATACGGGTTAGGGTACGGTTTAGGGTACGGCGTAGGGTATGGGTTAGGGTTAGGGATAGGGTTAGGGTTAGGGTTAGGGTACGGCTTAGGGTACGGGTTAGGGTACGGGTGAGGGTACGGCGTAGTGTATAGGTTAGGGTTAGTGTTAGGGTTAGGGTACGGCTTAGGGTATGGGATAGGGTACGGGTGAGGGTACGTCGTTGGGTAGGGGTTAGGTTTAGGGTTAGGGTTAGTGTTAGGGTTAGGGTACGGCTTAGGGTATGGGATAGGTTACGGGTGAGGGTACGGCGTAGGGTAGGGGTTAGGGTTAGGTTTAGGGTTAGTGTTAGGTTTAGGGTACCGCTTAGGGTATGGGATAGGGTACGGCGTAGGGTAGCGGTTAGGGTTAGGGTTAGGGATAGGGTACGGCTTAGGATACGGGTTAGGGTACGGGTGAGGGTACGGCGTAGGTTATGGGTTAGGGTTAGGGTTAGGGTTAGGGTTAGTTTTAGGGTTAGGGATTGGTTTAGGGTAAGGGTTAGGATTAGCATACTTGTTCGGGTTAGGGTTTTGGTTAGGGTTAGGGTACGTGTTAGGGTTAGGGTATGGGTTAGGTTTAGGGTACACGTTAGGATTAGGGTATTTATTAAACCTATCCCACTCTCTAGATACCACTTAGCACTTAAAGGAATATTATTTGGGGTTCAGCCATGGAGAAGATTTTAGTCACTAGGATAAGATAAAGAATAAACACATTATAAAAAAAATCACATAAGGTTTTCTTTTTAACCTGTTCTTTAAAACACTAGTGTTTAGGAAATCTAATGGAGGCAAAAGCAGTAAAGGGTAGTTTAGGGTTAGGGTTAGGGTAGGGCTTAGGATACGGGTGAGGGTACTGGTGAGGGTACTGCGTAGGTTATTGGTTAGGGTTAGGGTACGGCTTAGGATACGGGTTAGGATATGGGTTAGGTTACGGCGTTGGGTATGGGTGAGGGTTAGGGTTAGGGTTAGGGTAAGGCTTTGGGTACGGGTTAGGGTACGGGTGAGGGTACGGCGTAGGGTAGAGGTTAGGGTTAGTTTTAGGATTAGGGTACGGCTTAGGATACGGGTTAGGGTATGGGTGAGGGTACGGCGTAGCGTATGGGTTAGGGTTAGGGTTAGGGTACACGTTAGGATTAGGGTATTTATTAAACCTATCCCACTCTCTAGATACCACTTAGCACGTAAAGGAATATTATTTAGGGTCCAGCCATGGAGAAGATTTTCGTCACTAGGATAAGATAAAGAATAAACACATTATAAAAAAATCACATTAGGATTTTCTTTTTAACCTGTTCCTTAAAACACTAGTGCTTAGGAAATCTAATGGAGGCAAAAGCAGTCAAGGGTAGTTTAGGGTTAGGGTTAGGGTTAGGGTTAGTGTTAGGGTTAGGGTACGGCTTAGGGTATGGGATAGGGTATGGGTGAGGGTACGGCATAGGGTAGGGTTTAGGGTTAGGGTTAGTGTTAGGGTTAGGGTTAGGGTATGGCTTAAGGTACGGGTGAGGGTACTGTGTAGGTCATTGGTTAGGGTTAGGTTAAGGCTTAGGATACAGGTTATTGTATGGGTTAGGGTACGGCGCAGGGTATGGTTAAGGGTTAGGGTTAGGGTTAGAGTTAGAGTTAGGGTACGGCTTAGGTTACGGGTTAGGGAACGGGTGAGGGTACAGCGTAGTGTATAGGTTGGGGTTAGGGTTAGGGTACGGCTTAGGGTACGGATTAGGTTATGGGTGAGGGTACGGCGTAGGGTATGGGTTAGGGTTAGGGTTAGGGTTAGTGTTAGTGTTAGGGTTAGGGTACGGCTTAGCGTATGGGATAGGGTACGGGTGAGGGTACGGCGTAGGGTAGGGGTTAGGGTTAGGGTTAGGGTTAGGGTTAGGGTATGGCTTAGGGTACGGGTGAGGGTACGGGTGAGGGTACTGCGTAGGGTATTGGTTAGCGTTAGGGTACGGCTTAGGATACGTGTTTGGGTACGGGTTAGGGTACGGCGTAGAGTGTGGGTTAGGGTTAGGGTTAGTGTTAGGGTTAGGGTTACGGTACGTCTTAGGGTACGTGTTAGGGTACGGGTTAGGGTACGGCTTACGTTATGGGATAGGGTACAGGTGAGGGTATGGCATAGGGTAGGGGTTAGGGTTAGGTTTAGGGTTAGGGTTAGGGTTAGGGTACGGCTTAGGGTACGGGTGAGGGTATGGGTGAGGATACTGCGTAGGGTATTGGTTAGAGTTAGGGTACAGCTTAGGATACGGGTTAGGGTACGTGTTAGGGTATGGCGTACGCTATGGGTTAGGGTTAGGGTTAGGGTTAGGGTTAGGGTTAGGGTACGGCTTAGGGTACGGGTTAGGGTATGGGTGAGGTTACGGCGTAGGGTATAGTTTAGGGTTAGGGTTAGGGTTAGGGTACGGCTTAGGGTACGGGTTACGGTACGGGTGAGGGTATGGCGTAGTGTATAGGTTAGGGTTAGGGTTAGGGTTAGGGTATGGCTTAGGGTACGGGTGAGGGTACGGGTGAGGGTACTGTGTAGGGTATTGGTTATGGTTAGGGTACGGCTTAGAATACGGGTTAGGGTACGGTTTAGGGTACGGCGTAGGGTATGGGTTAGGGTTAGGGTTAGGGTTAGGGTTAGGGTACGGCTTAGGGTACGGGTTAGCGTACGGGTGAGGGTACGGCGCAGTGTATAGGTTAGGGTTAGGGTTAGGGTTAGGGTACGGCTTAGGGTATGGGATAGGGTACGGGTGAGGGTACGGCGTAGGGTAGGGGTTAGGTTTAGGGTTAGGGTTAGTGTTAGGGTTAGGGTACGGCTTAGGGTATGGGATAGGTTACGGTGAGGGTACGGCGTAGGGTAGGGGTTAGGGTTAGGTTTAGGGTTAGTGTTAGGTCTAGGGTACCGCTTAGGGTATGGGATAGGGTACGGCGTAGGGTAGCGGTTAGGGTTAGGGTTAGGGTTAGGGTACGGCTTAGGATACGGGTTAGGGTATGGGTGAGGGTGAGGCGTAGCGTATGGGTTAGGGTTAGGGTTAGGGTACGGCTTAGGGTATGGGTTAGGGTACGGGTGAGGTTACGGCGTAGGTTATGGGTTAGGGTTAGGGTTAGGGTTAGGGTTAGTTTTAGGGTTAGGGATTGGTTTAGGGTACGGGTTAGGATTAGCATACTTGTTCAGGTTAGGGTTTTGGTTAGGGTTAGGGTACGCGTTAGGGTTAGGGTATGGGTTAGGTTTAGGGTACACGTTAGGATTAGGGTATTTATTAAACCTATCCCACTCTCTAGATACCACTTAGCACGTAAAGGAATATTATTTGGGGTTCAGCCATGGAGAAGATTTTAGTCACTAGGATAAGATAAAGAATAAACACATTATTAAAAAAATCACATAAGGTTTTCTTTTTAACCTGTTCTTTAAAACACTAGTGTTTAGGAAATCTAATGGAGGCAAAAGCAGTAAAGGGTAGTTTAGGGTTAGGGTTAGGGTTAGGGTTAGGGTAGGGCTTAGGATACGGGTGAGGGTACTGGTGAGGGTACTGCGTAGGTTATTGGTTAGGGTTAGGGTACGGCTTAGGATACGGGTTAGGATATGGGTTAGGTTACGGCGTTGGGTATGGGTGAGGGTTAGGGTTAGGGTTAGGGTAAGGCTTTGGGTACGGGTTAGGGTACGGGTGAGGGTACGGCGTAGGGTAGAGGTTAGGGTTAGGTTTAGGGTTAGGGTACGGCTTAGGATACGGGTTAGGGTATGGGTGAGGGTACGGCGTAGCGTATGGGTTAGGGTTAGGGTTAGGGTTAGTTTTAGGGTTAGGGATTGGTTTAGGGTACGGGTTAGGATTAGCGTACGTGTTAGGGTTAGGGTTTGGGTTAGGGTTAGGGTACGCATTAGGGTTAGGGTATGGGTTAGGGTTAGGGTACACGTTAGGATTAGGGTATTTATTAAACCTATCCCACTCTCTAGATACCACTTAGCACGTAAAGGAATATTATTTAGGGTCCAGCCATGGAGAAGATTTTCGTCACTAGGATAAGATAAAGAATAAACACATTATAAAAAAATCACATTAGGATTTTCTTTTTAACCTGTTCCTTAAAACACTAGTGCTTAGGAAATCTAATGGAGGCAAAAGCAGTCAAGGGTAGTTTAGGGTTAGGGTTAGGGTTAGGGTTAGTGTTAGGGATAGGGTACGGCTTAGGGTATGGGATAGGGTATGGGTGAGGGTACGGCATAGGGTAGGGTTTAGGGTTAGGTTTAGTGTTAGGGTTAGGGTTAGGGTATGGCTCAGGGTACGGGTGAGGGTACTGTGTAGGTCATTGGTTAGGGTTAGGTTAAGGCTTAGGATACAGGTTATTGTATGGGTTAGGGTACGGCGCAGGGTATGGTTAAGGGTTAGGGTTAGGGTTAGGGTTAGAGTTAGGGTACGGCTTAGGGTACGGGTTAGGGAACGGGTGAGGGTTCGGCGTAGTGTATAGGTTAGGGTTAGGGTTAGGGTACGGCTTAGGGTACGGATTAGGTTATGGGTGAGGGTACGGCGTAGGGTATGGGTTAGGGTTAGGGTTAGGGTTAGTGTTAGTGTTAGGGTTAGGGTACGGCTTAGCGTATGGGATAGGGTACGGGTGAGGGTACGGCGTAGGGTAGGGGTTAGGGTTAGGGTTAGGGTTAGGGTTAGGGTATGCCTTAGGGTACGGGTGAGGGTACGGGTGAGGGTACTGCGTAGGGTATTGGTTAGGGTTAGGGTACGGCTTAGGATACGTGTTAGGGTACGGGTTAGGGTACGGCGTAGAGTGTGAGTTAGGGTTAGGGTTAGTGTTAGGGTTAGGGTTACGGTACGTCTTAGGGTACGTGTTAGGGTACGGGTTAGGGTACGGCTTAGGTTATGGGATAGGGTACAGGTGAGGGTATGGCATAGGGTAGGGGTTAGGGTTAGGTTTAGGGTTAGGGTTAGGGTTAGGGTACGGCTTAGGGTACGGATGAGGGTATGGGTGAGGATACTGCGTAGGGTATTGGTTAGGGTTAGGGTATGGCTTAGGATACGGGTTAGGGTACGTGTTAGGGTATGGCGTACGCTATGGGTTAGGGTTAGGGTTAGGGTTAGGGTTAGGGTTAGGGTACGGCTTAGGGTACGGTTTAGGGTACGGGTGAGGTTACGGCGTAGGGTATAGTTTAGGGTTAGGGTTAGGGTTAGGGTACGGCTTAGGGTACGGGTTAGGGTACGGGTGAGGGTATGGCGTAGTGTATAGGTTAGGGTTAGGGTTAGGGTTAGGGTATGGCTTAGGGTACGGGTGAGGGTACGGGTGAGGGTACTGTGTAGGGTATTTGTTATGGTTAGGGTACGGCTTAGAATACGGGTTAGGGTACGGTTTAGGGTACGGCATAGGGTATGGGTTAGGGTTAGGGTTAGGGTTAGGGTTAGGGTTAGGGTACGGCTTAGGGTACGGGTTAGGGTACGGGTGAGGGTACGGCGTAGTGTATAGGTTAGGGTTAGGGTTAGGGTTAGGGTACGGCTTAGGGTATGGGATAGGGTACGGGTGAGGGTACGTCGTTGGGTAGGGGTTAGGTTTAGGGTTAGGGTTAGTGTTAGGGTTAGGGTACGGCTTAGGGTATGGGATAGGTTACGGGTGAGGGTACGGCGTAGGGTAGGGGTTAGGGTTATGTTTAGGGTTAGTGTTAGGTTTAGGGTACCGCTTAGGGTATGGGATAGGGTACGGCGTAGGGTAGCGGTTAGGCTTAGGGTTAGGGTTAGGGTACGGCTTAGGATACGGGTTAGGGTACGGGTGAGGGTGCGGCGTAGCGTATGGGTTAGGGTTAGGGTTAGGGTTAGGGTACGGCTTAGGGTACGGGTTAGGGTACGCGTGAGGGTACGGCGTAGGTTATGGGTTAGGGTTAGGGTTAGGGTTAGGGTTAGTTTTAGGGTTAGGGATTGGTTTAGGGTAAGGGTTAGGATTAGCATACTTGTTCGGGTTAGGGTTTTGGTTAGGGTTAGGTTATGGGTTAGGTTTAGGGTACACGTTAGGATTAGGTTATTTATTAAACCTATCCCACTCTCTAGATACCACTTAGCACGTAAAGGAATATTATTTGGGGTTCAGCCATGGAGAAGATTTTAGTCACTAGGATAAGATAAAGAATAAACACATTATAAAAAAAATCACATAAGGTTTTCTTTTTAACCTGTTCTTTAAAACACTAGTGTTTAGGAAATTTAATGGAGGCAAAAGCAGTAAAGGGTAGTTTAGGGTTAGGGTTAGGGTAGGGCTTAGGATACGGGTGAGGGTACTGGTGAGGGTACTGCGTAGGTTATTGGTTAGGGTTAGGGTACGGCTTAGGATACGGGTTAGGATATGGGTTAGGTTACGGCGTTGGGTATGGGTGAGGGTTAGGGTTAGGGTTAGGGTAAGGCTTTGGGTACGGGTTAGGGTACGGGTGAGGGTACGGCGTAGGGTAGAGGTTAGGGTTAGGTTTAGGATTAGTGTTAGTGTTAGGGTTAGGGTACGGCTTAGCGTATGGGATAGGGTACGGGTGAGGGTACGGCGTAGGGTAGGGGTTAGGGTTAGGGTTAGGGTTAGGGTTAGGGTATGGCTTAGGGTAAGGGTGAGGGTACGGGTGAGGGTACTGCGTAGGGTATTGGTTAGGGTTAGGGTACGGCTTAGGATACGTGTTAGGGTACGGGTTAGGGTACGGCGTAGAGTGTGGGTTAGGGTTAGGGTTAGTGTTAGGGTTAGGGTTACGGTACGTCTTAGGGTACGTGTTAGGGTACGGGTTAGGGTACGGCTTAGGTTATGGGATAGGGTACAGGTGAGGGTATGGCATAGGGTAGGGGTTAGGGTTAGGTTTAGGGTTAGGGTTAGGGTTAGGGTACGGCTTAGGGTACGGATGAGGGTATGGGTGAGGATACTGCGTAGGGTATTGGTTAGGGTTAGGGTATGGCTTAGGATACGGGTTAGGGTACGTGTTGGGTTATGGCGTACGCTATGGGTTAGGGTTAGGGTTAGGGTTAGGGTTAGGGTTAGGGTACGGCTTAGGGTACGGTTTAGGGTACGGGTGAGGTTACGGCGTAGGGTATAGTTTAGGGTTAGGGTTAGGGTTAGGGTACGGCTTAGGGTACGGGTTAGGGTACGGGTGAGGGTATGGCGTAGTGTATAGGTTAGGGTTAGGGTTAGGGTTAGGGTATGGCTTAGGGTACGGGTGAGGGTACGGGTGAGGGTACTGTGTAGGGTATTTGTTATGGTTAGGGTACGGCTTAGAATACGGGTTAGGGTACGGTTTAGGGTACGGCGTAGGGTATGGGTTAGGGTTAGGGTTAGGGTTAGGGTTAGGGTTAGGGTACGGCTTAGGGTACGGGTTAGGGTACGGGTGAGGGTACGGCATAGTGTATAGGTTAGGGTTAGGGTTAGTGTTAGGGTACGGCTTAGGGTATGGGATAGGGTACGGGTGAGGGTACGTCGTTGGGTAGGGGTTAGGTTTAGGGTTAGGGTTAGTGTTAGGGTTAGGGTACGGCTTAGGGTATGGGATAGGTTACGGGTGAGGGTACGGCGTAGGGTAGGGGTTAGGGTTAGGTTTAGGGTTAGTGTTAGGTTTAGGGTACCGCTTAGGGTATGGGTTAGGGTACGGCGTAGGGTAGCGGTTAGGCTTAGGGTTAGGGTTAGGGTACGGCTTAGGATACGGGTTAGGGTACGGGTGAGGGTGCGGCGTAGCGTATGGGTTAGGGTTAGGGTTAGGGTTAGGGTACGGCTTAGGGTACGGGTTAGGGTACGGGTGAGGGTACGGCGTAGGTTATGGGTTAGGGTTAGGGTTAGGGTTAGGGTTAGTTTTAGGGTTAGGGATTGGTTTAGGGTAAGGGTTAGGATTAGCATACTTGTTCGGGTTAGGGTTTTGGTTAGGATTAGGGTACGCGTTAGGGTTAGGGTATGGGTTAGGTTTAGGGTACACGTTAGGATTAGGGTATTTATTAAACCTATCCCACTCTCTAGATACCACTTAGCACGTAAAGGAATATTATTTGGGGTTCAGCCATGGAGAAGATTTTAGTCACTAGGATAAAATAAAGAATAAACACATTATAAAAAAAATCACATAAGGTTTTCTTTTTAACCTGTTTTTTAAAACACTAGTGTTTAGGAAATCTAATGGAGGCAAAAGCAGTAAAGGGTAGTTTAGGGTTAGGGTTAGGGTAGGGCTTAGGATACGGGTGAGGGTACTGGTGAGGGTACTGCGTAGGTTATTGGTTAGGGTTAGGGTACGGCTTAGGATACGGGTTAGGATATGGGTTAGGTTACGGCGTTGGGTATGGGTGAGGGTTAGGGTTAGGGTTAGGGTAAGGCTTTGGGTACGGGTTAGGGTACGGGTGAGGGTACGGCGTAGGGTAGAGGTTAGGGTTAGGTTTAGGATTAGGGTACGGCTTAGGATACGGGTTAGGGTATGGGTGAGGGTACGGCGTAGCGTATGGGTTAGGGTTAGGGTTAGGGTTAGTTTTAGGGTTAGGGGTTGGTTTAGGGTACGGGTTAGGATTAGCGTACGTGTTAGGGTTAGGGTTTGGGTTAGGGTTAGGGTACGCATTAGGGTTAGGGTATGGTTAAAGGTTAGGGTACACGTTAGGATTAGGGTATTTATTAAACCTATCCCACTCTCTAGATACCATTTAGCACGTAAAGGAATATTATTTAGGGTCCAGCCATGGAGAAGATTTTCGTCACCAGGATAAGATAAAGAATAAACACATTATAAAAAAATCACATTAGGATTTTCTTTTTAACCTGTTCCTTAAAACACTAGTGCTTAGGAAATCTAATGGAGGCAAAAGCAGTCAAGGGTAGTTTAGGGTTAGGGTTAGGGTTAGGGTTAGTGTTAGGGTTAGGGTACGGCTTAGGGTATGGGATAGGGTATGGGTGAGGGTACGGCATAGGGTAGGGTTTAGGGTTAGGGTTAGTGTTAGGGTTAGGGTTAGGGTATGGCTTAGGGTACGGGTGAGGGTACTGTGTAGGTCATTGGTTAGGGTTAGGTTAAGGCTTAGGATACAGGTTATTGTATGGGTTAGGGTACGGCGCAGGGTATGGTTAAGGGTTAGGGTTAGGGTTAGGGTTAGAGTTAGGGTACGGCTTAGGGTACGGGTTAGGGAACGGGTGAGGGTACGGCGTAGTGTATAGGTTAGGGTTAGGGTTAGGGTACGGCTTAGGGTACGGATTAGGTTATGGTTGAGGGTACGGCGTAGGGTATGGGTTAGGGTTAGGGTTAGGGTTAGTGTTAGTGTTAGGGTTAGGGTACAGCTTAGCGTATGGGATAGGGTACGGGTGAGGGTACGGCGTACGGTAGGGGTTAGGGTTAGGGTTAGGGTTAGGGTTAGGGTATGGCTTAGGGTACGGGTGAGGGTACGGGTGAGGGTACTGCGTAGGGTATTGGTTAGGGTTAGGGTACGGCTTAGGATACGTGTTAGGGTACGGGTTAGGGTACGGCGTAGAGTGTGGGTTAGGGTTAGGGTTAGTGTTAGGGTTAGGGTTACGCTACGTCTTAGGGTACGTGTTAGGGTACGGGTTAGGGTACGGCTTAGGTTATGGGATAGGGTACAGGTGAGGGTATGGCATAGGGTAGGGGTTAGGGTTAGGTTTAGGGTTAGGGTTAGGGTTAGGGTACGGCTTAGGGTACGGGTGAGGGTATGGGTGAGGATACTGCGTAGGGTATTGGTTAGGGTTAGGGTACGGCTTAGGATACGGGTTAGGGTACGTGTTAGGGTATGGCGTACGCTATGGGTTAGGGTTAGGGTTAGGGTTAGGGTTAGGGTTAGGGTACGGCTTAGGGTACGGTTTAGGCTATGGGTGAGGTTACGGCGTAGGGTATAGTTTAGGGTTAGGGTTAGGGTTAGGGTACGGCTTAGGGTACGGGTTAGGGTACGGGTGAGGGTATGGCGTAGTGTATAGGTTAGGGTTAGGGTTAGGGTTAGGGTATGGCTTAGGGTACGGGTGAGGGTACGGGTGAGGGTACTGTGTAGGGTATTTGTTATGGTTAGGGTACGGCTTAGAATACGGGTTAGGGTACGGTTTAGGGTACGGCGTAGGGTATGGGTTAGGGTTAGGGTTAGGGTTAGGGTTAGGGTTAGGGTACGGCTTAGGGTACGGGTTAGGGTACGGGTGAGGGTACGGCGTAGTGTATAGGTTAGGGTTAGGGTTAGGGTTAGGGTACGGCTTAGGGTATGGGATAGGGTACGGGTGAGGGTACGTCGTTGGGTAGGGGTTAGGTTTAGGGTTAGGGTTAGTGTTAGGGTTAGGGTACGGCTTAGGGTATGGGATAGGTTACGGGTGAGGGTACGGCGTAGGGTAGGGGTTAGGGTTAGGTTTAGGGTTAGTGTTAGGTTTAGGGTACCGCTTAGGGTATGGGTTAGGGTACGGCGTAGGGTAGCGGTTAGGCTTAGGGTTAGGGTTAGGGTACGGCTTAGGATACGGGTTAGGGTACGGGTGAGGGTGCGGCGTAGCGTATGGGTTAGGGTTAGGGTTAGGTTTAGGGTACGGCTTAGGGTACGGGTTAGGGTACGGGTGAGGGTACGGCGTAGGTTATGGTTTAGGGTTAGGGTTAGGGTTAGGGTTAGTTTTAGGGTTAGGGATTGGTTTAGGGTAAGGGTTAGGATTAGCATACTTGTTCGGGTTAGGGTTTTGGTTAGGATTAGGGTACGCGTTAGGGTTAGGGTATGGGTTAGGTTTAGGGTACACGTTAGGATTAGGGTATTTATTAAACCTATCCCACTCTCTAGATACCACTTAGCACGTAAAGGAATATTATTTGGGGTTCAGCCATGGAGAAGATTTTAGTCACTAGGATAAGATAAAGAATAAACACATTATAAAAAAAATCACATAAGGTTTTCTTTTTAACCTGTTTTTTAAAACACTAGTGTTTAGGAAATCTAATGGAGGCAAAAGCAGTAAAGGGTAGTTTAGGGTTAGGGTTAGGGTAGGGCTTAGGATACGGGTGAGGGTACTGGTGAGGGTACTGCGTAGGTTATTGGTTAGGGTTAAGGTACGGCTTAGGATACGGGTTAGGATATGGGTTAGGTTACGGCGTTGGGTATGGGTGAGGGTTAGGGTTAGGGTTAGGGTAAGGCTTTGGGTACGGGTTAGGGTACGGGTGAGGGTACGGCGTAGGGTAGAGGTTAGGGTTAGGTTTAGGATTAGGGTACGGCTTAGGATACGGGTTAGGGTATGGGTGAGGGTACGGCGTAGCGTATGGGTTAGGGTTAGGGTTAGGGTTAGGGTTAGTTTTAGGGTTAGGGGTTGGTTTAGGGTACGGTTTAGGATTAGCGTACGTGTTAGGGTTAGGGTTTGGGTTAGGGTTAGGGTACGCATTAGGGTTAGGGTATGGGTTAAGGTTAGGGTACACGTTAGGATTAGGGTATTTATTAAACCTATCCCACTCTCTAGATACCACTTAGCACGTAAAGGAATATTATTTAGGGTCCAGCCATGGAGAAGATATTCGTCACTAGGATAAGATAAAGAATAAACACATTATAAAAAAATCACATTAGGATTTTCTTTTTAACCTGTTCCTTAAAACACTAGTGCTTAGGAAATCTAATGGAGGCAAAAGCAGTCAAGGGTAGTTTAGGGTTAGGGTTAGGGTTAGGGTTAGTGTTAGGGTTAGGGTACGGCTTAGGGTATGGGACAGGGTATGGGTGAGGGTACGGCATAGGGTAGGGTTTAGGGTTAGGGTTAGTGTTAGGGTTAGGGTTAGGGTATGGCTTAGGGTACGGGTGAGGGTACTG
This sequence comes from Eubalaena glacialis, assembly GCF_028564815.1. NCBI lineage: Eukaryota > Metazoa > Chordata > Mammalia > Artiodactyla > Balaenidae > Eubalaena > Eubalaena glacialis. The sequence goes on from NW_026871221.1 coordinate 378,220, forward strand.
TGTAGGTCATTGGTTAGGGTTAGGTTAAGGCTTAGGATACAGGTTATTGTATGGGTTAGGGTACGGCGCAGGGTATGGTTAAGGGTTAGGGTTAGGGTTAGGGTTAGAGTTAGGGTACGGCTTAGGGTACGGGTTAGGGAACGGGTGAGGGTACGGCGTAGTGTATAGGTTAGGGTTAGGGTTAGGGTACGGCTTAGGGTACGGATTAGGTTATGGTTGAGGGTACGGCGTAGGGTATGGGTTAGGGTTAGTGTTAGGGTTAGTGTTAGTGTTAGGGTTAGGGTACAGCTTAGCGTATGGGATAGGGTACGGGTGAGGGTACGGCGTACGGTAGGGGTTAGGGTTAGGGTTAGGGTTAGGGTTAGGGTATGGCTTAGGGTACGGGTGAGGGTACAGGTGAGGGTACTGCGTAGGGTATTGGTTAGGGTTAGGGTACGGCTTAGGATACGTGTTAGGGTACGGGTTAGGGTACGGCGTAGAGTGTGGGTTAGGGTTAGGGTTAGTGTTAGGGTTAGGGTTACGGTACGTCTTAGGGTACGTGTTAGGGTACGGGTTAGGGTACGGCTTAGGTTATGGGATAGGGTACAGGTGAGGGTATGGCATAGGGTAGGGGTTAGGGTTAGGTTTAGGGTTAGGGTTAGGGTTAGGGTACGGCTTAGGGTACGGGTGAGGATATGGGTGAGGATACTGCGTAGGGTATTGGTTAGGGTTAGGGTACGGCTTAGGATACGGGTTAGGGTACGTGTTAGGGTATGGCGTACGCTATGGGTTAGGGTCAGGGTTAGGGTTAGGGTTAGGGTTAGGGTACGGCTTAGGGTACGGTTTAGGGTATGGGTGAGGTTACGGCGTAGGGTATAGTTTAGGGTTAGGGTTAGGGTTAGGGTACGGCTTAGGGTACGGGTTAGGGTACGGGTGAGGGTATGGCGTAGTGTATAGGTTAGGGTTAGGGTTAGGGTTAGGGTATGGCTTAGGGTACGGGTGAGGGTATGGGTGAGGGTACTGTGTAGGGTATTGGTTATGGTTAGGGTACGGCTTAGAATACGGGTTAGGGTACGGTTTAGGGTACGGCGTAGGGTATGGGTTAGGGTTAGGGTTAGGGTTAGGGTTAGGGTACGGCTTAGGGTACGGGTTAGCGTACGGTGAGGGTACGGCGCAGTGTATAGGTTAGGGTTAGGGTTAGGGTTAGGGTACGGCTTAGGGTATGGGATAGGGTACGGGTGAGGGTACGGCGTAGGGTAGGGGTTAGGTTTAGGGTTAGGGTTAGTGTTAGGGTTAGGGTACGGCTTAGGGTATGGGATAGGTTACGGTGAGGGTACGGCGTAGGGTAGGGGTTAGGGTTAGGTTTAGGGTTAGTGTTAGGTTTAGGGTACCGCTTAGGGTATGGGATAGGGTACGGCGTGGGGTAGCGGTTAGGGTTAGGGTTAGGGTTAGTGTACGGCTTAGGATAGGGGTTAGGGTATGGGTGAGGGTGCGGCGTAGCGTATGGGTTAGGGTTAGGGTTAGGGTTAGGGTATGGCTTAGGGTATGGTTTAGGGTACGGGTGAGGTTACGGCGTAGGTTATGGGTTAGGGTTAGGGTTAGGGTTAGGGTTAGTTTTAGGGTTAGGGATTGGTTTAGGGTAAGGGTTAGGATTAGCATACTTGTTCGGGTTAGGGTTTTGGTTAGGGTTAGGGTACGCGTTAGGGTTAGGGTATGGGTTAGGTTTAGGGTACACGTTAGGATTAGGGTATTTATTAAACCTATCCCACTCTCTAGATACCACTTAGCACGTAAAGGAATATTATTTGGGGTTCAGCCATGGAGAAGATTTTAGTCACTAGGATAAGATAAAGAATAAACACATTATAAAAAAAATCACATAAGGTTTTCTTTTTAACCTGTTCTTTAAAACACTAGTGTTTAGGAAATCTAATGGAGGCAAAAGCAGTAAAGGGTAGTTTAGGGTTAGGGTTAGGGTAGGGCTTAGGATACGGGTGAGGGTACTGGTGAGGGTACTGCGTAGGTTATTGGTTAGGGTTAGGGTACGGCTTAGGATACGGGTTAGGATATGGGTTAGGTTACGGCGTTGGGTATGGGTGAGGGTTAGGGTTAGGGTTAGGGTAAGGCTTTGGGTACGGGTTAGGGTACGGGTGAGGGTACGGCGTAGGGTAGAGGTTAGGGTTAGGTTTAGGATTAGTGTTAGTGTTAGGGTTAGGGTACGGCTTAGCGTATGGGATAGGGTACGGGTGAGGGTACGGCGTAGGGTAGGGGTTAGGGTTAGGGTTAGGGTTAGGGTTAGGGTATGGCTTAGGGTACGGGTGAGGGTACGGGTGAGGGTACTGCGTAGGGTATTGGTTAGGGTTAGGGTACGGCTTAGGATACGTGTTAGGGTACGGGTTAGGGTACGGCGTAGAGTGTGGGTTAGGGTTAGGGTTAGTGTTAGGGTTAGGGTTACGGTACGTCTTAGGGTACGTGTTAGGGTACGGGTTAGGGTACGGCTTAGGTTATGGGATAGGGTACAGGTGAGGGTATGGCATAGGGTAGGGGTTAGGGTTAGGTTTAGGGTTAGGGTTAGGGTTAGGGTACGGCTTAGGGTACGGATGAGGGTATGGGTGAGGATACTGCGTAGGGTATTGGTAAGGGTTAGGGTATGGCTTAGGATACGGGTTAGGGTACGTGTTAGGGTATGGCGTACGCTATGGGTTAGGGTTAGGGTTAGGGTTAGGGTTAGGGTTAGGGTTAGGGTACGGCTTAGGGTACGGTTTAGGGTACGGGTGAGGTTACAGCGTAGGGTATAGTTTAGGGTTAGGGTTAGGGTTAGGGTACGGCTTAGGGTACGGGTTAGGGTACGGGTGAGGGTATGGCGTAGTGTATAGGTTAGGGTTAGGGTTAGGGTTAGGGTATGGCTTAGGGTACGGGTGAGGGTACGGGTGAGGGTACTGTGTAGGGTATTTGTTATGGTTAGGGTACGGCTTAGAATACGGGTTAGGGTACGGTTTAGGGTACGGCGTAGGGTATGGGTTAGGGTTAGGGTTAGGGTTAGGGTTAGGGTTAGGGTACGGCTTAGGGTACGGGTTAGGGTACGGGTGAGGGTACGGCGTAGTGTATAGGTTAGGGTTAGGGTTAGGGTTAGGGTACGGCTTAGGGTATGGGATAGGGTACGGGTGAGGGTACGTCGTTGGGTAGGGGTTAGGTTTAGGGTTAGGGTTAGTGTTAGGGTTAGGGTACGGCTTAGGGTATGGGATAGGTTACGGGTGAGGGTACGGCGTAGGGTAGGGGTTAGGGTTAGGTTTAGGGTTAGTGTTAGGTTTAGGGTACCGCTTAGGGTATGGGTTAGGGTACGGCGTAGGGTAGCGGTTAGGCTTAGGGTTAGGGTTAGGGTACGGCTTAGGATACGGGTTAGGGTACGGGTGAGGGTGCGGCGTAGCGTATGGGTTAGGGTTAGGGTTAGGGTTAGGGTACGGCTTAGGGTACGGGTTAGGGTACGGGTGAGGGTACGGCGTAGGTTATGGGTTAGGGTTAGGGTTAGGGTTAGGGTTAGTTTTAGGGTTAGGGATTGGTTTAGGGTAAGGGTTAGGATTAGCATACTTGTTCGGGTTAGGGTTTTGGTTAGGGTTAGGGTACGCGTTAGGGTTAGGGTATGGGTTAGGTTTAGGGTACACGTTAGGATTAGGGTATTTATTAAACCTATCCCACTCTCTAGATACCACTTAGCACGTAAAGGAATATTATTTGGGGTTCAGCCATGGAGAAGATTTTAGTCACTAGGATAAGATAAAGAATAAACACATTATAAAAAAAATCACATAAGGTTTTCTTTTTAACCTGTTCTTTAAAACACTAGTGTTTAGGAAATCTAATGGAGGCAAAAGCAGTAAAGGGTAGTTTAGGGTTAGGGTTAGGGTAGGGCTTAGGATACGGGTGAGGGTACTGGTGAGGGTACTGCGTAGGTTATTGGTTAGGGTTAGGGTACGGCTTAGGATACGGGTTAGGATATGGGTTAGGTTACGGCGTTGGGTATGGGTGAGGGTTAGGGTTAGGGTTAGGGTAAGGCTTTGGGTACGGGTTAGGGTACGGGTGAGGGTACGGCGTAGGGTAGAGGTTAGGGTTAGGTTTAGGATTAGGGTACGGCTTAGGATACGGGTTAGGGTATGGGTGAGGGTACGGCGTAGCGTATGGGTTAGGGTTAGGGTTAGGGTTAGGGTTAGTTTTAGGGTTAGGGATTGGTTTAGGGTACGGGTTAGGATTAGCGTACGTGTTAGGGTTAGGGTTTGGGTTAGGGTTAGGGTACGCATTAGGGTTAGGGTATGGGTTAAGGTTAGGGTACACGTTAGGATTAGGGTATTTATTAAACCTATCCCACTCTCTAGATACCACTTAGCACGTAAAGGAATATTATTTAGGGTCCAGCCATGGAGAAGATTTTCGTCACTAGGATAAGATAAAGAATAAACACATTATAAAAAAATCACATTAGGATTTTCTTTTTAACCTGTTCCTTAAAACACTAGTGCTTAGGAAATCTAATGGAGGCAAAAGCAGTCAAGGGTAGTTTAGGGTTAGGGTTAGGGTTAGGGTTAGTGTTAGGGTTAGGGTACGGCTTAGGGTATGGGATAGGGTATGGGTGAGGGTACGGCATAGGGTAGGGTTTAGGGTTAGGGTTAGTGTTAGGGTTAGGGTTAGGGTATGGCTTAGGGTACGGGTGAGGGTACTGTGTAGGTCATTGGTTAGGGTTAGGTTAAGGCTTAGGATACAGGTTATTGTATGGGTTAGGGTACGGCGCAGGGTATGGTTAAGGGTTAGGGTTAGGGTTAGGGTTAGAGTTAGGGTATGGCTTAGGGTACGGGTTAGGGAACGGGTGAGGGTTCGGCGTAGTGTATAGGTTAGGGTTAGGGTTACGGTACGTCTTAGGGTACGTGTTAGGGTACGGGTTAGGGTACGGCTTAGGTTATGGGATAGGGTACAGGTGAGGGTATGGCATAGGGTAGGGGTTAGGGTTAGGTTTAGGGTTAGGGTTAGGGTTAGGGTACGGCTTAGGGTACGGGTGAGGGTATGGGTGAGGATACTGCGTAGGGTATTGGTTAGGGTTAGGGTACGGCTTAGGATACGGGTTAGGGTACGTGTTAGGGTATGGCGTACGCTATGGGTTAGCGTTAGGGTTAGGGTTAGGGTTAGGGTTAGGGTACGGCTTAGGGTACGGGTTAGGGTATGGGTGAGGTTACGGCGTAGGGTATAGTTTAGGGTTAGGGTTAGGGTTAGGGTACGGCTTAGGGTACGGGTTAGGGTACGGGTGAGGGTATGGCGTAGTGTATAGGTTAGGGTTAGGGTTAGGGTTAGGGTATGGCTTAGGGTACGGGTGAGGGTACGGGTGAGGGTACTGTGTAGGGTATTGGTTATGGTTAGGGTACGGCTTAGAATACGGGTTAGGGTACGGTTTAGGGTACGGCGTAGCGTATGGGTTAGGGTTAGGGTTAGGGTTAGGGTTAGGGTTAGGGTACGGCTTAGGGTACGGGTTAGCGTACGGGTGAGGGTACGGCGCAGTGTATAGGTTAGGGTTAGGGTTAGGGTTAGGGTACGGCTTAGGGTATGGGATAGGGTACGGGTGAGGGTACGGCGTAGGGTAGGGGTTAGGTTTAGGGTTAGGGTTAGTGTTAGGGTTAGGGTACGGCTTAGGGTATGGGATAGGTTACGGTGAGGGTACGGCGTAGGGTAGGGGTTAGGGTTAGGTTTAGGGTTAGTGTTAGGTTTAGGGTACCGCTTAGGGTATGGGATAGGGTACGGCGTAGGGTAGCGGTTAGAGTTAGGGTTAGGGTTAGTGTACGGCTTAGGATACGGGTTAGGGTATGGGTGAGGGTGCGGCGTAGCGTATGGGTTAGGGTTAGGGTTAGGGTTAGGGTATGGCTTAGGGTATGGGTTAGGGTACGGGTGAGGTTACGGCGTAGGTTATGGGTTAGGGTTAGGGTTAGGGTTAGGGTTAATTTTAGGGTTAGGGATTGGTTTAGGGTACGGGTTAGGATTAGCATACTTGTTCGGGTTAGGGTTTTGGTTAGGGTTAGGGTACGCGTTAGGGTTAGGGTATGGGTTAGGTTTAGGGTACACGTTAGGATTAGGGTATTTATTAAACCTATCCCACTCTCTAGATACCACTTAGCACGTAAAGGAATATTATTTGGGGTTCAGCCATGGAGAAGATTTTAGTCACTAGGATAAGATAAAGAATAAACACATTATTAAAAAAATCACATAAGGTTTTCTTTTTAACCTGTTCTTTAAAACACTAGTGTTTAGGAAATCTAATGGAGGCAAAAGCAGTAAAGGGTAGTTTAGGGTTAGGGTTAGGGTTAGGGTTAGGGTTAGGGTAGGGCTTAGGATACGGGTGAGGGTACTGGTGAGGGTACTGCGTAGGTTATTGGTTAGGGTTAGGGTACGGCTTAGGATACGGGTTAGGATATGGGTTAGGTTACGGCGTTGGGTATGGGTGAGGGTTAGGGGTAGGGTTAGGGTAAGGCTTTGGGTACGGGTTAGGGTACGGGTGACGGTACGGCGTAGGGTAGAGGTTAGGGTTAGGTTTAGGATTAGGGTACGGCTTAGGATACGGGTTAGGGTATGGGTGAGGGTACGGCGTAGCGTATGGGTTAGGGTTAGGGTTAGGGTTAGGGTTAGTTTTAGGGTTATGGATTGGTTTAGGGTACGGGTTAGGATTAGCGTACGTGTTAGGGTTAGGGTTTGGGTTAGGGTTAGGGTACGCATTAGGGTTAGGGTATGGGTTAGGGTTAGGGTACACGTTAGGATTAGGGTATTTATTAAACCTATCCCACTCTCTAGATACCACTTAGCACGTAAAGGAATATTATTTAGGGTCCAGCCATGGAGAAAATTTTAGTCACTAGGATAAGATAAAGAATAAACACATTTTAAAAAAATCACATTAGGATTTTCTTTTTAACCTGTTCCTTAAAACACTAGTGCTTAGGAAATCTAATGGAGGCAAAAGCAGTCAAGGGTAGTTTAGGGTTAGGGTTAGGGTATGGCTTAGGGTACGGGTGAGGGTACTGTGTAGGTCATTGGTTAGGGTTAGGTTAAGGCTTAGGATACAGGTTATTGTATGGGTTAGGGTACGGCGCAGGGTATGGTTAAGGGTTAGGGTTAGGGTTAGGGTTAGAGTTAGGGTACGGCTTAGGGTACGGGTTAGGGAACGGGTGAGGGTACGGCGTAGTGTATAGGTTAGGGTTAGGGTTAGGGTACGGCTTAGGGTACGGATTAGGTTATGGGTGAGGGTACAGCGTAGGGTATGGGTTAGGGTTAGGGTTAGGGTTAGTGTTAGTGTTAGGGTTAGGGTACGGCTTAGCGTATGGGATAGGGTACGGGTGAGGGTACGGCGTAGGGTAGGGTTTAGGGTTAGGGCTAGGGTTAGGGTTAGGGTATGGCTTAGGGTACGGGTGAGGGTACGGGCGAGGGTACTGCGTAGGGTATTGGTTAGGGTTAGGGTACGGCTTAGGATACGTGTTAGGGTACGGGTTAGGGTACGGCGTAGATTGTAGGTTAGGGTTAGGGTTAGTGTTAGGGTTAGGGTTACGGTACGTCTTAGGGTACGTGTTAGGGTACGGGTTAGGGTACGGCTTAGGTTATGGGATAGGGTAAAGGTGAGGGTATGGCATAGGGTAGGGGTTAGGGTTAGGTTTAGGGTTAGGTTTAGGGTTAGGGTATGGCTTAGGGTACGGGTGAGGGTATGGGTGAGGATACTGCGTAGGGTATTAGTTAGGGTTAGGGTACGGCTTAGGATACGGGTTAGGGTACGTGTTAGGGTATGGCGTACGCTATGGGTTAGGGTTAGGGTTAGGGTTAGGGTTAGGGTTAGGGTACGGCTTAGGGTACGGTTTAGGGTACGGGTGAGGTTACGGCGTAGGGTATAGTTTAGGGTTAGGGTTAGGGTTAGGGTACGGCTTAGGGTACGGTTTAGGGTACGGGTGAGGTTATGGCGTAGTGTATAGGTTAGGGTTAGGGTTAGGGTATGGCTTAGGGTACGGGTGAGGGTACGGGTGAGGGTACTGTGTAAGGTATTGGTTATGGTTAGGGTACGGCTTAGAATACGGGTTAGGGTACGGTTTATGGTACGGTGTAGGGTATGGGTTAGGGTTAGGGTTAGGGTTAGGGTTAGGGTTAGGGTACGGCTTAGGGTACGGGTTAGGGTACGGGTGAGGGTACGGCGTAGTGTATAGGTTAGGGTTAGGGTTAGGGTTAGGGTACGGCTTAGGGTATGGGATAGGGTACGGGTGAGGGTAAGTCGTTGGGTAGGGGTTAGGTTTAGGGTTAGGGATAGTGTTAGGGTTAGGGTACGGCTTAGGGTATGGGATAGGTTACGGGTGAGGGTACGGCGTAGGGTAGGGGTTAGGGTTAGGTTTAGGGTTAGTGTTAGGTTTAGGGTACCGCTTAGGGTATGGGATAGGGTACGGCGTAGGGTAGCGGTTAGGGTTAGGGTTAGGGTTAGGGTACGGCTTAGGATATGGGTTAGGGTACGGGTGAGGGTGCGGCGTAGCGTATGGGTTAGGGTTAGGGTACGGGTGAGGGTACGGCGTAGGTTATGGGTTAGGGTTAGGTTTAGGGTTAGTGTTAGGTTTAGGGTACCGCTTAGGGTATGGGATAGGGTACGGCGTAGGGTAGCGGTTAGGGTTAGGGTTAGGGTTAGTGTACGGCTTAGGATACGGGTTAGGGTATGGGTGAGGGTGCGGCGTAGCGTATGGGTTAGGGTTAGGGTTAGGGTTAGGGTATGGCTTAGGGTATGGTTTAGGGTACGGGTGAGGTTACGGCGTAGGTTATGTGTTAGGGTTAGGGTTAGGGTTAGGGTTAGTTTTAGGGTTAGGGATTGGTTTAGGGTAAGGGTTAGGATTAGCATACTTGTTCGGGTTAGGGTTTTGGTTAGGGTTAGGGTACGCGTTAGGGTTAGGGTATGGGTTAGGTTTAGGGTACACGTTAGGATTAGGGTATTTATTAAACCTATCCCACTCTCTAGATACCACTTAGCACGTAAAGGAATATTATTTGGGGTTCAGCCATGGAGAAGATTTTAGTCACTAGGATAAGATAAAGAATAAACACATTATAAAAAAAATCACATAAGGTTTTCTTTTTAACCTGTTCTTTAAAACACTAGTGTTTAGGAAATCTAATGGAGGCAAAAGCAGTAAAGGGTAGTTTAGGGTTAGGGTTAGGGTAGGGCTTAGGATACGGGTGAGGGTACTGGTGAGGGTACTGCGTAGGTTATTGGTTAGGGTTAGGGTACGGCTTAGGATACGGGTTAGGATATGGGTTAGGTTACGGCGTTGGGTATGGGTGAGGGTTAGGGTTAGGGTTAGGGTAAGGCTTTGGGTACGGGTTAGGGTACGGGTGAGGGTACGGCGTAGGGTAGAGGTTAGGGTTAGGTTTAGGATTAGTGTTAGTGTTAGGGTTAGGGTACGGCTTAGCGTATGGGATAGGGTACGGGTGAGGGTACGGCGTAGGGTAGGGGTTAGGGTTAGGGTTAGGGTTAGGGTTAGGGTATGGCTTAGGGTACGGGTGAGGGTACGGGTGAGGGTACTGCGTAGGGTATTGGTTAGGGTTAGGGTACGGCTTAGGATACGTGTTAGGGTACGGGTTAGGGTACGGCGTAGAGTGTGGGTTAGGGTTAGGGTTAGTGTTAGGGTTAGGGTTACGGTACGTCTTAGGGTACGTGTTAGGGTACGGGTTAGGGTACGGCTTAGGTTATGGGATAGGGTACAGGTGAGGGTATGGCATAGGGTAAGGGTTAGGGTTAGGTTTAGGGTTAGGGTTAGGGTTAGGGTACGGCTTAGGGTACGGATGAGGGTATGGGTGAGGATACTGCGTAGGGTATTGGTTAGGGTTAGGGTATGGCTTAGGATACGGGTTAGGGTACGTGTTAGGGTATGGCGTACGCTATGGGTTAGGGTTAGGGTTAGGGTTAGGGTTAGGGTTAGGGTTAGGGTACGGCTTAGGGTACGGTTTAGGGTACGGGTGAGGTTACGGCGTAGGGTATAGTTTAGGGTTAGGGTTAGGGTTAGGGTACGGCTTAGGGTACGGGTTAGGGTACGGGTGAGGGTATGGCGTAGTGTATAGGTTAGGGTTAGGGTTAGGGTTAGGGTATGGCTTAGGGTACGGGTGAGGGTACGGGTGAGGGTACTGTGTAGGGTATTTGTTATGGTTAGGGTACGGCTTAGAATACGGGTTAGGGTACGGTTTAGGGTACGGCGTAGGGTATGGGTTAGGGTTAGGGTTAGGGTTAGGGTTAGGGTTAGGGTACGGCTTAGGGTACGGGTTAGGGTACGGGTGAGGGTACGGCGTAGTGTATAGGTTAGGGTTAGGGTTAGGGTTAGGGTACGGCTTAGGGTATGGGATAGGGTACGGGTGAGGGTACGTCGTTGGGTAGGGGTTAGGTTTAGGGTTAGGGTTAGTGTTAGGGTTAGGGTACGGCTTAGGGTATGGGATAGGTTACGGGTGAGGGTACGGCGTAGGGTAGGGGTTAGGGTTAGGTTTAGGGTTAGTGTTAGGTTTAGGGTACCGCTTAGGGTATGGGTTAGGGTACGGCGTAGGGTAGCGGTTAGGCTTAGGGTTAGGGTTAGGGTACGGCTTAGGATACGGGTTAGGGTACGGGTGAGGGTGCGGCGTAGCGTATGGGTTAGGGTTAGGGTTAGGGTTAGGGTACGGCTTAGGGTACGGGTTAGGGTACGGGTGAGGGTACGGCGTAGGTTATGGGTTAGGGTTAGGGTTAGGGTTAGGGTTAGTTTTAGGGTTAGGGATTGGTTTAGGGTAAGGTTTAGGATTAGCATACTTGTTCGGGTTAGGGTTTTGGTTAGGATTAGGGTACGCGTTAGGGTTAGGGTATGGGTTAGGTTTAGGGTACACGTTAGGATTAGGGTATTTATTAAACCTATCCCACTCTCTAGATACCACTTAGCACGTAAAGGAATATTATTTGGGGTTCAGCCATGGAGAAGATTTTAGTCACTAGGATAAGATAAAGAATAAACACATTATAAAAAAAATCACATAAGGTTTTCTTTTTAACCTGTTCTTTAAAACACTAGTGTTTAGGAAATCTAATGGAGGCAAAAGCAGTAAAGGGTAGTTTAGGGTTAGGGTTAGGGTAGGGCTTAGGATACGGGTGAGGGTACTGGTGAGGGTACTGCGTAGGTTATTGGTTAGGGTTAGGGTACGGCTTAGGATACGGGTTAGGATATGGGTTAGGTTACGGCATTGGGTATGGGTGAGGGTTAGGGTTAGGGTTAGGGTAAGGCTTTGGGTACGGGTTAGGGTACGGGTGAGGGTACGACGTAGGGTAGAGGTTAGGGTTAGGTTTAGGATTAGGGTACGGCTTAGGATACGGGTTAGGGTATGGGTGAGGGTACGGCGTAGCGTATGGGTTAGGGTTAGGGTTAGGGTTAGGGTTAGTTTTAGGGTTAGGGATTGGTTTAGGGTACGGGTTAGGATTAGCGTACGTGTTAGGGTTAGGGTTTGGGTTAGGGTTAGGGTACGCATTAGGGTTAGGGTATGGGTTAAGGTTAGGGTACACGTTAGGATTAGGGTATTTATTAAACCTATCCCACTCTCTAGATACCACTTAGCACGTAAAGGAATATTATTTAGGGTCCAGCCATGGAGAAGATTTTCGTCACTAGGATAAGATAAAGAATAAACACATTATAAAAAAATCACATTAGGATTTTCTTTTTAACCTGTTCCTTAAAACACTAGTGCTTAGGAAATCTAATGGAGGCAAAAGCAGTCAAGGGTAGTTTAGGGTTAGGGTTAGGGTTAGGGTTAGTGTTAGGGTTAGGGTACGGCTTAGGGTATGGGATAGGGTATGGGTGAGGGTACGGCATAGGGTAGGGTTTAGGGTTAGGGTTAGTGTTAGGGTTAGGGTTAGGGTATGGCTTAGGGTACGGGTGAGGGTACTGTGTAGGTCATTGGTTAGGGTTAGGTTAAGGCTTAGGATACAGGTTATTGTATGGGTTAGGGTACGGCGCAGGGTATGGTTAAGGGTTAGGGTTAGGGTTAGGGTTAGAGTTAGGGTACGGCTTAGGGTACGGGTTAGGGAACGGGTGAGGGTACGGCGTAGTGTATAGGTTAGGGTTAGGGTTAGGGTACGGCTTAGGGTACGGATTAGGTTATGGTTGAGGGTACGGCGTAGGGTATGGGTTAGGGTTAGGGTTAGGGTTAGGGTTAGTGTTAGTGTTAGGGTTAGGGTACAGCTTAGCGTATGGGATAGGGTACGGGTGAGGGTACGGCGTACGGTAGGGGTTAGGGTTAGGGTTAGGGTTAGGGTTAGGGTATGGCTTAGGGTACGGGTGAGGGTACGGGTGAGGGTACTGCGTAGGGTATTGGTTAGGGTTAGGGTACGGCTTAGGATACGTGTTAGGGTACGGGTTAGGGTACGGCGTAGAGTGTGGGTTAGGGTTAGGGTTAGTGTTAGGGTTAGGGTTACGGTACGTCTTAGGGTACGTGTTAGGGTACGGGTTAGGGTACGGCTTAGGTTATGGGATAGGGTACAGGTGAGGGTATGGCATAGGGTAGGGGTTAGGGTTAGGTTTAGGGTTAGGGTTAGGGTTAGGGTACGGCTTAGGGTACGGGTGAGGGTATGGGTGAGGATACTGCGTAGGGTATTGGTTAGGGTTAGGGTACGGCTTAGGATACGGGTTAGGGTACGTGTTAGGGTATGGCGTACGCTATGGGTTAGGGTTAGGGTTAGGGTTAGGGTTAGGGTTAGGGTACGGCTTAGGGTACGGGTTAGGGTATGGGTGAGGTTACGGCGTAGGGTATAGTTTAGGGTTAGGGTTAGGGTTAGGGTACGGCTTAGGGTACGGGTTAGGGTACGGGTGAGGGTATGGCGTAGTGTATAGGTTAGGGTTAGAGTTAGGGTATGGCTTAGGGTACGGGTGAGGGTACGGGTGAGGGTACTGTGTAGGGTATTGGTTATGGTTAGGGTACGGCTTAGAATACGGGTTAGGGTACGGTTTAGGGTACGGCGTAGGGTATCGGTTAGGGTTAGGGTTAGGGTTAGGGTTAGGGTTAGGGTACGGCTTAGGGTACGGGTTAGCGTACGGGTGATGGTACGGCGCAGTGTATAGGTTAGGGTTAGTGTTAGGGTTAGGGTACGGCTTAGGGTATGGGATAGGGTACGGGTGAGGGTACGGCGTAGGGTAGGGGTTAGGTTTAGGGTTAGGGTTAGTGTTAGGGTTAGGGTACGGCTTAGGGTATGGGATAGGTTACGGTGAGGGTACGGCGTAGGGTAGGGGTTAGGGTTAGGTTTAGGGTTAGTGTTAGGTTTAGGGTACCGCTTAGGGTATGGGATAGGGTACGGCATAGGGTAGCGGTTAGGGTTAGGGTTAGGGTTAGTGTACGGCTTAGGATACGGGTTAGGGTATGGGTGAGGGTGCGGCGTAGCGTATGGGTTAGGGTTAGGGTTAGGGTTAGGGTATGGCTTAGGGTATGGTTTAGGGTACGGGTGAGGTTACGGCGTAGGTTATGGGTTAGGGTTAGGGTTAGGGTTAGGTTTAGTTTTAGGGTTAGGGATTGGTTTAGGGTAAGGGTTAGGATTAGCATACTTGTTCGGGTTAGGGTTTTGGTTAGGGTTAGGGTACGCGTTAGGGTTAGGGTATGGGTTAGGTTTAGGGTACACGTTAGGATTAGGGTATTTATTAAACCTATCCCACTCTCTAGATACCACTTAGCACGTAAAGGAATATTATTTGGGGTTCAGCCATGGAGAAGATTTTAGTCACTAGGATAAGATAAAGAATAAACACATTATAAAAAAAATCACATAAGGTTTTCTTTTTAACCTGTTCTTTAAAACACTAGTGTTTAGGAAATCTAATGGAGGCAAAAGCAGTAAAGGGTAGTTTAGGGTTAGGGTTAGGGTAGGGCTTAGGATACGGGTGAGGGTACTGGTGAGGGTACTGCGTAGGTTATTGGTTAGGGTTAGGGTACGGCTTAGGATACGGGTTAGGATATGGGTTAGGTTACGGCGTTGGGTATGGGTGAGGGTTAGGGTTAGGGTTAGGGTAAGGCTTTGGGTACGGGTTAGGGTACGGGTGAGGGTACGGCGTAGGGTAGAGGTTAGGGTTAGGTTTAGGATTAGGGTACGGCTTAGGATACGGGTTAGGGTATGGGTGAGGGTACGGCGTAGCGTATGGGTTAGGGTTAGGGTTAGGGTTAGGGTTAGTTTTAGGGTTAGGGATTGGTTTAGGGTACGGGTTAGGATTAGCGTACGTGTTAGGGTTAGGGTTTGGGTTAGGGTTAGGGTACGCATTAGGGTTAGGGTATGGGTTAAGTTTAGGGTACACGTTAGGATTAGGGTATTTATTAAACCTATCCCACTCTCTAGATACCACTTAGCACGTAAAGGAATATTATTTAGGGTCCAGCCATGGAGAAGATTTTCGTCACTAGGATAAGATAAAGAATAAACACATTATAAAAAAATCACATTAGGATTTTCTTTTTAACCTGTTCCTTAAAACACTAGTGCTTAGGAAATCTAATGGAGGCAAAAGCAGTCAAGGGTAGTTTAGGGTTAGGGTTAGGGTTAGGGTTAGTGTTAGGGTTAGGGTACGGCTTTGGGTATGGGATAGGGTATGGGTGAGGGTACGGCATAGGGTAGGGTTTAGGGTTAGGGTTAGTGTTAGGGTTAGGGTTAGGGTATGGCTTAGGGTACGGGTGAAGGTACTGTGTAGGTCATTGGTTAGGGTTAGGTTAAGGCTTAGGATACAGGTTATTGTATGGGTTAGGGTACGGAGCAGGGTATGGTTAAGGGTTAGGGTTAGGGTTAGGGTTAGAGTTAGGGTACGGCTTAGGGTACGGGTTAGGTTATGGTTGAGGGTACGGCGTAGGGTATGGGTTAGGGTTAGGGTACGGCTTAGGATACGGGTTAGGGTACGTGTTAGGGTATGGCGTACGCTATGGGTTAGGGTTAGGGTTAGGGTTAGGGTTAGGGTTAGGGTACGGCTTAGGGTACGGGTTAGGGTATGGGTGAGGTTACGGCGTAGGGTATAGTTTAGGGTTAGGGTTAGGGTTAGGGTACGGCTTAGGGTACGGGTTAGGGTACGGGTGAGGGTACGGGTGAGGGTACTGTGTAGGGTATTGGTTATGGTTAGGGTACGGCTTAGAATACGGGTTAGGGTACGGTTTAGGGTACGGCGTAGGGTATGGGTTAGGGTTAGGGTTAGGGTTAGGGTTAGGGTTAGGGTACGGCTTAGGGTACGGGTTAGCGTACGGGTGAGGGTACGGCGCAGTGTATAGGTTAGGGTTAGGGTTAGGGTTAGGGTACGGCTTAGGGTATGGGATAGGGTACGGGTGAGGGTACGGCGTAGGGTAGGGGTTAGGTTTAGGGTTAGGGTTAGTGTTAGGGTTAGGGTACGGCTTAGGGTATGGGATAGGTTACGGTGAGGGTACGGCGTAGGGTAGGGGTTAGGGTTAGGTTTAGGGTTAGTGTTAGGTTTAGGGTACCGCTTAGGGTATGGGATAGGGTACGGCGTAGGGTAGCGGTTAGGGTTAGGGTTAGGGTTAGTGTACGGCTTAGGATACGGGTTAGGGTATGGGTGAGGGTGCGGCGTAGCGTATGGGTTAGGGTTAGGGTTAGGGTTAGGGTATGGCTTAGGGTATGGTTTAGGGTACGGGTGAGGTTACGGCGTAGGTTATGGGTTAGGGTTAGGGTTAGGGTTAGGGTTAGTTTTAGGGTTAGGGATTGGTTTAGGGTAAGGGTTAGGATTAGCATACTTGTTCGGGTTAGGGTTTTGGTTAGGGTTAGGGTACGCGTTAGGGTTAGGGTATGGGTTAGGTTTAGGGTACACGTTAGGATTAGGGTATTTATTAAACCTATCCCACTCTCTAGATACCACTTAGCACGTAAAGGAATATTATTTGGGGTTCAGCCATGGAGAAGATTTTAGTCACTAGGATAAGATAAAGAATAAACACATTATAAAAAAAATCACATAAGGTTTTCTTTTTAACCTGTTCTTTAAAACACTAGTGTTTAGGAAATCTAATGGAGGCAAAAGCAGTAAAGGGTAGTTTAGGGTTAGGGTTAGGGTAGGGCTTAGGATACGGGTGAGGGTACTGGTGAGGGTACTGCGTAGGTTATTGGTTAGGGTTAGGGTACGGCTTAGGATACGGGTTAGGATATGGGTTAGGTTACGGCGTTGGGTATGGGTGAGGGTTAGGGTTAGGGTTAGGGTAAGGCTTTGGGTACGGGTTAGGGTACGGGTGAGGGTACGGCGTAGGGTATAGTTTAGGGTTAGGGTTAGGGTTAGGGTACGGCTTAGGGTACGGGTTAGGGTACGGGTGAGGGTACGGCGTAGTGTATAGGTTAGGGTTAGGGTTAGGGTTAGGGTACGGCTTAGGGTATGGGATAGGGTACGGGTGAGGGTACGTCGTTGGGTAGGGGTTAGGTTTAGGGTTAGGGTTAGTGTTAGGTTAGGGTACGGCTTAGGGTATGGGATAGGTTACGGGTGAGGGTACGGCGTAGGGTAGGGGTTAGGGTTAGGTTTAGGGTTACTGTTAGGTTTAGGGTACCGCTTAGGGTATGGGTTAGGGTACGGCGTAGGGTAGCGGTTAGGCTTAGGGTTAGGGTTAGGGTACGGCTTAGGATACGGGTTAGGGTACGGGTGAGGGTGCGGCGTAGCGTATGGGTTAGGGTTAGGGTTAGGGTTAGGGTACGGCTTAGGGTACGGGTTAGGGTACGGGTGAGGTTACGGCGTAGGTTATGGGTTAGGGTTAGGGTTAGGGTTAGGGTTAGTTTTAGGGTTAGGGATTGGTTTAGGGTAAGGGTTAGGATTAGCATACTTGTTCGGGTTAGGGTTTTGGTTAGGATTAGGGTACGCGTTAGGGTTAGGGTATGGGTTAGGTTTAGGGTACACGTTAGGATTAGGGTATTTATTAAACCTATCCCACTCTCTAGATACCACTTAGCACGTAAAGGAATATTATTTGGGGTTCAGCCATGGAGAAGATTTTAGTCACTAGGATAAGATAAAGAATAAACACATTATAAAAAAAATCACATAAGGTTTTCTTTTTAACCTGTTCTTTAAAACACTAGTGTTTAGGAAATCTAATGGAGGCAAAAGCAGTAAAGGGTAGTTTAGGGTTAGGGTTAGGGTAGGGCTTAGGATACGGGTGAGGGTACTGGTGAGGGTACTGCGTAGGTTATTGGTTAGGGTTAGGGTACGGCTTAGGATACGGGTTAGGATATGGGTTAGGTTACGGCGTTGGGTATGGGTGAGGGTTAGGGTTAGGGTTAGGGTAAGGCTTTGGGTACGGGTTAGGGTACGGGTGAGGGTACGGCGTAGGGTAGAGGTTAGGGTTAGGTTTAGGATTAGGGTACGGCTTAGGATACGGGTTAGGGTATGGGTGAGGGTACGGCGTAGCGTATGGGTTAGGGTTAGGGTTAGGGTTAGGGTTAGTTTTAGGGTTAGGGATTGGTTTAGGGTACGGGTTAGGATTAGCGTACGTGTTAGGGTTAGGGTTTGGGTTAGGGTTAGGGTACGCATTAGGGTTAGGGTATGGGTTAAGGTTAGGGTACACGTTAGGATTAGGGTATTTATTAAACCTATCCCACTCTCTAGATACCACTTAGCACGTAAAGGAATATTATTTAGGGTCCAGCCATGGAGAAGATTTTCGTCACTAGGATAAGATAAAGAATAAACACATTATAAAAAAATCACATTAGGATTTTCTTTTTAACCTGTTCCTTAAAACACTAGTGCTTAGGAAATCTAATGGAGGCAAAAGCAGTCAAGGGTAGTTTAGGGTTAGGGTTAGGGTTAGGGTTAGTGTTAGGGTTAGGGTACGGCTTTGGGTATGGGATAGGGTATGGGTGAGGGTACGGCATAGGGTAGGGTTTAGGGTTAGGGTTAGTGTTAGGGTTAGGTTTAGGGTATGGCTTAGGGTACGGGTGAAGGTACTGTGTAGGTCATTGGTTAGGGTTAGGTTAAGGCTTAGGATACAGGTTATTGTATGGGTTAGGGTACGGAGCAGGGTATGGTTAAGGGTTAGGGTTAGGGTTAGGGTTAGAGTTAGGGTACGGCTTAGGGTACGGGTTAGGGAACGGGTGAGGGTACGGCGTAGTGTATAGGTTAGGGTTAGGGTTAGGGTACGGCTTAGGGTACGGGTTAGGTTATGGTTGAGGGTACGGCGTAGGGTATGGGTTAGGGTTAGGGTACGGCTTAGGATACGGGTTAGGGTACGTGTTAGGGTATGGCGTACGCTATGGGTTAGGGTTAGGGTTAGGGTTAGGGTTAGGGTTAGGGTACGGCTTAGGGTACGGGTTAGGGTATGGGTGAGGTTACGGCGTAGGGTATAGTTTAGGGTTAGGGTTAGGGTTAGGGTACGGCTTAGGGTACGGGTTAGGGTACGGGTGAGGGTACGGGTGAGGGTACTGTGTAGGGTATTGGTTATGGTTAGGGTACGGCTTAGAATACGGGTTAGGGTACGGTTTAGGGTACGGCGTAGGGTATGGGTTAGGGTTAGGGTTAGGGTTAGGGTTAGGGTTAGGGTACGGCTTAGGGTACGGGTTAGCGTACGGGTGAGGGTACGGCGCAGTGTATAGGTTAGGGTTAGGGTTAGGGTTAGGGTACGGCTTAGGGTATGGGATAGGGTACGGGTGAGGGTACGGCGTAGGGTAGGGGTTAGGTTTAGGGTTAGGGTTAGTGTTAGGGTTAGGGTACGGCTTAGGGTATGGGATAGGTTACGGTGAGGGTACGGCGTAGGGTAGGGGTTAGGGTTAGGTTTAGGGTTAGTGTTAGGTTTAGGGTACCGCTTAGGGTATGGGATAGGGTACGGCGTAGGGTAGCGGTTAGGGTTAGGGTTAGGGTTAGTGTACGGCTTAGGATACGGGTTAGGGTATGGGTGAGGGTGCGGCGTAGCGTATGGGTTAGGGTTAGGGTTAGGGTTAGGGTATGGCTTAGGGTATGGTTTAGGGTACGGGTGAGGTTACGGCGTAGGTTATGGGTTAGGGTTAGGGTTAGGGTTAGGGTTAGTTTTAGGGTTAGGGATTGGTTTAGGGTAAGGGTTAGGATTAGCATACTTGTTCGGGTTAGGGTTTTGGTTAGGGTTAGGGTACGCGTTAGGGTTAGGGTATGGGTTAGGTTTAGGGTACACGTTAGGATTAGGGTATTTATTAAACCTATCCCACTCTCTAGATACCACTTAGCACGTAAAGGAATATTATTTGGGGTTCAGCCATGGAGAAGATTTTAGTCACTAGGATAAGATAAAGAATAAACACATTATAAAAAAAATCACATAAGGTTTTCTTTTTAACCTGTTCTTTAAAACACTAGTGTTTAGGAAATCTAATGGAGGCAAAAGCAGTAAAGGGTAGTTTAGGGTTAGGGTTAGGGTAGGGCTTAGGATACGGGTGAGGGTACTGGTGAGGGTACTGCGTAGGTTATTGGTTAGGGTTAGGGTATGGCTTAGGATACGGGTTAGGATATGGGTTAGGTTACGGCGTTGGGTATGGGTGAGGGTTAGGGTTAGGGTTAGGGTAAGGCTTTGGGTACGGGTTAGGGTACGGGTGAGGGTACGGCGTAGGGTATAGTTTAGGGTTAGGGTTAGGGTTAGGGTACGGCTTAGGGTACGGGTTAGGGTACGGGTGAGGGTATGGCGTAGTGTATAGGTTAGGGTTAGGGTTAGGGTTAGGGTATGGCTTAGGGTACGGGTGAGGGTACGGGTGAGGGTACTGTGTAGGGTATTTGTTATGGTTAGGGTACGGCTTAGAATACGGGTTAGGGTACGGTTTAGGGTACGGCGTAGGGTATGGGTTAGGTTTAGGGTTAGGGTTAGGGTTAGGGTTAGGGTACGGCTTAGGGTACGGGTTAGGGTACGGGTGAGGGTACGGCGTAGTGTATAGGTTAGGGTTAGGGTTAGGGTTAGGGTACGGCTTAGGGTATGGGATAGGGTACGGGTGAGGGTACGTCGTTGGGTAGGGGTTAGGTTTAGGGTTAGGGTTAGTGTTAGGGTTAGGGTACGGCTTAGGGTATGGGATAGGTTACGGGTGAGGGTACGGCGTAGGGTAGGGGTTAGGGTTAGGTTTAGGGTTAGTGTTAGGTTTAGGGTACCGCTTAGGGTATGGGTTAGGGTACGGCGTAGGGTAGCGGTTAGGCTTAGGGTTAGGGTTAGGGTACGGCTTAGGATACGGGTTAGGGTATGGGTGAGGGTGCGGCGTAGCGTATGGGTTAGGGTTAGGGTTAGGGTTAGGGTACGGCTTAGGGTACGGGTTAGGGTACGGGTGAGGGTACGGCGTAGGTTATGGGTTAGGGTTAGTGTTAGGGTTAGGGTTAGTTTTAGGGTTAGGGATTGGTTTAGGGTAAGGGTTAGGATTAGCATACTTGTTCGGGTTAGGGTTTTGGTTAGGATTAGGGTACGCGTTAGGGTTAGGGTATGGGTTGGGTTTAGGGTACACGTTAGGATTAGGGTATTTATTAAACCTATCCCACTCTCTAGATACCACTTAGCACGTAAAGGAATATTATTTGGGGTTCAGCCATGGAGAAGATTTTAGTCACTAGGATAAGATAAAGAATAAACACATTATAAAAAAAATCACATAAGGTTTTCTTTTTAACCTGTTCTTTAAAACACTAGTGTTTAGGAAATCTAATGGAGGCAAAAGCAGTAAAGGGTAGTTTAGGGTTAGGGTTAGGGTAGGGCTTAGGATACGGGTGAGGGTACTGGTGAGGGTACTGCGTAGGTTATTGGTTAGGGTTAGGGTACGGCTTAGGATACGGGTTAGGATATGGGTTAGGTTACGGCGTTGGGTATGGGTGAGGGTTAGGGTTAGGGTTAGGGTAAGGCTTTGGGTACGGGTTAGGGTACGGGTGAGGGTACGGCGTAGGGTAGAGGTTAGGGTTAGGTTTAGGATTAGGGTACGGCTTAGGATACGGGTTAGGGTATGGGTGAGGGTACGGCGTAGCGTATGGGTTAGGGTTAGGGTTAGGGTTAGGGTTAGTTTTAGGGTTAGGGATTGGTTTAGGGTACGGGTTAGGATTAGCGTACGTGTTAGGGTTAGGGTTTGGGTTAGGGTTAGGGTACGCATTAGGGTTAGGGTATGGGTTAAGGTTAGGGTACACGTTAGGATTAGGGTATTTATTAAACCTATCCCACTCTCTAGATACCACTTAGCACGTAAAGGAATATTATTTAGGGTCCAGCCATGGAGAAGATTTTCGTCACTAGGATAAGATAAAGAATAAACACATTATAAAAAAATCACATTAGGATTTTCTTTTTAACCTGTTCCTTAAAACACTAGTGCTTAGGAAATCTAATGGAGGCAAAAGCAGTCAAGGGTAGTTTAGGGTTAGGGTTAGGGTTAGGGTTAGTGTTAGGGTTAGGGTACGGCTTTGGGTATGGGATAGGGTATGGGTGAGGGTACGGCATAGGGTAGGGTTTAGGGTTAGGGTTAGTGTTAGGGTTAGGTTTAGGGTATGGCTTAGGGTACGGGTGAAGGTACTGTGTAGGTCATTGGTTAGGGTTAGGTTAAGGCTTAGGATACAGGTTATTGTATGGGTTAGGGTACGGAGCAGGGTATGGTTAAGGGTTAGGGTTAGGGTTAGGGTTAGAGTTAGGGTACGGCTTAGGGTACGGGTTAGGGAACGGGTGAGGGTACGGCGTAGTGTATAGGTTAGGGTTAGGGTTAGGGTACGGCTTAGGGTACGGGTTAGGTTATGGTTGAGGGTACGGCGTAGGGTATGGGTTAGGGTTAGGGTACGGCTTAGGATACGGGTTAGGGTACGTGTTAGGGTATGGCGTACGCTATGGGTTAGGGTTAGGGTTAGGGTTAGGGTTAGGGTTAGGGTACGGCTTAGGGTACGGGTTAGGGTATGGGTGAGGTTACGGCGTAGGGTATAGTTTAGGGTTAGGGTTAGGGTTAGGGTACGGCTTAGGGTACGGGTTAGGGTACGGGTGAGGGTACGGGTGAGGGTACTGTGTAGGGTATTGGTTATGGTTAGGGTACGGCTTAGAATACGGGTTAGGGTACGGTTTAGGGTACGGCGTAGGGTATGGGTTAGGGTTAGGGTTAGGGTTAGGGTTAGGGTTAGGGTACGGCTTAGGGTACGGGTTAGCGTACGGGTGAGGGTACGGCGCAGTGTATAGGTTAGGGTTAGGGTTAGGGTTAGGGTACGGCTTAGGGTATGGGATAGGGTACGGGTGAGGGTACGGCGTAGGGTAGGGGTTAGGTTTAGGGTTAGGGTTAGTGTTAGGGTTAGGGTACGGCTTAGGGTATGGGATAGGTTACGGTGAGGGTACGGCGTAGGGTAGGGGTTAGGGTTAGGTTTAGGGTTAGTGTTAGGTTTAGGGTACCGCTTAGGGTATGGGATAGGGTACGGCGTAGGGTAGCGGTTAGGGTTAGGGTTAGGGTTAGTGTACGGCTTAGGATACGGGTTAGGGTATGGGTGAGGGTGCGGCGTAGCGTATGGGTTAGGGTTAGGGTTAGGGTTAGGGTATGGCTTAGGGTATGGTTTAGGGTACGGGTGAGGTTACGGCGTAGGTTATGGGTTAGGGTTAGGGTTAGGGTTAGGGTTAGTTTTAGGGTTAGGGATTGGTTTAGGGTAAGGGTTAGGATTAGCATACTTGTTCGGGTTAGGGTTTTGGTTAGGGTTAGGGTACGCGTTAGGGTTAGGGTATGGGTTAGGTTTAGGGTACACGTTAGGATTAGGGTATTTATTAAACCTATCCCACTCTCTAGATACCACTTAGCACGTAAAGGAATATTATTTGGGCTTCAGCCATGGAGAAGATTTTAGTCACTAGGATAAGATAAAGAATAAACACATTATAAAAAAAATCACATAAGGTTTTCTTTTTAACCTGTTCTTTAAAACACTAGTGTTTAGGAAATCTAATGGAGGCAAAAGCAGTAAAGGGTAGTTTAGGGTTAGGGTTAGGGTAGGGCTTAGGATACGGGTGAGGGTACTGGTGAGGGTACTGCGTAGGTTATTGGTTAGGGTTAGGGTACGGCTTAGGATACGTGTTAGGATATGGGTTAGGTTACGGCGTTGGGTATGGGTGAGGGTTAGGGTTAGGGTTAGGGTAAGGCTTTGGGTACGGGTTAGGGTACGGGTGAGGGTACGGCGTAGGGTATAGTTTAGGGTTAGGGTTAGGGTTAGGGTACGGCTTAGGGTACGGGTTAGGGTACGGGTGAGGGTACGGCGTAGTGTATAGGTTAGGGTTAGGGTTAGGGTTAGGGTACGGCTTAGGGTATGGGATAGGGTACGGGTGAGGGTACGTCGTTGGGTAGGGGTTAGGTTTAGGGTTAGGGTTAGTGTTAGGTTAGGGTACGGCTTAGGGTATGGGATAGGTTACGGGTGAGGGTACGGCGTAGGGTAGGGGTTAGGGTTAGGTTTAGGGTTACTGTTAGGTTTAGGGTACCGCTTAGGGTATGGGTTAGGGTACGGCGTAGGGTAGCGGTTAGGCTTAGGGTTAGGGTTAGGGTACGGCTTAGGATACGGGTTAGGGTACGGGTGAGGGTGCGGCGTAGCGTATGGGTTAGGGTTAGGGTTAGGGTTAGGGTACGGCTTAGGGTACGGGTTAGGGTACGGGTGAGGTTACGGCGTAGGTTATGGGTTAGGGTTAGGGTTAGGGTTAGGGTTAGTTTTAGGGTTAGGGATTGGTTTAGGGTAAGGGTTAGGATTAGCATACTTGTTCGGGTTAGGGTTTTGGTTAGGATTAGGGTACGCGTTAGGGTTAGGGTATGGGTTAGGTTTAGGGTACACGTTAGGATTAGGGTATTTATTAAACCTATCCCACTCTCTAGATACCACTTAGCACGTAAAGGAATATTATTTGGGGTTCAGCCATGGAGAAGATTTTAGTCACTAGGATAAGATAAAGAATAAACACATTATAAAAAAAATCACATAACGTTTTCTTTTTAACCTGTTCTTTAAAACACTAGTGTTTAGGAAATCTAATGGAGGCAAAAGCAGTAAAGGGTAGTTTAGGGTTAGGGTTAGGGTAGGGCTTAGGATACGGGTGAGGGTACTGGTGAGGGTACTGCGTAGGTTATTGGTTAGGGTTAGGGTACGGCTTAGGATACGGGTTAGGATATGGGTTAGGTTACGGCGTTGGGTATGGGTGAGGGTTAGGGTTAGGGTTAGGGTAAGGCTTTGGGTACGGGTTAGGGTACGGGTGAGGGTACGGCGTAGGGTAGAGGTTAGGGTTAGGTTTAGGATTAGGGTACGGCTTAGGATACGGGTTAGGGTATGGGTGAGGGTACGGCGTAGCGTATGGGTTAGGGTTAGGGTTAGGGTTAGGGTTAGTTTTAGGGTTAGGGATTGGTTTAGGGTACGGGTTAGGATTAGCGTACGTGTTAGGGTTAGGGTTTGGGTTAGGGTTAGGGTACGCATTAGGGTTAGGGTATGGGTTAAGGTTAGGGTACACGTTAGGATTAGGGTATTTATTAAACCTATCCCACTCTCTAGATACCACTTAGCACGTAAAGGAATATTATTTAGGGTCCAGCCATGGAGAAGATTTTCGTCACTAGGATAAGATAAAGAATAAACACATTATAAAAAAATCACATTAGGATTTTCTTTTTAACCTGTTCCTTAAAACACTAGTGCTTAGGAAATCTAATGGAGGCAAAAGCAGTCAAGGGTAGTTTAGGGTTAGGGTTAGGGTTAGGGTTAGTGTTAGGGTTAGGGTACGGCTTTGGGTATGGGATAGGGTATGGGTGAGGGTACGGCATAGGGTAGGGTTTAGGGTTAGGGTTAGTGTTAGGGTTAGGTTTAGGGTATGGCTTAGGGTACGGGTGAAGGTACTGTGTAGGTCATTGGTTAGGGTTAGGTTAAGGCTTAGGATACAGGTTATTGTATGGGTTAGGGTACGGAGCAGGGTATGGTTAAGGGTTAGGGTTAGGGTTAGGGTTAGAGTTAGGGTACGGCTTAGGGTACGGGTTAGGGAACGGGTGAGGGTACGGCGTAGTGTATAGGTTAGGGTTAGGGTTAGGGTACGGCTTAGGGTACGGGTTAGGTTATGGTTGAGGGTACGGCGTAGGGTATGGGTTAGGGTTAGGGTACGGCTTAGGATACGGGTTAGGGTACGTGTTAGGGTATGGCGTACGCTATGGGTTAGGGTTAGGGTTAGGGTTAGGGTTAGGGTTAGGGTACGGCTTAGGGTACGGGTTAGGGTATGGGTGAGGTTACGGCATAGGGTATAGTTTAGGGTTAGGGTTAGGGTTAGGGTACGGCTTAGGGTACGGGTTAGGGTACGGGTGAGGGTACGGGTGAGGGTACTGTGTAGGGTATTGGTTATGGTTAGGGTACGGCTTAGAATACGGGTTAGGGTACGGTTTAGGGTACGGCGTAGGGTATGGGTTAGGGTTAGGGTTAGGGTTAGGGTTAGGGTTAGGGTACGGCTTAGGGTACGGGTTAGCGTACGGGTGAGGGTACGGCGCAGTGTATAGGTTAGGGTTAGGGTTAGGGTTAGGGTACGGCTTAGGGTATGGGATAGGGTACGGGTGAGGGTACGGCGTAGGGTAGGGGTTAGGTTTAGGGTTAGGGTTAGTGTTAGGGTTAGGGTACGGCTTAGGGTATGGGATAGGTTACGGTGAGGGTACGGCGTAGGGTAGGGGTTAGGGTTAGGTTTAGGGTTAGTGTTAGGTTTAGGGTACCGCTTAGGGTATGGGATAGGGTACGGCGTAGGGTAGCGGTTAGGGTTAGGGTTAGGGTTAGTGTACGGCTTAGGATACGGGTTAGGGTATGGGTGAGGGTGCGGCGTAGCGTATGGGTTAGGGTTAGGGTTAGGGTTAGGGTATGGCTTAGGGTATGGTTTAGGGTACGGGTGAGGTTACGGCGTAGGTTATGGGTTAGGGTTAGGGTTAGGGTTAGGGTTAGTTTTAGGGTTAGGGATTGGTTTAGGGTAAGGGTTAGGATTAGCATACTTGTTCGGGTTAGGGTTTTGGTTAGGGTTAGGGTACGCGTTAGGGTTAGGGTATGGGTTAGGTTTAGGGTACACGTTAGGATTAGGGTATTTATTAAACCTATCCCACTCTCTAGATACCACTTAGCACGTAAAGGAATATTATTTGGGGTTCAGCCATGGAGAAGATTTTAGTCACTAGGATAAGATAAAGAGTAAACACATTATAAAAAAAATCACATAAGGTTTTCTTTTTAACCTGTTCTTTAAAACACTAGTGTTTAGGAAATCTAATGGAGGCAAAAGCAGTAAAGGGTAGTTTAGGGTTAGGGTTAGGGTAGGGCTTAGGATACGGGTGAGGGTACTGGTGAGGGTACTGCGTAGGTTATTGGTTAGGGTTAGGGTACGGCTTAGGATACGGGTTAGGATATGGGTTAGGTTACGGCGTTGGGTATGGGTGAGGGTTAGGGTTAAGGTTAGGGTAAGGCTTTGGGTACGGGTTAGGGTACGGGTGAGGGTACGGCGTAGGGTATAGTTTAGGGTTAGGGTTAGGGTTAGGGTACGGCTTAGGGTACGGGTTAGGGTACGGGTGAGGGTATGGCGTAGTGTATAGGTTAGGGTTAGGGTTAGGGTTAGGGTATGGCTTAGGGTACGGGTGAGGGTACGGGTGAGGGTACTGTGTAGGGTATTTGTTATGGTTAGGGTACGGCTTAGAATACGGGTTAGGGTACGGTTTAGGGTACGGCGTAGGGTATGGGTTAGGTTTAGGGTTAGGGTTAGGGTTAGGGTTAGGGTACGGCTTAGGGTACGGGTTAGGGTACGGGTGAGGGTACGGCGTAGTGTATAGGTTAGGGTTAGGGTTAGGGTTAGGGTACGGCTTAGGGTATGGGATAGGGTACGGGTGAGGGTACGTCGTTGGGTAGGGGTTAGGTTTAGGGTTAGGGTTAGTGTTAGGGTTAGGGTACGGCTTAGGGTATGGGATAGGTTACGGGTGAGGGTACGGCGTAGGGTAGGGGTTAGGGTTAGGTTTAGGGTTAGTGTTAGGTTTAGGGTACCGCTTAGGGTATGGGTTAGGGTACGGCGTAGGGTAGCGGTTAGGCTTAGGGTTAGGGTTAGGGTACGGCTTAGGATACGGGTTAGGGTATGGGTGAGGGTGCGGCGTAGCGTATGGGTTAGGGTTAGGGTTAGGGTTAGGGTACGGCTTAGGGTACGGGTTAGGGTACGGGTGAGGGTACGGCGTAGGTTATGGGTTAGGGTTAGTGTTAGGGTTAGGGTTAGTTTTAGGGTTAGGGATTGGTTTAGGGTAAGGGTTAGGATTAGCATACTTGTTCGGGTTAGGGTTTTGGTTAGGATTAGGGTACGCGTTAGGGTTAGGGTATGGGTTGGGTTTAGGGTACACGTTAGGATTAGGGTATTTATTAAACCTATCCCACTCTCTAGATACCACTTAGCACGTAAAGGAATATTATTTGGGGTTCAGCCATGGAGAAGATTTTAGTCACTAGGATAAGATAAAGAATAAACACATTATAAAAAAAATCACATAAGGTTTTCTTTTTAACCTGTTCTTTAAAACACTAGTGTTTAGGAAATCTAATGGAGGCAAAAGCAGTAAAGGGTAGTTTAGGGTTAGGGTTAGGGTAGGGCTTAGGATACGGGTGAGGGTACTGGTGAGGGTACTGCGTAGGTTATTGGTTAGGGTTAGGGTACGGCTTAGGATACGGGTTAGGATATGGGTTAGGTTACGGCGTTGGGTATGGGTGAGGGTTAGGGTTAGGGTTAGGGTAAGGCTTTGGGTACGGGTTAGGGTACGGGTGAGGGTACGGCGTAGGGTAGAGGTTAGGGTTAGGTTTAGGATTAGGGTACGGCTTAGGATACGGGTTAGGGTATGGGTGAGGGTACGGCGTAGCGTATGGGTTAGGGTTAGGGTTAGGGTTAGGGTTAGTTTTAGGGTTAGGGATTGGTTTAGGGTACGGGTTAGGATTAGCGTACGTGTTAGGGTTAGGGTTTGGGTTAGGGTTAGGGTACGCATTAGGGTTAGGGTATGGGTTAAGGTTAGGGTACACGTTAGGATTAGGGTATTTATTAAACCTATCCCACTCTCTAGATACCACTTAGCACGTAAAGGAATATTATTTAGGGTCCAGCCATGGAGAAGATTTTCGTCACTAGGATAAGATAAAGAATAAACACATTATAAAAAAATCACATTAGGATTTTCTTTTTAACCTGTTCCTTAAAACACTAGTGCTTAGGAAATCTAATGGAGGCAAAAGCAGTCAAGGGTAGTTTAGGGTTAGGGTTAGGGTTAGGGTTAGTGTTAGGGTTAGGGTACGGCTTTGGGTATGGGATAGGGTATGGGTGAGGGTACGGCATAGGGTAGGGTTTAGGGTTAGGGTTAGTGTTAGGGTTAGGTTTAGGGTATGGCTTAGGGTACGGGTGAGGGTACTGTGTAGGTCATTGGTTAGGGTTAGGTTAAGGCTTAGGATACAGGTTATTGTATGGGTTAGGGTACGGCGCAGGGTATGGTTAAGGGTTAGGGTTAGGGTTAGGGTTAGAGTTAGGGTACGGCTTAGGGTACGGGTTAGGGAACGGGTGAGGGTACGGCGTAGTGTATAGGTTAGGGTTAGGGTTAGGGTACGGCTTAGGGTACGGGTTAGGTTATGGTTGAGGGTACGGCGTAGGGTATGGGTTAGGGTTAGGGTTAGGGTTAGTGTTAGTGTTAGGGTTAGGGTACAGCTTAGCGTATGGGATAGGGTACGGGTGAGGGTACGGCGTAGGGTAGGGGTTAGGGTTAGGGTTAGGGTTAGGGTTAGGGTATGGCTTAGGGTACGGGTGAGGGTACGGGTGAGGGTACTGCGTAGGGTATTGGTTAGGGTTAGGGTACGGCTTAGGATACGTGTTAGGGTACGGGTTAGGGTACGGCGTAGAGTGTGGGTTAGGGTTAGGGTTAGTGTTAGGGTTAGGGTTACGGTACGTCTTAGGGTACGTGTTAGGGTACGGGTTAGGGTACGGCTTAGGTTATGGGATAGGGTACAGGTGAGGGTATGGCATAGGGTAGGGGTTAGGGTTAGGTTTAGGGTTAGGGTTAGGGTTAGGGTACGGCTTAGGGTACGGGTGAGGGTATGGGTGAGGATACTGCGTAGGGTATTGGTTAGGGTTAGGGTACGGCTTAGGATACGGGTTAGGGTACGTGTTAGGGTATGGCGTACGCTATGGGTTAGGGTTAGGGTTAGGGTTAGGGTTAGGGTTAGGGTACGGCTTAGGGTACGGGTTAGGGTATGGGTGAGGTTACGGCGTAGGGTATAGTTTAGGGTTAGGGTTAGGGTTAGGGTACGGCTTAGGGTACGGGTTAGGGTACGGGTGTGGGTATGGCGTAGTGTATAGGTTAGGGTTAGGGTTAGGGTTAGGGTATGGCTTAGGGTACGGGTGAGGGTACGGGTGAGGGTACTGTGTAGGGTATTGGTTATGGTTAGGGTACGGCTTAGAATACGGGTTAGGGTACGGTTTAGGGTACGGCGTAGGGTATGGGTTAGGGTTAGGGTTAGGGTTAGGGTTAGGGTTAGGGTACGGCTTAGGGTACGGGTTAGCGTACGGGTGAGGGTACGGCGCAGTGTATAGGTTAGGGTTAGGGTTAGGGTTAGGGTACGGCTTAGGGTATGGGATAGGGTACGGGTGAGGGTACGGCGTAGGGTAGGGGTTAGGTTTAGGGTTAGGGTTAGTGTTAGGGTTAGGGTACGGCTTAGGGTATGGGATAGGTTACGGTGAGGGTACGGCGTAGGGTAGGGGTTAGGGTTAGGTTTAGGGTTAGTGTTAGGTTTAGGGTACCGCTTAGGGTATGGGATAGGGTACGGCGTAGGGTAGCGGTTAGGGTTAGGGTTAGGGTTAGTGTACGGCTTAGGATACGGGTTAGGGTATGGGTGAGGGTGCGGCGTAGCGTATGGGTTAGGGTTAGGGTATGGCTTAGGGTATGGTTTAGGGTACGGGTGAGGTTACGGCGTAGGTTATGGGTTAGGGTTAGGGTTAGGGTTAGGGTTAGTTTTAGGGTTAGGGATTGGTTTAGGGTAAGGGTTAGGATTAGCATACTTGTTCGGGTTAGGGTTTTGGTTAGGGTTAGGGTACGCGTTAGGGTTAGGGTATGGGTTAGGTTTAGGGTACACGTTAGGATTAGGGTATTTATTAAACCTATCCCACTCTCTAGATACCACTTAGCACGTAAAGGAATATTATTTGGGGTTCAGCCATGGAGAAGATTTTAGTCACTAGGATAAGATAAAGAATAAACACATTATAAAAAAAATCACATAAGGTTTTCTTTTTAACCTGTTCTTTAAAACACTAGTGTTTAGGAAATCTAATGGAGGCAAAAGCAGTAAAGGGTAGTTTAGGGTTAGGGTTAGGGTAGGGCTTAGGATACGGGTGAGGGTACTGGTGAGGGTACTGCGTAGGTTATTGGTTAGGGTTAGGGTACGGCTTAGGATACGGGTTAGGATATGGGTTAGGTTACGGCGTTGGGTATGGGTGAGGGTTAGGGTTAGGGTTAGGGTAAGGCTTTGGGTACGGGTTAGGGTACGGGTGAGGGTACGGCGTAGGGTATAGTTTAGGGTTAGGGTTAGGGTTAGGGTACGGCTTAGGGTACGGGTTAGGGTACGGGTGAGGGTATGGCGTAGTGTATAGGTTAGGGTTAGGGTTAGGGTTAGGGTATGGCTTAGGGTACGGGTGAGGGTACGGGTGAGGGTACTGTGTAGGGTATTTGTTATGGTTAGGGTACGGCTTAGAATACGGGTTAGGGTACGGTTTAGGGTACGGCGTAGGGTATGGGTTAGGGTTAGGGTTAGGGTTAGGGTTAGGGTTAGGGTACGGCTTAGGGTACGGGTTAGGGTACGGGTGAGGGTACGGCGTAGTGTATAGGTTAGGGTTAGGGTTAGGGTTAGGGTACGGCTTAGGGTATGGGATAGGGTACGGGTGAGGGTACGTCGTTGGGTAGGGGTTAGGTTTAGGGTTAGGGTTAGTGTTAGGGTTAGGGTACGGCTTAGGGTATGGGATAGGTTACGGGTGAGGGTACGGCGTAGGGTAGGGGTTAGGGTTAGGTTTAGGGTTAGTGTTAGGTTTAGGGTACCGCTTAGGGTATGGGTTAGGGTACGGCGTAGGGTAGCGGTTAGGCTTAGGGTTAGGGTTAGGGTACGGCTTAGGATACGGGTTAGGGTATGGGTGAGGGTGCGGCGTAGCGTATGGGTTAGGGTTAGGGTTAGGGTTAGGGTACGGCTTAGGGTACGGGTTAGGGTACGGGTGAGGGTACGGCGTAGGTTATGGGTTAGGGTTAGGGTTAGGGTTAGGGTTAGTTTTAGGGTTAGGGATTGGTTTAGGGTAAGGGTTAGGATTAGCATACTTGTTCGGGTTAGGGTTTTGGTTAGGATTAGGGTACGCGTTAGGGTTAGGGTATGGGTTAGGTTTAGGGTACACGTTAGGATTAGGGTATTTATTAAACCTATCCCACTCTCTAGATACCACTTAGCACGTAAAGGAATATTATTTGGGGTTCAGCCATGGAGAAGATTTTAGTCACTAGGATAAGATAAAGAATAAACACATTATAAAAAAAATCACATAAGGTTTTCTTTTTAACCTGTTCTTTAAAACACTAGTGTTTAGGAAATCTAATGGAGGCAAAAGCAGTAAAGGGTAGTTTAGGGTTAGGGTTAGGGTAGGGCTTAGGATACGGGTGAGGGTACTGGTGAGGGTACTGCGTAGGTTATTGGTTAGGGTTAGGGTACGGCTTAGGATACGGGTTAGGATATGGGTTAGGTTACGGCGTTGGGTATGGGTGAGGGTTAGGGTTAGGGTTAGGGTAAGGCTTTGGGTACGGGTTAGGGTACGGGTGAGGGTACGGCGTAGGGTAGAGGTTAGGGTTAGGTTTAGGATTAGGGTACGGCTTAGGATACGGGTTAGGGTATGGGTGAGGGTACGGCGTAGCGTATGGGTTAGGGTTAGGGTTAGGGTTAGGGTTAGTTTTAGGGTTAGGGATTGGTTTAGGGTACGGGTTAGGATTAGCGTACGTGTTAGGGTTAGGGTTTGGGTTAGGGTTAGGGTACGCATTAGGGTTAGGGTATGGGTTAAGGTTAGGGTACACGTTAGGATTAGGGTATTTATTAAACCTATCCCACTCTCTAGATACCACTTAGCACGTAAAGGAATATTATTTAGGGTCCAGCCATGGAGAAGATTTTCGTCACTAGGATAAGATAAAGAATAAACACATTATAAAAAAATCACATTAGGATTTTCTTTTTAACCTGTTCCTTAAAACACTAGTGCTTAGGAAATCTAATGGAGGCAAAAGCAGTCAAGGGTAGTTTAGGGTTAGGGTTAGGGTTAGGGTTAGTGTTAGGGTTAGGGTACGGCTTTGGGTATGGGATAGGGTATGGGTGAGGGTACGGCATAGGGTAGGGTTTAGGGTTAGGGTTAGTGTTAGGGTTAGGTTTAGGGTATGGCTTAGGGTACGGGTGAGGGTACTGTGTAGGTCATTGGTTAGGGTTAGGTTAAGGCTTAGGATACAGGTTATTGTATGGGTTAGGATACGGCGCAGGGTATGGTTAAGGGTTAGGGTTAGGGTTAGGGTTAGAGTTAGGGTACGGCTTAGGGTACGGGTTAGGGAACGGGTGAGGGTACGGCGTAGTGTATAGGTTAGGGTTAGGGTTAGGGTACGGCTTAGGGTACGGGTTAGGTTATGGTTGAGGGTACGGCGTAGGGTATGGGTTAGGGTTAGGGTTAGGGTTAGTGTTAGTGTTAGGGTTAGGGTACAGCTTAGCGTATGGGATAGGGTACGGGTGAGGGTACGGCGTAGGGTAGGGGTTAGGGTTAGGGTTAGGGTTAGGGTTAGGGTATGGCTTAGGGTACGGGTGAGGGTACGGGTGAGGGTACTGCGTAGGGTATTGGTTAGGGTTAGGGTACGGCTTAGGATACGTGTTAGGGTACGGGTTAGGGTACGGCGTAGAGTGTGGGTTAGGGTTAGGGTTAGTGTTAGGGTTAGGGTTACGGTACGTCTTAGGGTACGTGTTAGGGTACGGGTTAGGGTACGGCTTAGGTTATGGGATAGGGTACAGGTGAGGGTATGGCATAGGGTAGGGGTTAGGGTTAGGTTTAGGGTTAGGGTTAGGGTTAGGGTACGGCTTAGGGTACGGGTGAGGGTATGGGTGAGGATACTGCGTAGGGTATTGGTTAGGGTTAGGGTACGGCTTAGGATACGGGTTAGGGTACGTGTTAGGGTATGGCGTACGCTATGGGTTAGGGTTAGGGTTAGGGTTAGGGTTAGGGTTAGGGTACGGCTTAGGGTACGGGTTAGGGTATGGGTGAGGTTACGGCGTAGGGTATAGTTTAGGGTTAGGGTTAGGGTTAGGGTACGGCTTAGGGTACGGGTTAGGGTACGGGTGAGGGTATGGCGTAGTGTATAGGTTAGGGTTAGGGTTAGGGTTAGGGTATGGCTTAGGGTACGGGTGAGGGTACGGGTGAGGGTACTGTGTAGGGTATTGGTTATGGTTAGGGTACGGCTTAGAATACGGGTTAGGGTACGGTTTAGGGTACGGCGTAGGGTATGGGTTAGGGTTAGGGTTAGGGTTAGGGTTAGGGTTAGGGTACGGCTTAGGGTACGGGTTAGCGTACGGGTGAGGGTACGGCGCAGTGTATAGGTTAGGGTTAGGGTTAGGGTTAGGGTACGGCTTAGGGTATGGGATAGGGTACGGGTGAGGGTACGGCGTAGGGTAGGGGTTAGGTTTAGGGTTAGGGTTAGTGTTAGGGTTAGGGTACGGCTTAGGGTATGGGATAGGTTACGGTGAGGGTACGGCGTAGGGTAGGGGTTAGGGTTAGGTTTAGGGTTAGTGTTAGGTTTAGGGTACCGCTTAGGGTATGGGATAGGGTACGGCGTAGGGTAGCGGTTAGGGTTAGGGTTAGGGTTAGTGTAGGGCTTAGGATACGGGTTAGGGTATGGGTGAGGGTGCGGCGTAGCGTATGGGTTAGGGTTAGGGTTAGGGTTAGGGTATGGCTTAGGGTATGGTTTAGGGTACGGGTGAGGTTACGGCGTAGGTTATGGGTTAGGGTTAGGGTTAGGGTTAGGGTTAGTTTTAGGGTTAGGGATTGGTTTAGGGTAAGGGTTAGGATTAGCATACTTGTTCGGGTTAGGGTTTTGGTTAGGGTTAGGGTACGCGTTAGGGTTAGGGTATGGGTTAGGTTTAGGGTACACGTTAGGATTAGGGTATTTATTAAACCTATCCCACTCTCTAGATACCACTTAGCACGTAAAGGAATATTATTTGGGGTTCAGCCATGGAGAAGATTTTAGTCACTAGGATAAGATAAAGAATAAACACATTATAAAAAAAATCACATAAGGTTTTCTTTTTAACCTGTTCTTTAAAACACTAGTGTTTAGGAAATCTAATGGAGGCAAAAGCAGTAAAGGGTAGTTTAGGGTTAGGGTTAGGGTAGGGCTTAGGATACGGGTGAGGGTACTGGTGAGGGTACTGCGTAGGTTATTGGTTAGGGTTAGGGTACGGCTTAGGATACGGGTTAGGATATGGGTTAGGTTACGGCGTTGGGTATGGGTGAGGGTTAGGGTTAGGGTTAGGGTAAGGCTTTGGGTACGGGTTAGGGTACGGGTGAGGGTACGGCGTAGGGTAGAGGTTAGGGTTAGGTTTAGGATTAGTGTTAGTGTTAGGGTTAGGGTACGGCTTAGCGTATGGGATAGGGTACGGGTGAGGGTACGGCGTAGGGTAGGGGTTAGGGTTAGGGTTAGGGTTAGGGTTAGGGTATGGCTTAGGGTACGGGTGAGGGTACGGGTGAGGGTACTGCGTAGGGTATTGGTTAGAGTTAGGGTACGGCTTAGGATACGTGTTAGGGTACGGGTTAGGGTACGGCGTAGAGTGTGGGTTAGGGTTAGGGTTAGTGTTAGGGTTAGGGTTACGGTACGTCTTAGGGTACGTGTTAGGGTACGGGTTAGGGTATGGCTTA
This sequence comes from Eubalaena glacialis, assembly GCF_028564815.1. Classification (NCBI taxonomy): domain Eukaryota; kingdom Metazoa; phylum Chordata; class Mammalia; order Artiodactyla; family Balaenidae; genus Eubalaena; species Eubalaena glacialis. Next base: position 413,122 of record NW_026871221.1, read on the forward strand.
GGTTATGGGATAGGGTACAGGTGAGGGTATGGCATAGGGTAGGGGTTAGGGTTAGGTTTAGGGTTAGGGTTAGGGTTAGGGTACGGCTTAGGGTACGGATGAGGGTATGGGTGAGGATACTGCGTAGGGTATTGGTTAGGGTTAGGGTATGGCTTAGGATACGGGTTAGGGTACGTGTTAGGGTATGGCGTACGCTATGGGTTAGGGTTAGGGTTAGGGTTAGGGTTAGGGTTAGGGTACGGCTTAGGGTACGGTTTAGGGTACGGGTGAGGTTACGGCGTAGGGTATAGTTTAGGGTTAGGGTTACGGTTAGGGTACGGCTTAGGGTACGGGTTAGGGTACGGGTGAGGGTATGGCGTAGTGTATAGGTTAGGGTTAGGGTTAGGGTTAGGGTATGTCTTAGGGTACGGGTGAGGGTACGGGTGAGGGTACTGTGTAGGGTATTTGTTATGGTTAGGGTACGGCTTAGAATACGGGTTAGGGTACGGTTTAGGGTACGGCGTAGGGTATGGGTTAGGGTTAGGGTTAGGGTTAGGGTTAGGGTTAGGGTACGGCTTAGGGTACGGGTTAGGGTACGGGTGAGGGTACGGCGTAGTGTATAGGTTAGGGTTAGGGTTAGGGTTAGGGTACGGCTTAGGGTATGGGATAGGGTACGGGTGAGGGTACGTCGTTGGGTAGGGGTTAGGTTTAGGGTTAGGGTTAGTGTTAGGGTTAGGGTACGGCTTAGGGTATGGGATAGGTTACGGGTGAGGGTACGGCGTAGGGTAGGGGTTAGGGTTAGTTTTAGGGTTAGTGTTAGGTTTAGGGTACCGCTTAGGATATGGGTTAGGGTACGGCGTAGGGTAGCGGTTAGGCTTAGGGTTAGGGTTAGGGTACGGCTTAGGATACGGGTTAGGGTACGGGTGAGGGTGCGGCGTAGCGTATGGGTTAGGGTTAGGGTTAGGGTTAGGGTACGGCTTAGGGTACGGGTTAGGGTACGGGTGAGGGTACGGCGTAGGTTATGGGTTAGGGTTAGGGTTAGGGTTAGGGTTAGTATTAGGGTTAGGGATTGGTTTAGGGTAAGGGTTAGGATTAGCATACTTGTTCGGGTTAGGGTTTTGGTTAGGGTTAGGGTACGCGTTAGGGTTAGGGTATGGGTTAGGTTTAGGGTACACGTTAGGATTAGGGTATTTATTAAACCTATCCCACTCTCTAGATACCACTTAGCACGTAAAGGAATATTATTTGGGGTTCAGCCATGGAGAAGATTTTAGTCACTAGGATAAGATAAAGAATAAACACATTATAAAAAAAATCACATAAGGTTTTCTTTTTAACCTGTTCTTTAAAACACTAGTGTTTAGGAAATCTAATGGAGGCAAAAGCAGTAAAGGGTAGTTTAGGGTTAGGGTTAGGGTAGGGCTTAGGATACGGGTGAGGGTACTGGTGAGGGTACTGCGTAGGTTATTGGTTAGGGTTAGGGTACGGCTTAGGATACGGGTTAGGATATGGGTTAGGTTACGGCGTTGGGTATGGGTGAGGGTTAGGGTTAGGGTTAGGGTAAGGCTTTGGGTACGGGTTAGGGTACGGGTGAGGGTACGGCGTAGGGTAGAGGTTAGGGTTAGGTTTAGGATTAGGGTACGGCTTAGGATACGGGTTAGGGTATGGGTGAGGGTATGGCGTAGCGTATGGGTTAGGGTTAGGGTTAGGGTTAGGGTTAGTTTTAGGGTTAGGGATTGGTTTAGGGTACGGGTTAGGATTAGCGTACGTGTTAGGGTTAGGGTTTGGGTTAGGGTTAGGGTACGCATTAGGGTTAGGGTATGGGTTAAGGTTAGGGTACACGTTAGGATTAGGGTATTTATTAAACCTATCCCACTCTCTAGATACCACTTAGCACGTAAAGGAATATTATTTAGGGTCCAGCTATGGAGAAGATTTTCGTCACTAGGATAAGATAAAGAATAAACACATTATAAAAAAATCACATTAGGATTTTCTTTTTAACCTGTTCCTTAAAACACTAGTGCTTAGGAAATCTAATGGAGGCAAAAGCAGTCAAGGGTAGTTTAGGGTTAGGGTTAGGGTTAGGGTTAGTGTTAGGGTTAGGGTATGGCTTAGGGTATGGGATAGGGTATGGGTGAGGGTACGGCATAGGGTAGGGTTTAGGGTTAGGGTTAGTGTTAGGGTTAGGGTTAGGGTATGGCTTAGGGTACGGGTGAGGGTACTGTGTAGGTCATTGGTTAGGGTTAGGTTAAGGCTTAGGATACAGGTTATTGTATGGGTTAGGGTACGGCGCAGGGTATGGTTAAGGGTTAGGGTTAGGGTTAGGGTTAGAGTTAGGGTACGGCTTAGGGTACGGGTTAGGGAACGGGTGAGGGTACGGTGTAGTGTATAGGTTAGGGTTAGGGTTAGGGTACGGCTTAGGGTACGGATTAGGTTATGGTTGAGGGTACGGCGTAGGGTATGGGTTAGGGTTAGGGTTAGAGTTAGTGTTAGTGTTAGGGTTAGGGTACAGCTTAGCGTATGGGATAGGGTACGGGTGAGGGTACGGCGTAGGGTAGGGGTTAGGGTTAGGGTTAGGGTTAGGGTTAGGGTATGGCTTAGGGTACGGGTGAGGGTACGGGTGAGGGTACTGCGTAGGGTATTGGTTAGGGTTAGGGTACGACTTAGGATACGTGTTAGGGTACGGGTTAGGGTACGGCGTAGAGTGTGGGTTAGGGTTAGGGTTAGTGTTAGGGTTAGGGTTACGGTACGTCTTAGGGTACGTGTTAGGGTACGGATTAGGGTACGGCTTAGGTTATGGGATAGGGTACAGGTGAGGGTATGGCATAGGGTAGGGGTTAGGGTTAGGTTTAGGGTTAGGGTTAGGGTTAGGGTACGGCTTAGGGTACGGGTGAGGGTATGGGTGAGGATACTGCGTAGGGTATTGGTTAGGGTTAGGGTACGGCTTAGGATACGGGTTAGGGTACGTGTTAGGGTATGGCGTACGCTATGGGTTAGGGTTAGGGTTAGGGTTAGGGTTAGGGTACGGCTTAGGGTACGGGTTAGGGTATGGGTGAGGTTACGGCGTAGGATATAGTTTAGGGTTAGGGTTAGGGTTAGGGTACGGCTTAGGGTACGGGTTAGGCTACGGGTGAGGGTATGGCGTAGTGTATAGGTTAGGGTTAGGGTTAGGGTTAGGGTATGGCTTAGGGTACGGGTGAGGGTACGGGTGAGGGTACTGTGTAGGGTATTGGTTATGGTTAGGGTACGGCTTAGAATACGGGTTAGGGTTCGGTTTAGGGTACGGCGTAGGGTATGGGTTAGGGTTAGGGTTAGGGTTAGGGTTAGGGTTAGGGTACGGCTTAGGGTACGGGTTAGCGTACGGGTGAGGGTACGGCGCAGTGTATAGGTTAGGGTTAGGGTTAGGGTTAGGGTACGGCTTAGGGTATGGGATAGGGTACGGGTGAGGGTACGGCGTAGGGTAGGGGTTAGGTTTAGGGTTAGGGTTAGTGTTAGGGTTAGGGTACGGCTTAGGGTATGGGATAGGTTACGGTGAGGGTACGGCGTAGGGTAGGGGTTAGGGTTAGGTTTAGGGTTAGTGTTAGGTTTAGGGTACCGCTTAGGGTATGGGATAGGGTACGGCGTAGGGTAGCGGTTAGGGTTAGGGTTAGGGTTAGTGTATGGCTTAGGATACGGGTTAGGGTATGGGTGAGGGTGCGGCGTAGCGTATGGGTTAGGGTTAGGGTTAGGGTTAGGGTATGGCTTAGGGTATGGGTTAGGGTACGGGTGAGGTTACGGCGTAGGTTATGGGTTAGGGTTAGGGTTAGGGTTAGGGTTAGTTTTAGGGTTAGGGATTGGTTTAGGGTACGGGTTAGGATTAGCATACTTGTTCGGGTTAGGGTTTTGGTTAGGGTTAGGGTACGCGTTAGGGTTAGGGTATGTGTTAGGTTTAGGGTACACGTTAGGATTAGGGTATTTATTAAACCTATCCCACTCTCTAGATACCACTTAGCACGTAAAGGAATATTATTTGGGGTTCAGCCATGGAGAAGATTTTAGTCACTAGGATAAGATAAAGAATAAACACATTATTAAAAAAATCACATAAGGTTTTCTTTTTAACCTGTTCTTTAAAACACTAGTGTTTAGGAAATCTAATGGAGGCAAAAGCAGTAAAGGGTAGTTTAGGGTTAGGGTTAGGGTTAGGGTTAGGGTAGGGCTTAGGATACGGGTGAGGGTACTGGTGAGGGTACTGCGTAGGTTATTGGTTAGGGTTAGGGTACGGCTTAGGATACGGGTTAGGATATGGGTTAGGTTACGGCGTTGGGTATGGGTGAGGGTTAGGGGTAGGGTTAGGGTAAGGCTTTGGGTACGGGTTAGGGTACGGGTGAGGCTACGGCGTAGGTTAGAGGTTAGGGTTAGGTTTAGGATTAGGGTACGGCTTAGGATACGGGTTAGGGTATGGGTGAGGGTAAGGCGTAGCGTATGGGTTAGGGTTAGGGTTAGGGTTAGGGTTAGTTTTAGGGTTAGGGATTGGTTTAGGGTACGGGTTAGGATTAGCGTACGTGTTAGGGTTAGGGTTTGGGTTAGGGTTAGGGTACGCATTAGGGTTAGGGTATGGGTTAAGGTTAGGGTACACGTTAGGATTAGGGTATTTATTAAACCTATCCCACTCTCTAGATACCACTTAGCACGTAAAGGAATATTATTTAGGGTCCAGCCATGGAGAAGATTTTCGTCACTAGGATAAGATAAAGAATAAACACATTATAAAAAAATCACATTAGGATTTTCTTTTTAACCTGTTCCTTAAAACACTAGTGCTTAGGAAATCTAATGGAGGCAAAAGCAGTCAAGGGTAGTTTAGGGTTAGGGTTAGGGTTAGGGTTAGTGTTAGGGTTAGGGTACGGCTTAGGGTATGGGATAGGGTATGGGTGAGGGTACGGCATAGGGTAGGGTTTAGGGTTAGGGTTAGTGTTAGGGTTAGGGTTAGGGTATGGCTTAGGGTACGGGTGAGGGTACTGTGTAGGTCATTGGTTAGGGTTAGGTTAAGGCTTAGGATACAGGTTATTGTATGGGTTAGGGTACGGCGCAGGGTATGGTTAAGGGTTAGGGTTAGGGTTAGGGTTAGAGTTAGGGTACGGCTTAGGGTACGGGTTAGGGAACGGGTGAGGGTACGGCGTAGTGTATAGGTTAGGGTTAGGGTTAGGGTACGGCTTAGGGTACGGATTAGGTTATGGTTGAGGGTACGGCGTAGGGTATGGGTTAGGGTTAGGGTTAGGGTTAGTGTTAGTGTTAGGGTTAGGGTACAGCTTAGCGTATGGGATAGGGTACGGGTGAGGGTACGGCGTAGGGTAGGGGTTAGGGTTAGGGTTAGGGTTAGGGTTAGGGTATGGCTTAGGGTACGGGTGAGGGTACGGGTGAGGGTACTGCGTAGGGTATTGGTTAGGGTTAGGGTACGGCTTAGGATACGTGTTAGGGTACGGGTTAGGGTACGGCGTAGAGTGTGGGTTAGGGTTAGGGTTAGTGTTAGGGTTAGGGTTACGGTACGTCTTAGGGTACGTGTTAGGGTACGGGATAGGGTACGGCTTAGGTTATGGGATAGGGTACAGGTGAGGGTATGGCATAGGGTAGGGGTTAGGGTTAGGTTTAGGGTTCGGGTTAGGGTTAGGGTATGGCTTAGGGTACGGGTGAGGGTATGGGTGAGGATACTGCGTAGGGTATTGGTTAGGGTTAGGGTACGGCTTAGGATACGGGTTAGGGTACGTGTTAGGGTATGGCGTACGCTATGGGTTAGGGTTAGGGTTAGGGTTAGGGTTAGGGTTAGGGTACGGCTTAGGGTACGGGTTAGGGTATGGGTGAGGTTACGGCGTAGGGTATAGTTTAGGGTTAGGGTTAGGGTTAGGGTACGGCCTAGGGTACGGGTTAGGGTACGGGTGAGGGTATGGCGTAGTGTATAGGTTAGGGTTAGGGTTAGGGTTAGGGTATGGCTTAGGGTACGGGTGAGGGTACGGGTGAGGGTACTGTGTAGGGTATTGGTTATGGTTAGGGTACGGCTTAGAATACGGGTTAGGGTACGGTTTAGGGTACGGCGTAGGGTATGGGTTAGGGTTAGGGTTAGGGTTAGGGTTAGGGTTAGGGTACGGCTTAGGGTACGGATTAGCGTACGGGTGAGGGTACGGCGCAGTGTATAGGTTAGGGTTAGGGTTAGGGTTAGGGTACGGCTTAGGGTATGGGATAGGTTACGGGTGAGGGTACGGCGTAGGGTAGGGGTTAGGTTTAGGGTTAGGGTTAGTGTTAGGGTTAGGGTACGGCTTAGGGTATGGGATAGGTTACGGTGAGGGTACGGCGTAGGGTAGGGGTTAGGGTTAGGTTTAGGGTTAGTGTTAGGTTTAGGGTACCGCTTAGGGTATGGGATAGGGTACGGCGTAGGGTAGCGGTTAGGGTTAGGGTTAGGGTTAGTGTACGGCTTAGGATACGGGTTAGGGTATGGGTGAGGGTGCGGCGTAGCGTATGGGTTAGGGTTAGGGTTAGGGTTAGGGTATGGCTTAGGGTATGGTTTAGGGTACGGGTGAGGTTACGGCGTAGGTTATGGGTTAGGGTTAGGGTTAGGGTTAGGGTTAGTTTTAGGGTTAGGGATTGGTTTAGGGTAAGGGTTAGGATTAGCATACTTGTTCGGGTTAGGGTTTTGGTTAGGGTTAGGGTACGCGTTAGGGTTAGGGTATGGGTTAGGTTTAGGGTACACGTTAGGATTAGGGTATTTATTAAACCTATCCCACTCTCTAGATACCACTTAGCACGTAAAGGAATATTATTTGGGGTTCAGCCATGGAGAAGATTTTAGTCACTAGGATAAGATAAAGAATAAACACATTATAAAAAAAATCACATAAGGTTTTCTTTTTAACCTGTTCTTTAAAACACTAGTGTTTAGGAAATCTAATGGAGGCAAAAGCAGTTAAGGGTAGTTTAGGGTTAGGGTTAGGGTAGGGCTTAGGATACGGGTGAGGGTACTGGTGAGGGTACTGCGTAGGTTATTGGTTAGGGTTAGGGTACGGCTTAGGATACGGGTTAGGATATGGGTTAGGTTACGGCGTTGGTTATGGGTGAGGGTTAGGGTTAGGGTTAGGGTAAGGCTTTGGGTATGGGTTAGGGTACGGGTGAGGGTACGGCGTAGGGTAGAGGTTAGGGTTAGGTTTAGGATTAGTGTTAGTGTTAGGGTTAGGGTACGGCTTAGCGTATGGGATAGGGTACGGGTGAGGGTACGGCGTAGGGTAGGGGTTAGGGTTAGGGTTAGGGTTAGGGTTAGGGTATGGCTTAGGGTACGGGTGAGGGTACGGGTGAGGGTACTGCGTAGGGTATTGGTTAGGGTTAGGGTACGGCTTAGGATACGTGTTAGGGTACGGGTTAGGGTACGGCGTAGAGTGTGGGTTAGGGTTAGGGTTAGTGTTAGGGTTAGGGTTACGGTACGTCTTAGGGTACGTGTTAGGGTACGGGTTAGGGTACGGCTTAGGTTATGGGATAGGGTACAGGTGAGGGTATGGCATAGGGTAGGGGTTAGGGTTAGGTTTAGGGTTAGGGTTAGGGTTAGGGTACGGCTTAGGGTACGGATGAGGGTATGGGTGAGGATACTGCGTAAGGTATTGGTTAGGGTTAGGGTATGGCTTAGGATACGGGTTAGGGTACGTGTTAGGGTATGGCGTACGCTATGGGTTAGGGTTAGGGTTAGGGTTAGGGTTAGGGTTAGGGTTAGGGTACGGCTTAGGGTACGGTTTAGGGTACGGGTGAGGTTACGGCGTAGGGTATAGTTTAGGGTTAGGGTTAGGGTTAGGGTACGGCTTAGGGTACGGGTTAGGGTACGGGTGAGGGTATGGCGTAGTGTATAGGTTAGGGTTAGGGTTAGGGTTAGGGTATGGCTTAGGGTACGGGTCAGGGTACGGGTGAGGGTACTGTGTAGGGTATTTGTTATGGTTAGGGTACGGCTTAGAATACGGGTTAGGGTACGGTTTAGGGTACGGCGTAGGGTATGGGTTAGGGTTAGGGTTAGGGTTAGGGTTAGGGTTAGGGTACGGCTTAGGGTACGGGTTAGGGTACGGGTGAGGGTACGGCGTAGTGTATAGGTTAGGGTTAGGGTTAGGGTTAGGGTACGGCTTAGGGTATGGGATAGGGTACGGGTGAGGGTACGTCGTTGGGTAGGGGTTAGGTTTAGGGTTAGGGTTAGTGTTAGGGTTAGGGTACGGCTTAGGGTATGGGATAGGTTACGGGTGAGGGTACGGCGTAGGGTAGGGGTTAGGGTTAGGTTTAGGGTTAGTGTTAGGTTTAGGGTACCGCTTAGGGTATGGGTTAGGGTACGGCGTAGGGTAGTGGTTAGGCTTAGGGTTAGGGTTAGGGTACGGCTTAGGATACGGGTTAGGGTACGGGTGAGGGTGCGGCGTAGCGTATGGGTTAGGGTTAGGGTTAGGGTTAGGGTACGGCTTAGGGTACGGGTTAGGGTACGGGTGAGGGTACGGCGTAGGTTATGGGTTAGGGTTAGGGTTAGGGTTAGGGTTAGTTTTAGGGTTAGGGATTGGTTTAGGGTAAGGGTTAGGATTAGCATACTTGTTCGGGTTAGGGTTTTGGTTAGGGTTAGGGTACGCGTTAGGGTTAGGGTATGGGTTAGGTTTAGGGTACACGTTAGGATTAGGGTATTTATTAAACCTATCCTACTCTCTAGATACCACTTAGCACGTAAAGGAATATTATTTGGGGTTCAGCCATGGAGAAGATTTTAGTCACTAGGATAAGATAAAGAATAAACACATTATAAAAAAAATCACATAAGGTTTTCTTTTTAACCTGTTCTTTAAAACACTAGTGTTTAGGAAATCTAATGGAGGCAAAAGCAGTAAAGGGTAGTTTAGGGTTAGGGTTAGGGTAGGGCTTAGGATACGGGTGAGGGTACTGGTGAGGGTACTGCGTAGGTTATTGGTTAGGGTTAGGGTACGGCTTAGGATACGGGTTAGGATATGGGTTAGGTTACGGCGTTGGGTATGGGTGAGGGTTAGGGTTAGGGTTAGGGTAAGGCTTTGGGTACGGGTTAGGGTACGGGTGAGGGTACGGCGTAGGGTAGAGGTTAGGGTTAGGTTTAGGATTAGGGTACGGCTTAGGATACGGGTTAGGGTATGGGTGAGGGTACGGCGTAGCGTATGGGTTAGGGTTAGGGTTAGGGTTAGGGTTAGTTTTAGGGTTAGGGATTGGTTTAGGGTACGGGTTAGGATTAGCGTACGTGTTAGGGTTAGGGTTTGGGTTAGGGTTAGGGTACGCATTAGGGTTAGGGTATGGGTTAAGGTTAGGGTACACGTTAGGATTAGGGTATTTATTAAACCTATCCCACTCTCTAGATACCACTTAGCACGTAAAGGAATATTATTTAGGGTCCAGCCATGGAGAAGATTTTCGTCACTAGGATAAGATAAAGAATAAACACATTATAAAAAAATCACATTAGGATTTTCTTTTTAACCTGTTCCTTAAAACACTAGTGCTTAGGAAATCTAATGGAGGCAAAAGCAGTCAAGGGTAGTTTAGGGTTAGGGTTAGGGTTAGGGTTAGTGTTAGGGTTAGGGTACGGCTTAGGGTATGGGATAGGGTATGGGTGAGGGTACGGCATAGGGTAGGGTTTAGGGTTAGGGTTAGTGTTAGGGTTAGGGTTAGGGTATGGCTTAGGGTACGGGTGAGGGTACTGTGTAGGTCATTGGTTAGGGTTAGGTTAAGGCTTAGGATACAGGTTATTGTATGGGTTAGGGTACGGCGCAGGGTATGGTTAAGGGTTAGGGTTAGGGTTAGGGTTAGAGTTAGGGTACGGCTTAGGGTACGGGTTAGGGAACGGGTGAGGGTACGGCGTAGTGTATAGGTTAGGGTTAGGGTTAGGGTACGGCTTAGGGTACGGATTAGGTTATGGTTGAGGGTACGGCGTAGGGTATGGGTTAGGGTTAGGGTTAGGGTTAGTGTTAGTGTTAGGGTTAGGGTACAGCTTAGCGTATGGGATAGGGTACGGGTGAGGGTACGGCGTAGGGTAGTGGTTAGGGTTAGGGTTAGGGTTAGGGTTAGGGTATGGCTTAGGGTACGGGTGAGGGTACGGGTGAGGGTACTGCGTAGGGTATTGGTTAGGGTTAGGGTACGGCTTAGGATACGTGTTAGGGTACGGGTTAGGGTACGGCGTAGAGTGTGGGTTAGGGTTAGGGTTAGTGTTAGGGTTAGGGTTACGGTACGTCTTAGGGTACGTGTTAGGGTACGGGTTAGGGTACGGCTTAGGTTATGGGATAGGGTACAGGTGAGGGTATGGCATAGGGTAGGGGTTAGGGTTAGGTTTAGGGTTAGGGTTAGGGTTAGGGTACGGCTTAGGGTACGAGTGAGGGTATGGGTGAGGATACTGTGTAGGGTATTGGTTAGGGTTAGGGTACGGCTTAGGATACGGGTTAGGGTACGTGTTAGGGTATGGCGTACGCTATGGGTTAGGGTTAGGGTTAGGGTTAGGGTTAGGGTACGGCTTAGGGTACGGGTTAGGGTATGGGTGAGGTTACGGCGTAGGGTATAGTTTAGGGTTAGGGTTAGGGTTAGGGTACGGCTTAGGGTACGGGTTAGGCTACGGGTGAGGGTATGGCGTAGTGTATAGGTTAGGGTTAGGGTTAGGGTTAGGGTATGGCTTAGGGTACGGGTGAGGGTACGGGTGAGGGTACTGTGTAGGGTATTGGTTATGGTTAGGGTACGGCTTAGAATACGGGTTAGGGTACGGTTTAGGGTACGGCGTAGGGTATGGGTTAGGGTTAGGGTTAGGGTTAGGGTTAGGGTTAGGGTACGGCTTAGGGTACGGGTTAGCGTACGGGTGAGGGTACGGCGCAGTGTATAGGTTAGGGTTAGGGTTAGGGTTATGGTACGGCTTAGGGTATGGGATAGGGTACGGGTGAGGGTACGGCGTAGGGTAGGGGTTAGGTTTAGGGTTAGGGTTAGTGTTAGGGTTAGGGTACGGCTTAGGGTATGGGATAGGTTACGGTGAGGGTACGGCGTAGGGTAGGGGTTAGGGTTAGGTTTAGGGTTAGTGTTAGGTTTAGGGTACCGCTTAGGGTATGGGATAGGGTACGGCGTAGGGTAGCGGTTAGGGTTAGGGTTAGGGTTAGTGTACGGCTTAGGATACGGGTTAGGGTATGGGTGAGGGTGCGGCGTAGCGTATGGGTTAGGGTTAGGGTTAGGGTTAGGGTATGGCTTAGGGTATGGTTTAGGGTACGGGTGAGGTTACGGCGTAGGTTATGGGTTAGGGTTAGGGTTAGGGTTAGGGTTAGTTTTAGGGTTATGGATTGGTTTAGGGTAAGGGTTAGGATTAGCATACTTGTTCGGGTTAGGGTTTTGGTTAGGGTTAGGGTACGCGTTAGGGTTAGGGTATGGGTTAGGTTTAGGGTACACGTTAGGATTAGGGTATTTATTAAACCTATCCCACTCTCTAGATACCACTTAGCACGTAAAGGAATATTATTTGGGGTTCAGCCATGGAGAAGATTTTAGTCACTAGGATAAGATAAAGAATAAACACATTATAAAAAAAATCACATAAGGTTTTCTTTTTAACCTGTTCTTTAAAACACTAGTGTTTAGGAAATCTAATGGAGGCAAAAGCAGTAAAGGGTAGTTTAGGGTTAGGGTTAGGGTAGGGCTTAGGATACGGGTGAGGGTACTGGTGAGGGTACTGCGTAGGTTATTGGTTAGGGTTAGGGTACGGCTTAGGATACGGGTTAGGATATGGGTTAGGTTACGGCGTTGGGTATGGGTGAGGGTTAGGGTTAGGGTTAGGGTAAGGCTTTGGGTACGGGTTAGGGTACGGGTGAGGGTACGGCGTAGGGTAGAGGTTAGGGTTAGGTTTAGGATTAGTGTTAGTGTTAGGGTTAGGGTACGGCTTAGCGTATGGGATAGGGTACGGGTGAGGGTACGGCGTAGGGTAGGGGTTAGGGTTAGGGTTAGGGTTAGGGTTAGGGTATGGCTTAGGGTACGGGTGAGGGTACGGGTGAGGGTACTGCGTAGGGTATTGGTTAGGGTTAGGGTACGGCTTAGGATACGTGTTAGGGTACGGGTTAGGGTACGGCGTAGAGTGTGGGTTAGGGCTGGGTTAGTGTTAGGGTTAGGGTTACGGTACGTCTTAGGGTACGTGTTAGGGTACGGGTTAGGGTACGGCTTAGGTTATGGGATAGGGTACAGGTGAGGGTATGGCATAGGGTAGGGGTTAGGGTTAGGTTTAGGGTTAGGGTTAGGGTTAGGGTACGGCTTAGGGTACGGATGAGGGTATGGGTGAGGATACTGCGTAGGGTATTGGTTAGGGTTAGGGTATGGCTTAGGATACGGGTTAGGGTACGTGTTAGGGTATGGCGTACGCTATGGGTTAGGGTTAGGGTTAGGGTTAGGGTTAGGGTACGGCTTAGGGTACGGTTTAGGGTACGGGTGAGGTTACGGCGTAGGGTATAGTTTAGGGTTAGGGTTAGGGTTAGGGTACGGCTTAGGGTACGGGTTAGGGTACGGGTGAGGGTATGGCGTAGTGTATAGGTTAGGGTTAGGGTTAGGGTTAGGGTATGGCTTAGGGTACGGGTGAGGGTACGGGTGAGGGTACTGTGTAGGGTATTTGTTATGGTTAGGGTACGGCTTAGAATACGGGTTAGGGTACGGTTTAGGGTACGGCGTAGGGTATGGGTTAGGGTTAGGGTTAGGGTTAGGGTTAGGGTTAGGGTACGGCTTAGGGTACGGGTTAGGGTACGGGTGAGGGTACGGCGTAGTGTATAGGTTAGGGTTAGGGTTAGGGTTAGGGTACGGCTTAGGGTATGGGATAGGGTACGGGTGAGGGTACGTCGTTGGGTAGGGGTTAGGTTTAGGGTTAGGGTTAGTGTTAGGGTTAGGGTACGGCTTAGGGTATGGGATAGGTTACGGGTGAGGGTACGGCGTAGGGTAGGGGTTAGGGTTAGGTTTAGGGTTAGTGTTAGGTTTAGGGTACCGCTTAGGGTATGGGTTAGGGTACGGCGTAGGGTAGCGGTTAGGCTTAGGGTTAGGGTTAGGGTACGGCTTAGGATACGGGTTAGGGTACGGGTGAGGGTGCGGCGTAGCGTATGGGTTAGGGTTAGGGTTAGGGTTAGGGTACGGCTTAGGGTACGGGTTAGGGTACGGGTGAGGGTACGGCGTAGGTTATGGGTTAGGGTTAGGGTTAGGGTTAGGGTTAGTTTTAGGGTTAGGGATTGGTTTAGGGTAAGGGTTAGGATTAGCATACTTGTTCGGGTTAGGGTTTTGGTTAGGGTTAGGGTACGCGTTAGGGTTAGGGTATGGGTTAGGTTTAGGGTACACGTTAGGATTAGGGTATTTATTAAACCTATCCCACGCTCTAGATACCACTTAGCACGTAAAGGAATATTATTTGGGGTTCAGCCATGGAGAAGATTTTAGTCACTAGGATAAGATAAAGAATAAACACATTATAAAAAAAAATCACATAAGGTTTTCTTTTTAACCTGTTCTTTAAAACACTAGTGTTTAGGAAATCTAATGGAGGCAAAAGCAGTAAAGGGTAGTTTAGGGTTAGGGTTAGGGTTAGGGTTAGGGTAGGGCTTAGGATACGGGTGAGGGTACTGGTGAGGGTACTGCGTAGGTTATTGGTTAGGGTTAGGGTACGGCTTAGGATACGGGTTAGGATATGGGTTAGGTTACGGCGTTGGGTATGGGTGAGGGTTAGGGGTAGGGTTAGGGTAAGGCTTTGGGTACGGGTTAGGGTACGGGTGAGGGTACGGCGTAGGGTAGAGGTTAGGGTTAGGTTTAGGATTAGGGTACGGCTTAGGATACGGGTTAGGGTATGGGTGAGGGTACGGCGTAGCGTATGGGTTAGGGTTAGGGTTAGGGTTAGGGTTAGTTTTAGGGTTATGGATTGGTTTAGGGTACGGGTTAGGATTAGCGTACGTGTTAGGGTTAGGGTTTGGGTTAGGGTTAGGGTACGCATTAGGGTTAGGGTATGGGTTAGGGTTAGGGTAGACGTTAGGATTAGGGTATTTATTAAACCTATCCCACTCTCTAGATACCACTTAGCACGTAAAGGAATATTATTTAGGGTCCAGCCATGGAGAAGATTTTAGTCACTAGGATAAGATAAAGAAAAAACACATTTTAAAAAAATCACATTAGGATTTTCTTTTTAACCTGTTCCTTAAAACACTAGTGCTTAGGAAATCTAATGGAGGCAAAAGCAGTCAAGGGTAGTTTAGGGTTAGGGTTAGGGTATGGCTTAGGGTACGGGTGAGGGTACTGTGTAGGTCATTGGTTAGGGTTAGGTTAAGGCTTAGGATACAGGTTATTGTATGGGTTAGGGTACGGCGCAGGGTATGGTTAAGGGTTAGGGTTAGGGTTAGGGTTAGAGTTAGGGTACGGCTTAGGGTACGGGTTAGGGAACGGGTGAGGGTACGGCGTAGTGTATAGGTTAGGGTTAGGGTTAGGGTACGGCTTAGGGTACGGATTAGGTTATGGGTGAGGGTACAGCGTAGGGTATGTGTTAGGGTTAGGGTTAGGGTTAGTGTTAGTGTTAGGGTTAGGGTACGGCTTAGCGTATGGGATAGGGTACGGGTGAGGGTACGGGTGAGGGTACTGCGTAGGGTATTGGTTAGGGTTAGGGTACGGCTTAGGATACGTGTTAGGGTACGGGTTAGGGTACGGCGTAGAGTGTGGGTTAGGGTTAGGGTTAGTGTTAGGGTTAGGGTTACGGTACGTCTTAGGGTACGTGTTAGGGTACGGGTTAGGGTACGGCTTAGGTTATGGGATAGGGTACAGGTGAGGGTATGGCATAGGGTAGGGGTTAGGGTTAGGTTTAGGGTTAGGGTTAGGGTTAGGGTACGGCTTAGGGTACGGGTGAGGGTATGGGTGAGGATACTGCGTAGGGTATTGGTTAGGGTTAGGGTACGGCTTAGGATACGGGTTAGGGTACGTGTTAGGGTATGGCGTACGCTATGGGTTAGGGTTAGGGTTAGGGTTAGGGTTAGGGTACGGCTTAGGGTACGGGTTAGGGTATGGGTGAGGTTACGGCGTAGGGTATAGTTTAGGGTTAGGGTTAGGGTTAGGGTACGGCTTAGGGTACGGGTTAGGCTACGGGTGAGGGTATGGCGTAGTGTATAGGTTAGGGTTAGGGTTAGGGTTAGGGTATGGCTTAGGGTACGGGTGAGGGTACGGGTGAGGGTACTGTGTAGGGTATTGGTTATGGTTAGGGTACGGCTTAGAATACGGGTTAGGGTACGGTTTAGGGTACGGCGTAGGGTATGGGTTAGGGTTAGGGTTAGGGTTAGGGTTAGGGTTAGGGTACGGCTTAGGGTACGGGTTAGCGTACGGGTGAGGGTACGGCGCAGTGTATAGGTTAGGGTTAGGGTTAGGGTTAGGGTACGGCTTAGGGTATGGGATAGGGTACGGGTGAGGGTACGGCGTAGGGTAGGGGTTAGGTTTAGGGTTAGGGTTAGTGTTAGGGTTAGGGTACGGCTTAGGGTATGGGATAGGTTACGGTGAGGGTACGGCGTAGGGTAGGGGTTAGGGTTAGGTTTAGGGTTAGTGTTAGGTTTAGGGTACCGCTTAGGGTATGGGATAGGGTACGGCGTAGGGTAGCGGTTAGGGTTAGGGTTAGGGTTAGTGTACGGCTTAGGATACGGGTTAGGGTATGGGTGAGGGTGCGGCGTAGCGTATGGGTTAGGGTTAGGGTTAGGGTTAGGGTATGGCTTAGGGTATGGGTTAGGGTACGGGTGAGGTTACGGCGTAGGTTATGGGTTAGGGTTAGGGTTAGGGTTAGTTTTAGGGTTAGGGATTGGTTTAGGGTACGGGTTAGGATTAGCATACTTGTTCGGGTTAGGGTTTTGGTTAGGGTTAGGGTACGCGTTAGGGTTAGGGTATGTGTTAGGTTTAGGGTACACGTTAGGATTAGGGTATTTATTAAACCTATCCCACTCTCTAGATACCACTTAGCACGTAAAGGAATATTATTTGGGGTTCAGCCATGGAGAAGATTTTAGTCACTAGGATAAGATAAAGAATAAACACATTATTAAAAAAATCACATAAGGTTTTCTTTTTAACCTGTTCTTTAAAACACTAGTGTTTAGGAAATCTAATGGAGGCAAAAGCAGTAAAGGGTAGTTTAGGGTTAGGGTTAGGGTTAGGGTTAGGGTAGGGCTTAGGATACGGGTGAGGGTACTGGTGAGGGTACTGCGTAGGTTATTGGTTAGGGTTAGGGTACGGCTTAGGATACGGGTTAGGATATGGGTTAGGTTACGGCGTTGGGTATGGGTGAGGGTTAGGGGTAGGGTTAGGGTAAGGCTTTGGGTACGGGTTAGGGTACGGGTGAGGCTACGGCGTAGGTTAGAGGTTAGGGTTAGGTTTAGGATTAGGGTACGGCTTAGGATACGGGTTAGGGTATGGGTGAGGGTAAGGCGTAGCGTATGGGTTAGGGTTAGGGTTAGGGTTAGGGTTAGTTTTAGGGTTAGGGATTGGTTTAGGGTACGGGTTAGGATTAGCGTACGTGTTAGGGTTAGGGTTTGGGTTAGGGTTAGGGTACGCATTAGGGTTAGGGTATGGGTTAAGGTTAGGGTACACGTTAGGATTAGGGTATTTATTAAACCTATCCCACTCTCTAGATACCACTTAGCACGTAAAGGAATATTATTTAGGGTCCAGCCATGGAGAAGATTTTCGTCACTAGGATAAGATAAAGAATAAACACATTATAAAAAAATCACATTAGGATTTTCTTTTTAACCTGTTCCTTAAAACACTAGTGCTTAGGAAATCTAATGGAGGCAAAAGCAGTCAAGGGTAGTTTAGGGTTAGGGTTAGGGTTAGGGTTAGTGTTAGGGTTAGGGTACGGCTTAGGGTATGGGATAGGGTATGGGTGAGGGTACGGCATAGGGTAGGGTTTAGGGTTAGGGTTAGTGTTAGGGTTAGGGTTAGGGTATGGCTTAGGGTACGGGTGAGGGTACTGTGTAGGTCATTGGTTAGGGTTAGGTTAAGGCTTAGGATACAGGTTATTGTATGGGTTAGGGTACGGCGCAGGGTATGGTTAAGGGTTAGGGTTAGGGTTAGGGTTAGAGTTAGGGTACGGCTTAGGGTACGGGTTAGGGAACGGGTGAGGGTATGGCGTAGTGTATAGGTTAGGGTTAGGGTTAGGGTACGGCTTAGGGTACGGATTAGGTTATGGTTGAGGGTACGGCGTAGGGTATGGGTTAGGGTTAGGGTTAGGGTTAGTGTTAGTGTTAGGGTTAGGGTACAGCTTAGCGTATGGGATAGGGTACGGGTGAGGGTACGGCGTAGGGTAGGGGTTAGGGTTAGGGTTAGGGTTAGAGTTAGGGTATGGCTTAGGGTACGGGTGAGGGTACGGGTGAGGGTACTGCGTAGGGTATTGGTTAGGGTTAGGGTACGGCTTAGGATACGTGTTAGGGTACGGGTTAGGGTACGGCGTAGAGTGTGGGTTAGGGTTAGGGTTAGTGTTAGGGTTAGGGTTACGGTACGTCTTAGGGTACGTGTTAGGGTACGGGTTAGGGTACGGCTTAGGTTATGGGATAGGGTACAGGTGAGGGTATGGCATAGGGTAGGGGTTAGGGTTAGGTTTAGGGTTAGGGTTAGGGTTAGGGTACGGCTTAGGGTACGAGTGAGGGCATGGGTGAGGATACTGTGTAGGGTATTGGTTAGGGTTAGGGTACGGCTTAGGATACGGGTTAGGGTACGTGTTAGGGTATGGCGTACGCTATGGGTTAGGGTTAGGGTTAGGGTTAGGGTTAGGGTACGGCTTAGGGTACGGGTTAGGGTATGGGTGAGGTTACGGCGTAGGGTATAGTTTAGGGTTAGGGTTAGGGTTAGGGTACGGCTTAGGGTACGGGTTAGGCTACGGGTGAGGGTATGGCGTAGTGTATAGGTTAGGGTTAGGGTTAGGGTTAGGGTATGGCTTAGGGTACGGGTGAGGGTACGGGTGAGGGTACTGTGTAGGGTATTGGTTATGGTTAGGGTACGGCTTAGAATACGGGTTAGGGTACGGTTTAGGGTACGGCGTAGGGTATGGGTTAGGGTTAGGGTTAGGGTTAGGGTTAGGGTTAGGGTACGGCTTAGGGTACGGGTTAGCGTACGGGTGAGGGTACGGCGCAGTGTATAGGTTAGGGTTAGGGTTAGGGTTAGGGTACGGCTTAGGGTATGGGATAGGGTACGGGTGAGGGTACGGCGTAGGGTAGGGGTTAGGTTTAGGGTTAGGGTTAGTGTTAGGGTTAGGGTACGGCTTAGGGTATGGGATAGGTTACGGTGAGGGTACGGCGTAGGGTAGGGGTTAGGGTTAGGTTTAGGGTTAGTGTTAGGTTTAGGGTACCGCTTAGGGTATGGGATAGGGTACGGCGTAGGGTAGCGGTTAGGGTTAGGGTTAGGGTTAGTGTACGGCTTAGGATACGGGTTAGGGTATGGGTGAGGGTGCGGCGTAGCGTATGGGTTAGGGTTAGGGTTAGGGTTAGGGTATGGCTTAGGGTATGGTTTAGGGTACGGGTGAGGTTACGGCGTAGGTTATGGGTTAGGGTTAGGGTTAGGGTTAGTTTTAGGGTTAGGGATTGGTTTAGGGTAAGGGTTAGGATTAGCATACTTGTTCGGGTTAGGGTTTTGGTTAGGGTTAGGGTACGCGTTAGGGTTAGGGTATGGGTTAGGTTTAGGGTACACGTTAGGATTAGGGTATTTATTAAACCTATCCCACTCTCTAGATACCACTTAGCACGTAAAGGAATATTATTTGGGGTTCAGCCATGGAGAAGATTTTAGTCACTAGGATAAGATAAAGAATAAACACATTATAAAAAAAATCACATAAGGTTTTCTTTTTAACCTGTTCTTTAAAACACTAGTGTTTAGGAAATCTAATGGAGGCAAAAGCAGTAAAGGGTAGTTTAGGGTTAGGGTTAGGGTAGGGCTTAGGATACGGGTGAGGGTACTGGTGAGGGTACTGCGTAGGTTATTGGTTAGGGTTAGGGTACGGCTTAGGATACGGGTTAGGATATGGGTTAGGTTACGGCGTTGGGTATGGGTGAGGGTTAGGGTTAGGGTTAGGGTAAGGCTTTGGGTACGGGTTAGGGTACGGGTGAGGGTACGGCGTAGGGTAGAGGTTAGGGTTAGGTTTAGGATTAGTGTTAGTGTTAGGGTTAGGGTACGGCTTAGCGTATGGGATAGGGTACGGGTGAGGGTACGGCGTAGGGTAGGGGTTAGGGTTAGGGTTAGGGTTAGGGTTAGGGTATGGCTTAGGGTACGGGTGAGGGTACGGGTGAGGGTACTGCGTAGGGTATTGGTTAGGGTTAGGGTACGGCTTAGGATACGTGTTAGGGTACGGGTTAGGGTACGGCGTAGAGTGTGGGTTAGGGTTAGGGTTAGTGTTAGGGTTAGGGTTACGGTACGTCTTAGGGTACGTGTTAGGGTACGGGTTAGGGTACGGCTTAGGTTATGGGATAGGGTACAGGTGAGGGTATGGCATAGGGTAGGGGTTAGGGTTAGGTTTAGGGTTAGGGTTAGGGTTAGGGTACGGCTTAGGGTACGGATGAGGGTATGGGTGAGGATACTGCGTAGGGTATTGGTTAGGGTTAGGTTATGGCTTAGGATACGGGTTAGGGTACGTGTTAGGGTATGGCGTACGCTATGGGTTAGGGTTAGGGTTAGGGTTAGGGTTAGGGTACGGCTTAGGGTACGGTTTAGGGTACGGGTGAGGTTACGGCGTAGGGTATAGTTTAGGGTTAGGGTTAGGGTTAGGGTACGGCTTAGGGTACGGGTTAGGTTACGGGTGAGGGTATGGCGTAGTGTATAGGTTAGGGTTAGGGTTAGGGTTAGGGTATGGCTTAGGGTACGGGTGAGGGTACGGGTGAGGGTACTGTGTAGGGTATTTGTTATGGTTAGGGTACGGCTTAGAATACGGGTTAGGGTACGGTTTAGGGTACGGCGTAGGGTATGGGTTAGGGTTAGGGTTAGGGTTAGGGTTAGGGTTAGGGTACGGCTTAGGGTACGGGTTAGGGTACGGGTGAGGGTACGGCGTAGTGTATAGGTTAGGGTTAGGGTTAGGGTTAGGGTACGGCTTAGGGTATGGGATAGGGTACGGGTGAGGGTACGTCGTTGGGTAGGGGTTAGGTTTAGGGTTAGGGTTAGTGTTAGGGTTAGGGTACGGCTTAGGGTATGGGATAGGTTACGGGTGAGGGTACGGCGTAGGGTAGGGGTTAGGGTTAGGTTTAGGGTTAGTGTTAGGTTTAGGGTACCGCTTAGGGTATGGGTTAGGGTACGGCGTAGGGTAGCGGTTAGGCTTAGGGTTAGGGTTAGGGTACGGCTTAGGATACGGGTTAGGGTACGGGTGAGGGTGCGGCGTAGCGTATGGGTTAGGGTTAGGGTTAGGGTTAGGGTACGGCTTAGGGTACGGGTTAGGGTACGGGTGAGGGTACGGCGTAGGTTATGGGTTAGGGTTAGGGTTAGGGTTAGGGTTAGTTTTAGGGTTAGGGATTGGTTTAGGGTAAGGGTTAGGATTAGCATACTTGTTCGGGTTAGGGTTTTGGTTAGGGTTAGGGTACGCGTTAGGGTTAGGGTATGGGTTAGGTTTAGGGTACACGTTAGGATTAGGGTATTTATTAAACCTATCCCACGCTCTAGATACCACTTAGCACGTAAAGGAATATTATTTGGGGTTCAGCCATGGAGAAGATTTTAGTCACTAGGATAAGATAAAGAATAAACACATTATAAAAAAAATCACATAAGGTTTTCTTTTTAACCTGTTCTTTAAAACACTAGTGTTTAGGAAATCTAATGGAGGCAAAAGCAGTAAAGGGTAGTTTAGGGTTAGGGTTAGGGTTAGGGTTAGGGTAGGGCTTAGGATACGGGTGAGGGTACTGGTGAGGGTACTGCGTAGGTTATTGGTTAGGGTTAGGGTACGGCTTAGGATACGGGTTAGGATATGGGTTAGGTTACGGCGTTGGGTATGGGTGAGGGTTAGGGGTAGGGTTAGGGTAAGGCTTTGGGTACGGGTTAGGGTACGGGTGAGGGTACGGCGTAGGGTAGAGGTTAGGGTTAGGTTTAGGATTAGGGTACGGCTTAGGATACGGGTTAGGGTATGGGTGAGGGTACGGCGTAGCGTATGGGTTAGGGTTAGGGTTAGGGTTAGGGTTAGTTTTAGGGTTATGGATTGGTTTAGGGTACGGGTTAGGATTAGCGTACGTGTTAGGGTTAGGGTTTGGGTTAGGGTTAGGGTACGCATTAGGGTTAGGGTATGGGTTAGGGTTAGGGTAGACGTTAGGATTAGGGTATTTATTAAACCTATCCCACTCTCTAGATACCACTTAGCACGTAAAGGAATATTATTTAGGGTCCAGCCATGGAGAAGATTTTAGTCACTAGGATAAGATAAAGAAAAAACACATTTTAAAAAAATCACATTAGGATTTTCTTTTTAACCTGTTCCTTAAAACACTAGTGCTTAGGAAATCTAATGGAGGCAAAAGCAGTCAAGGGTAGTTTAGGGTTAGGGTTAGGGTATGGCTTAGGGTACGGGTGAGGGTACTGTGTAGGTCATTGGTTAGGGTTAGGTTAAGGCTTAGGATACAGGTTATTGTATGGGTTAGGGTACGGCGCAGGGTATGGTTAAGGGTTAGGGTTAGGGTTAGGGTTAGAGTTAGGGTACGGCTTAGGGTACGGGTTAGGGAACGGGTGAGGGTACGGCGTAGTGTATAGGTTAGGGTTAGGGTTAGGGTACGGCTTAGGGTACGGATTAGGTTATGGGTGAGGGTACAGCGTAGGGTATGTGTTAGGGTTAGGGTTAGGGTTAGTGTTAGTGTTAGGGTTAGGGTACGGCTTAGCGTATGGGATAGGGTACGGGTGAGGGTACGGCGTAGGGTAGGGGTTAGGGTTAGGGCTAGGGTTAGGGTTAGGGTATGGCTTAGGGTACGGGTGAGGGTACGGGTGAGGGTACTGCGTAGGGTATTGGTTAGGGTTAGGGTACGGCTTAGGATACGTGTTAGGGTACGGGTTAGGGTACGGCGTAGATTGTGGGTTAGGGTTAGGGTTAGTGTTAGGGTTAGGGTTACGGTACGTCTTAGGGTACGTGTTAGGGTACGGGTTAGGGTACGGCTTAGGTTATGGGATAGGGTAAAGGTGAGGGTATGGCATAGGGTAGGGGTTAGGGTTAGGTTTAGGGTTAGGTTTAGGGTTAGGGTATGGCTTAGGGTACGGGTGAGGGTATGGGTGAGGATACTGCGTAGGGTATTGGTTAGGGTTAGGGTACGGCTTAGGATACGGGTTAGGGTACGTGTTAGGGTATGGCGTACGCTATGGGTTAGGGTTAGGGTTAGGGTTAGGGTTAGGGTTAGGGTACGGCTTAGGGTACGGGTTAGGGTACGGGTGAGGTTACGGCATAGGGTATAGTTTAGGGTTAGGGTTAGGGTTAGGGTACGGCTTAGGGTACGGTTTAGGGTACGGGTGAGGGTATGGCGTAGTGTATAGGTTAGGTTTAGGGTTAGGGTTAGCGTATGGCTTAGGGTACGGGTGAGGGTACGGGTGAGGGTACTGTGTAGGGTATTGGTTATGGTTAGGGTACGGCTTAGAATACGGGTTAGGGTACGGTTTATGGTACGGTGTAGTGTATGGGTTAGGGTTAGGGTTAGGGTTAGGGTTAGGGTTAGGGTACGGCTTAGGGTACGGGTTAGGGTACGGGTGAGGGTACGGCGTAGTGTATAGGTTAGGGTTAGGGTTAGGGTTAGGGTACGGCTTAGGGTATGGGATAGGGTACGGGTGAGGGTAAGTCGTTGGGTAGGGGTTAGGTTTAGGGTTAGGGATAGTGTTAGGGTTAGGGTACGGCTTAGGGTATGGGATAGGTTACGGGTGAGGGTACGGCGTAGGGTAGGGGTTAGGGTTAGGTTTAGTGTTAGTGTTACGTTTAGGGTACCGCTTAGGGTATGGGATAGGGTACGGCGTAGGGTAGCGGTTAGGGTTAGGGTTAGGGTTAGGGTACGGCTTAGGATACGGGTTAGGGTACGGGTGAGGGTGCGGCGTAGCGTATGGGTTAGGGTTAGGGTACGGGTGAGGGTACGGCGTAGGTTATGGGTTAGGGTTAGGGTTAGGGTTAGGGTTAGTTTTAGGGTTAGGGATTGGTTTAGGGTAAGGGTTAGGATTAGCATACTTGTTCGGGTTAGGGTTTTGGTTAGGGTTAGGGTACGCGTTAGGGTTAGGGTATGGGTTAGGTTTAGGGTACACGTTAGGATTAGGGTATTTATTAAACCTATCCCACTCTCTAGATACCACTTAGCACGTAAAGGAATATTATTTGGGGTTCAGCCATGGAGAAGATTTTAGTCACTAGGATAAGATAAAGAATAAACACATTATTAAAAAAATCACATAAGGTTTTCTTTTTAACCTGTTCTTTAAAACACTAGTGTTTAGGAAATCTAATGGAGGCAAAAGCAGTAAAGGGTAGTTTAGGGTTAGGGTTAGGGTTAGGGTTAGGGTAGGGCTTAGGATACGGGTGAGGGTACTGGTGAGGGTACTGCGTAGGTTATTGGTTAGGGTTAGGGTACGGCTTAGGATACGGGTTAGGATATGGGTTAGGTTACGGCGTTGGGTATGGGTGAGGGTTAGGGGTAGGGTTAGGGTAAGGCTTTGGGTACGGGTTAGGGTACGGGTGAGGGTACGGCGTAGGGTAGAGGTTAGGGTTAGGTTTAGGATTAGGGTATGGCTTAGGATACGGGTTAGGGTATGGGTGAGGGTACGGCGTAGCGTATGGGTTAGGGTTAGGGTTAGGGTTAGGGTTAGTTTTAGGGTTATGGATTGGTTTAGGGTACGGGTTAGGATTAGCGTACGTGTTAGGGTTAGGGTTTGGGTTAGGGTTAGGGTACGCATTAGGGTTAGGGTATGGGTTAGGGTTAGGGTAGACGTTAGGATTAGGGTATTTATTAAACCTATCCCACTCTCTAGATACCACTTAGCACGTAAAGGAATATTATTTAGGGTCCAGCCATGGAGAAGATTTTAGTCACTAGGATAAGATAAAGAAAAAACACATTTTAAAAAAATCACATTAGGATTTTCTTTTTAACCTGTTCCTTAAAACACTAGTGCTTAGGAAATCTAATGGAGGCAAAAGCAGTCAAGGGTAGTTTAGGGTTAGGGTTAGGGTATGGCTTAGGGTACGGGTGAGGGTACTGTGTAGGTCATTGGTTAGGGTTAGGTTAAGGCTTAGGATACAGGTTATTGTATGGGTTAGGGTACGGCGCAGGGTATGGTTAAGGGTTAGGGTTAGGGTTAGGGTTAGAGTTAGGGTACGGCTTAGGGTACGGGTTAGGGAACGGGTGAGGGTACGGCGTAGTGTATAGGTTAGGGTTAGGGTTAGGGTACGGCTTAGGGTACGGATTAGGTTATGGGTGAGGGTACAGCGTAGGGTATGGGTTAGGGTTAGGGTTAGGGTTAGTGTTAGTGTTAGGGTTAGGGTACGGCTTAGCGTATGGGATAGGGTACGGGTGAGGGTACGGCGTAGGGTAGGGGTTAGGGTTAGGGCTAGGGTTAGGGTTAGGGTATGGCTTAGGGTACGGGTGAGGGTACGGGTGAGGGTACTGCGTAGGGTATTGGTTAGGGTTAGGTTACGGCTTAGGATACGTGTTAGGGTACGGGTTAGGGTACGGCGTAGATTGTGGGTTAGGGTTAGGGTTAGTGTTAGGGTTAGGGTTACGGTACGTCTTAGGGTACGTGTTAGGGTACGGGTTAGGGTACGGCTTAGGTTATGGGATAGGGTAAAGGTGAGGGTATGGCATAGGGTAGGGGTTAGGGTTAGGTTTAGGGTTAGGTTTAGGGTTAGGGTATGGCTTAGGGTACGGGTGAGGGTATGGGTGAGGATACTGCGTAGGGTATTGGTTAGGGTTAGGGTACGGCTTAGGATACGGGTTAGGGTACGTGTTAGGGTATGGCGTACGCTATGGGTTAGGGTTAGGGTTAGGGTTAGGGTTAGGGTTAGGGTACGGCTTAGGGTACGGGTTAGGGTACGGGTGAGGTTACGGCATAGGGTATAGTTTAGGGTTAGGGTTAGGGTTAGGGTACGGCTTAGGGTACGGGTTAGGGTACGGGTGAGGGTATGGCGTAGTGTATAGGTTAGGGTTAGGGTTAGGGTTAGGGTATGGCTTAGGGTACGGGTGAGGGTACGGGTGAGGGTACTGTGTAGGGTATTGGTTATGGTTAGGGTACGGCTTAGAATACGGGTTAGGGTACGGTTTATGGTACGGTGTAGTGTATGGGTTAGGGTTAGGGTTAGGGTTAGGGTTAGGGTACGGCTTAGGGTACGGGTTAGGGTTCGGATGAGGGTACGGCGTAGTGTATAGGTTAGGGTTAGGGTTAGGGTTAGGGTACGGCTTAGGGTATGGGATAGGGTACGGGTGAGGGTAAGTCGTTGGGTAGGGGTTAGGTTTAGGGTTAGGGATAGTGTTAGGGTTAGGGTACGGCTTAGGGTATGGGATAGGTTACGGGTGAGGGTACGGCGTAGGGTAGGGGTTAGGGTTAGGTTTAGGGTTAGTGTTAGGTTTAGGGTACCGCTTAGGGTATGGGATAGGGTACGGCGTAGGGTAGCGGTTAGGGTTAGGGTTAGGGTTAGGGTACGGCTTAGGATACGGGTTAGGGTACGGGTGAGGGTGTGGCGTAGCGTATGGGTTAGGGTTAGGGTACGGGTGAGGGTACGGCGTAGGTTATGGGTTAGGGTTAGGGTTAGGGTTAGGGTTAGTTTTAGGGTTAGGGATTGGTTTAGGGTAAGGGTTAGGATTAGCATACTTGTTCGGGTTAGGGTTTTGGTTAGGGTTAGGGTACGCGTTAGGGTTAGGGTATGGGTTAGGTTTAGGGTACACGTTAGGATTAGGGTATTTATTAAACCTATCCCACTCTCTAGATACCACTTAGCACGTAAAGGAATATTATTTGGGGTTCAGCCATGGAGAAGATTTTAGTCACTAGGATAAGATAAAGAATAAACACATTATTAAAAAAATCACATAAGGTTTTCTTTTTAACCTGTTCTTTAAAACACTAGTGTTTAGGAAATCTAATGGAGGCAAAAGCAGTAAAGGGTAGTTTAGGGTTAGGGTTAGGGTTAGGGTTAGGGTAGGGCTTAGGATACGGGTGAGGGTACTGGTGAGGGTACTGCGTAGGTTATTGGTTAGGGTTAGGGTACGGCTTAGGATACGGGTTAGGATATGGGTTAGGTTACGGCGTTGGGTATGGGTGAGGGTTAGGGGTAGGGTTAGGGTAAGGCTTTGGGTACGGGTTAGGGTACGGGTGAGGGTACGGCATAGGGTAGAGGTTAGGGTTAGGTTTAGGATTAGGGTACGGCTTAGGATACGGGTTAGGGTATGGGTGAGGGTACGGCGTAGCGTATGGGTTAGGGTTAGGGTTAGGGTTAGGGTTAGTTTTAGGGTTATGGATTGGTTTAGGGTACGGGTTAGGATTAGCGTACGTGTTAGGGTTAGGGTTTGGGTTAGGGTTAGGGTACGCATTAGGGTTAGGGTATGGGTTAGGGTTAGGGTACACGTTAGGATTAGGGTATTTATTAAACCTATCCCACTCTCTAGATACCACTTAGCACGTAAAGGAATATTATTTAGGGTCCAGCCATGGAGAAGATTTTAGTCACTAGGATAAGATAAAGAAAAAACACATTTTAAAAAAATCACATTAGGATTTTCTTTTTAACCTGTTCCTTAAAACACTAGTGCTTAGGAAATCTAATGGAGGCAAAAGCAGTCAAGGGTAGTTTAGGGTTAGGGTTAGGGTATGGCTTAGGGTACGGGTGAGGGTACTGTGTAGGTCATTGGTTAGGGTTAGGTTAAGGCTTAGGATACAGGTTATTGTATGGGTTAGGGTACGGCGCAGGGTATGGTTAAGGGTTAGGGTTAGGGTTAGGGTTAGAGTTAGGGTACGGCTTAGGGTACGGGTTAGGGAACGGGTGAGGGTACGGCGTAGTGTATAGGTTAGGGTTAGGGTTAGGGTACGGCTTAGGGTACGGATTAGGTTATGGGTGAGGGTACAGCGTAGGGTATGGGTTAGGGTTAGGGTTAGGGTTAGTGTTAGTGTTAGGGTTAGGGTACGGCTTAGCGTATGGGATAGGGTACGGGTGAGGGTACGGCGTAGGGTAGGGGTTAGGGTTAGGGTTAGGGTTAGGGTTAGGGTACGGCTTAGGATACGGGTTAGGGTACGGGTGAGGGTGCGGCGTAGCGTATGGGTTTGGGTTAGGGTACGGGTGAGGGTACGGCGTAGGTTATGGGTTAGGGTTAGGGTTAGGGTTAGGGTTAGTTTTAGGGTTAGGGATTGGTTTAGGGTAAGGGTTAGGATTAGCATACTTGTTCGGGTTAGGGTTTTGGTTAGGGTTAGGGTACGCGTTAGGGTTAGGGTATGGGTTAGGTTTAGGGTACACGTTAGGATTAGGGTATTTATTAAACCTATCCCACTCTCTAGATACCACTTAGCACGTAAAGGAATATTATTTGGGGTTCAGCCATGGAGAAGATTTTAGTCACTAGGATAAGATAAAGAATAAACACATTATAAAAAAATCACATTAGGATTTTCTTTTTAACCTGTTCCTTAAAACACTAGTGCTTAGGAAATCTAATGGAGGCAAAAGCAGTCAAGGGTAGTTTAGGGTTAGGGTTAGGGTAGGGCTTAGGATACGGGTGAGGGTACTGGTGAGGGTACTGCGTAGGTTATTGGTTAGGGTTAGGGTACGGCTTAGGATACGGGTTAGGATATGGGTTAGGTTACGGCGTTGGGTATGGGTGAGGGTTAGGGTTAGGGTTAGGGTAAGGCTTTGGGTACGGGTTAGGGTACGGGTGAGGGTACGGCGTAGGGTAGAGGTTAGGGTTAGGTTTAGGATTAGTGTTAGTGTTAGGGTTAGGGTACGGCTTAGCGTATGGGATAGGGTACGGGTGAGGGTACGGCGTAGGGTAGGGGTTAGGGTTAGGGTTAGGGTATGGCTTAGGGTACGGGTGAGGGTACGGGTGAGGGTACTGCGTAGGGTATTGGTTAGGGTTAGGGTACGGCTTAGGATACGTGTTAGGGTACGGGTTAGGGTACGGCGTAGAGTGTGGGTTAGGGTTAGGGTTAGTGTTAGGGTTAGGGTTACGGTACGTCTTAGGGTACGTTTTAGGGTACGGGTTAGGGTACGGCTTAGGTTATGGGATAGGGTACAGGTGAGGGTATGGCATAGGGTAGGGGTTAGGGTTAGGTTTAGGGTTAGGGTTAGGGTTAGGGTACGGCTTAGGGTACGGGTGAGGGTATGGGTGAGGATACTGCGTAGGGTATTGGTTAGGGTTAGGGTACGGCTTAGGATACGGGTTAGGGTACGTGTTAGAGTATGGCGTACGCTATGGGTTAGGGTTAGGGTTAGGGTTAGGGTTAGGGTACGGCTTAGGGTACGGGTTAGGGTATGGGTGAGGTTACGGCGTAGGGTATAGTTTAGGGTTAGGGTTAGGGTTAGGGTACGGCTTAGGGTACGGGTTAGGGTACGGGTGAGGGTATGGCGTAGTGTATAGGTTAGGGTTAGGGTTAGGGTTAGGGTATGGCTTAGGGTACGGGTGAGGGTACGGGTGAGGGTACTGTGTAGGGTATTGGTTATGGTTAGGGTACGGCTTAGAATACGGGTTAGGGTACGGTTTAGGGTACGGCGTAGGGTATGGGTTAGGGTTAGGGTTAGGGTTAGGGTTAGGGTTAGGGTACGGCTTAGGGTACGGGTTAGCGTACGGGTGAGGGTACGGCGCAGTGTATAGGTTAGGGTTAGGGTTAGGGTTAGGGTACGGCTTAGGGTATGGGATAGGGTACGGGTGAGGGTACGGCGTAGGGTAGGGGTTAGGTTTAGGGTTAGGGTTAGTGTTAGGGTTAGGGTACGGCTTAGGGTATGGGATAGGTTACGGTGAGGGTACGGCGTAGGGTAGGGGTTAGGGTTAGGTTTAGGGTTAGTGTTAGGTTTAGGGTACCGCTTAGGGTATGGGATAGGGTACGGCGTAGGGTAGCGGTTAGGGTTAGGGTTAGGGTTAGTGTACGGCTTAGGATACGGGTTAGGGTATGGGTGAGGGTGCGGCGTAGCGTATGGGTTAGGGTTAGGGTTAGGGTTAGGGTATGGCTTAGGGTATGGGTTAGGGTACGGGTGAGGTTACGGCGTAGGTTATGGGTTAGGGTTAGGGTTAGGGTTAGGGTTAGTTTTAGGGTTAGGGATTGGTTTAGGGTACGGGTTAGGATTAGCATACTTGTTCGGGTTAGGGTTTTGGTTAGGGTTAGGGTACGCGTTAGGGTTAGGGTATGGGTTAGGTTTAGGGTACACGTTAGGATTAGGGTATTTATTAAACCTATCCCACTCTCTAGATACCACTTAGCACGTAAAGGAATATTATTTGGGGTTCAGCCATGGAGAAGATTTTAGTCACTAGGATAAGATAAAGAATAAACACATTATTAAAAAAATCACATAAGGTTTTCTTTTTAACCTGTTCTTTAAAACACTAGTGTTTAGGAAATCTAATGGAGGCAAAAGCAGTAAAGGGTAGTTTAGGGTTAGGGTTAGGGTTAGGGTTAGGGTAGGGCTTAGGATACGGGTGAGGGTACTGGTGAGGGTACTGCGTAGGTTATTGGTTAGGGTTAGGGTACGGCTTAGGATACGGGTTAGGATATGGGTTAGGTTACGGCGTTGGGTATGGGTGAGGGTTAGGGGTAGGGTTAGGGTAAGGCTTTGGGTACGGGTTAGGGTACGGGTGAGGGTACGGCGTAGGGTAGAGGTTAGGGTTAGGTTTAGGATTAGGGTACGGCTTAGGATACGGGTTAGGGTATGGGTGAGGGTACGGCGTAGCGTATGGGTTAGGGTTAGGGTTAGGGTTAGGGTTAGTTTTAGGGTTATGGATTGGTTTAGGGTACGGGTTAGGATTAGCGTACGTGTTAGAGTTAGGGTTTGGGTTAGGGTTAGGGTACGCATTAGGGTTAGGGTATGGGTTAGGGTTAGGGTAGACGTTAGGATTAGGGTATTTATTAAACCTATCCCACTCTCTAGATACCACTTAGCACGTAAAGGAATATTATTTAGGGTCCAGCCATGGAGAAGATTTTAGTCACTAGGATAAGATAAAGAAAAAACACATTTTAAAAAAATCACATTAGGATTTTCTTTTTAACCTGTTCCTTAAAACACTAGTGCTTAGGAAATCTAATGGAGGCAAAAGCAGTCAAGGGTAGTTTAGGGTTAGGGTTAGGGTATGGCTTAGGGTACGGGTGAGGGTACTGTGTAGGTCATTGGTTAGGGTTAGGTTAAGGCTTAGGATACAGGTTATTGTATGGGTTAGGGTACGGCGCAGGGTATGGTTAAGGGTTAGGGTTAGGGTTAGGGTTAGAGTTAGGGTACGGCTTAGGGTACGGGTTAGGGAACGGGTGAGGTTACGGCGTAGTGTATAGGTTAGGGTTAGGGTTAGGGTACGGCTTAGGGTACGGATTAGGTTATGGGTGAGGGTACAGCGTAGGGTATGGGTTAGGGTTAGGGTTAGGGTTAGTGTTAGTGTTAGGGTTAGGGTACGGCTTAGCGTATGGGATAGGGTACGGGTGAGGGTACGGCGTAGGGTAGGGGTTAGGGTTAGGGCTAGGGTTAGGGTTAGGGTATGGCTTAGGGTACGGGTGAGGGTACGGGTGAGGGTACTGCGTAGGGTATTGGTTAGGGTTAGGGTACGGCTTAGGATACGTGTTAGGGTACGGGTTAGGGTACGGCGTAGATTGTGGGTTAGGGTTAGGGTTAGTGTTAGGGTTAGGGTTAAGGTACGTCTTAGGGTACGTGTTAGGGTACGGGTTAGGGTACGGCTTAGGTTATGGGATAGGGTAAAGGTGAGGGTATGGCATAGGGTAGGGGTTAGGGTTAGGTTTAGGGTTAGGTTTAGGGTTAGGGTATGGCTTAGGGTACGGGTGAGGGTATGGGTGAGGATACTGCGTAGGGTATTGGTTAGGGTTAGGGTACGGCTTAGGATACGGGTTAGGGTACGTGTTAGGGTATGGCGTACGCTATGGGTTAGGGTTAGGGTTAGGGTTAGGGTTAGGGTTAGGGTACGGCTTAGGGTACGGGTTAGGGTACGGGTGAGGTTACGGCGTAGGGTATAGTTTAGGGTTAGGGTTAGGGTTAGGGTACGGCTTAGGGTACGGTTTAGGGTACGGGTGAGGGTATGGCGTAGTGTATAGGTTAGGGTTAGGGTTAGGGTTAGGGTATGGCTTAGGGTACGGGTGAGGG
The DNA here is from genome assembly GCF_028564815.1 of Eubalaena glacialis. Classification (NCBI taxonomy): domain Eukaryota; kingdom Metazoa; phylum Chordata; class Mammalia; order Artiodactyla; family Balaenidae; genus Eubalaena; species Eubalaena glacialis. The sequence goes on from NW_026871221.1 coordinate 444,377, forward strand.
TACGGGTGAGGGTACTGTGTAGGGTATTGGTTATCGTTAGGGTACGGCTTAGAATACGGGTTAGGGTACGGTTTATGGTACGGTGTAGTGTATGGGTTAGGGTTAGGGTTAGGGTTAGGGTTAGGGTTAGGGTACGGCTTAGGGTACGGGTTAGGGTACGGGTGAGGGTACGGCGTAGTGTATAGGTTAGGGTTAGGGTTAGGGTTAGGGTACGGCTTAGGGTATGGGATAGGGTACGGGTGAGGGTAAGTCGTTGGGTAGGGGTTAGGTTTAGGGTTAGGGATAGTGTTAGGGTTAGGGTACGGCTTAGGGTATGGGATAGGTTACGGGTGAGGGTACGGCGTAGGGTAGGGGTTAGGGTTAGGTTTAGGGTTAGTGTTAGGTTTAGGGTACCGCTTAGGGTATGGGATAGGGTACGGCGTAGGGTAGCGGTTAGGGTTAGGGTTAGGGTTAGGGTACGGCTTAGGATACGGGTTAGGGTACGGGTGAGGGTGCGGCGTAGCGTATGGGTTAGGGTTAGGGTACGGGTGAGGGTACGGCGTAGGTTATGGGTTAGGGTTAGGGTTAGGGTTAGGGTTAGTTTTAGGGTTAGGGATTGGTTTAGGGTAAGGGTTAGGATTAGCATACTTGTTCGGGTTAGGGTTTTGGTTAGGGTTAGGGTACGCGTTAGGGTTAGGGTATGGGTTAGGTTTAGGGTACACGTTAGGATTAGGGTATTTATTAAACCTATCCCACTCTCTAGATACCACTTAGCACGTAAAGGAATATTATTTGGGGTTCAGCCATGGAGAAGATTTTAGTCACTAGGATAAGATAAAGAATAAACACATTATAAAAAAAATCACATAAGGTTTTCTTTTTAACCTGTTCTTTAAAACACTAGTGTTTAGGAAATCTAATGGAGGCAAAAGCAGTAAAGGGTAGTTTAGGGTTAGGGTTAGGGTAGGGCTTAGGATACGGGTGAGGGTACTGGTGAGGGTACTGCGTAGGTTATTGGTTAGGGTTAGGGTACGGCTTAGGATACGGGTTAGGATATGGGTTAGGTTACGGCGTTGGGTATGGGTGAGGGTTAGGGTTAGGGTTAGGGTAAGGCTTTGGGTACGGGTTAGGGTACGGGTGAGGGTACGGCGTAGGGTAGAGGTTAGGGTTAGGTTTAGGATTAGTGTTAGTGTTAGGGTTAGGGTACGGCTTAGCGTATGGGATAGGGTACGGGTGAGGGTACGGCGTAGGGTAGGGGTTAGGGTTAGGGTTAGGGTTAGGGTTAGGGTATGGCTTAGGGTACGGGTGAGGGTACGGGTGAGGGTACTGCGTAGGGTATTGGTTAGTGTTAGGGTACGGCTTAGGATACGTGTTAGGGTACGGGTTAGGGTACGGCGTAGAGTGTGGGTTAGGGTTAGGGTTAGTGTTAGGGTTAGGGTTACGGTACGTCTTAGGGTACGTGTTAGGGTACGGGTTAGGGTACGGCTTAGGTTATGGGATAGGGTACAGGTGAGGGTATGGCATAGGGTAGGGGTTAGGGTTAGGTTTAGGGTTAGGGTTAGGGTTAGGGTACGGCTTAGGGTACGGATGAGGGTATGGGTGAGGATACTGCGTAGGGTATTGGTTAGGGTTAGGGTATGGCTTAGGATACGGGTTAGGGTACGTGTTAGGGTATGGCGTACGCTATGGGTTAGGGTTAGGGTTAGGGTTAGGGTTAGGGTTAGGGTTAGGGTACGGCTTAGGGTACGGTTTAGGGTACGGGTGAGGTTACGGCATAGGGTATAGTTTAGGGTTAGGGTTAGGGTTAGGGTACGGCTTAGGGTACGGGTTAGGGTACGGGTGAGGGTATGGCGTAGTGTATAGGTTAGGGTTAGGGTTAGGGTTAGGGTATGGCTTAGGGTACGGGTGAGGGTACGGGTGAGGGTACTGTGTAGGGTATTTGTTATGGTTAGGGTACGGCTTAGAATACGGGTTAGGGTACGGTTTAGGGTACGGCGTAGGGTATGGGTTAGGGTTAGGGTTAGGGTTAGGGTTAGGGTACGGCTTAGGGTACGGGTTAGGGTACGGGTGAGGGTACGGCGTAGTGTATAGGTTAGGGTTAGGGTTAGGGTTAGGGTACGGCTTAGGGTATGGGATAGGGTACGGGTGAGGGTACGTCGTTGGGTAGGGGTTAGGTTTAGGGTTAGGGTTAGTGTTAGGGTTAGGGTACGGCTTAGGGTATGGGATAGGTTACGGGTGAGGGTACGGCGTAGGGTAGGGGTTAGGGTTAGGTTTAGGGTTAGTGTTAGGTTTAGGGTACCGCTTAGGGTATGGGTTAGGGTACGGCGTAGGGTAGCGGTTAGGCTTAGGGTTAGGGTTAGGGTACGGCTTAGGATACGGGTTAGGGTAGGGGTGAGGGTGCGGCGTAGCGTATGGGTTAGGGTTAGGGTTAGGGTTAGGGTACGGCTTAGGGTACGGGTTAGGGTATGGGTGAGGGTACGGCGTAGGTTATGGGTTAGGGTTAGGGTTAGGGTTAGGGTTAGTTTTAGGGTTAGGGATTGGTTTAGGGTAAGGGTTAGGATTAGCATACTTGTTCGGGTTAGGGTTTTGGTTAGGATTAGGGTACGCGTTAGGGTTAGGGTATGGGTTAGGTTTAGGGTACACGTTAGGATTAGGGTATTTATTAAACCTATCCCACTCTCTAGATACCACTTAGCACGTAAAGGAATATTATTTGGGGTTCAGCCATGGAGAAGATTTTAGTCACTAGGATAAGATAAAGAATAAACACATTATAAAAAAAATCACATAAGGTTTTCTTTTTAACCTGTTCTTTAAAACACTAGTGTTTAGGAAATCTAATGGAGGCAAAAGCAGTAAAGGGTAGTTTAGGGTTAGGGTTAGGGTAGGGCTTAGGATACGGGTGAGGGTACTGGTGAGGGTACTGCGTAGGTTATTGGTTAGGGTTAGGGTACGGCTTAGGATACGGGTTAGGATATGGGTTAGGTTACGGCGTTGGGTATGGGTGAGGGTTAGGGGTAGGGTTAGGGTAAGGCTTTGGGTACGGGTTAGGGTACGGGTGAGGGTACGGCGTAGGGTAGAGGTTAGGGTTAGGTTTAGGATTAGGGTACGGCTTAGGATACGGGTTAGGGTATGGGTGAGGGTATGGCGTAGCGTATGGGTTAGGGTTAGGGTTAGGGTTAGGGTTAGTTTTAGGGTTAGGGATTGGTTTAGGGTACGGGTTAGGATTAGCGTACGTGTTAGGGTTAGGGTTTGGGTTAGGGTTAGGGTACGCATTAGGGTTAGGGTATGGGTTAAGGTTAGGGTACACGTTAGGATTAGGGTATTTATTAAACCTATCCCACTCTCTAGATACCACTTAGCACGTAAAGGAATATTATTTAGGGTCCAGCCATGGAGAAGATTTTCGTCACTAGGATAAGATAAAGAATAAACACATTATAAAAAAATCACATTAGGATTTTCTTTTTAACCTGTTCCTTAAAACACTAGTGCTTAGGAAATCTAATGGAGGCAAAAGCAGTCAAGGGTAGTTTAGGGTTAGGGTTAGGGTTAGGGTTAGTGTTAGGGTTAGGGTACGGCTTAGGGTATGGGATAGGGTATGGGTGAGGGTACGGCATAGGGTAGGGTTTAGGGTTAGGGTTAGTGTTAGGGTTAGGGTTAGGGTATGGCTTAGGGTACGGGTGAGGGTACTGTGTAGGTCATTGGTTAGGGTTAGGTTAAGGCTTAGGATACAGGTTATTGTATGGGTTAGGGTACGGCGCAGGGTATGGTTAAGGGTTAGGGTTAGGGTTAGGGTTAGAGTTAGGGTACGGCTTAGGGTACGGGTTAGGGAAGGGGTGAGGGTACGGCGTAGTGTATAGGTTAGGGTTAGGGTTAGGGTACGGCTTAGGGTACGGATTAGGTTATGTTTGAGGGTACGGCGTAGGGTATGGGTTAGGGTTAGGGTTAGGGTTAGTGTTAGTGTTAGGGTTAGGGTACAGCTTAGCGTATGGGATAGGGTACGGGTGAGGGTACGGCGTAGGGTAGGGGTTAGGGTTAGGGTTAGGGTTAGGGTTAGGGTATGGCTTAGGGTACGGGTGAGGGTACGGGTGAGGGTACTGCGTAGGGTATTGGTTAGGGTTAGGGTACGGCTTAGGATACGTGTTAGGGTACGGGTTAGGGTACGGCGTAGAGTGTGGGTTAGGGTTAGGGTTAGTGTTAGGGTTAGGGTTACGGTACGTCTTAGGGTACGTGTTAGGGTACGGGTTAGGGTACGGCTTAGGTTATGGGATAGGGTACAGGTGAGGGTATGGCATAGGGTAGGGGTTAGGGTTAGGTTTAGGGTTAGGGTTAGGGTTAGGGTACGGCTTAGGGTACGGGTGAGGGTATGGGTGAGGATACTGCGTAGGGTATTGGTTAGGGTTAGGGTACGGCTTAGGATACGGGTTAGGGTACGTGTTAGGGTATGGCGTACGCTATGGGTTAGGGTTAGGGTTAGGGTTAGGGTTAGGGTTAGGGTACGGCTTAGGGTACGGGTTAGGGTATGGGTGAGGTTACGGCGTAGGGTATAGTTTAGGGTTAGGGTTAGGGTTAGGGTACGGCTTAGGGTACGGGTTAGGGTACGGGTGAGGGTATGGCGTAGTGTATAGGTTAGGGTTAGGGTTAGGGTTAGGGTATGGCTTAGGGTACGGGTGAGGGTACGGGTGAGGGTACTGTGTAGGGTATTGGTTATGGTTAGGGTACGGCTTAGAATACGGGTTAGGGTACGGTTTAGGGTACGGCGTAGGGTATGGGTTAGGGTTAGGGTTAGGGTTAGGGTTAGGGTTAGGGTACGGCTTAGGGTACGGGTTAGCGTACGGGTGAGGGTACGGCGCAGTGTATAGGTTAGGGTTAGGGTTAGGGTTAGGGTACGGCTTAGGGTATGGGATAGGGTACGGGTGAGGGTACGGCGTAGGGTAGGGGTTAGGTTTAGGGTTAGGGTTAGTGTTAGGGTTAGGGTACGGCTTAGGGTATGGGATAGGTTACGGTGAGGGTACGGCGTAGGGTAGGGGTTAGGGTTAGGTTTAGGGTTAGTGTTAGGTTTAGGGTACCGCTTAGGGTATGGGATAGGGTACGGCGTAGGGTAGCGGTTAGGGTTAGGGTTAGGGTTAGGGTACGGCTTAGGGTACGGGTTAGTGTACGGGTGAGGGTACGGCGTAGTGTATAGGTTAGGGTTAGGGTTAGGGTACGGCTTAGGGTATGGGATAGGGTGCGGGTGAGGGTACGTCGTTGGGTAGGGGTTAGGTTTAGGATTAGGGTTAGTGTTAGGGTTAGGGTACGGCTTAGGGTATGGGATAGGTTACGGGTGAGGGTACGGCATAGGGTAGGGGTTAGGGTTAGGTTTAGGGTTAGTGTTAGGTTTAGGGTACCGCTTAGGGTATGGGTTAGGGTACGGCGTAGGGTAGCGGTTAGGCTTAGGGTTAGGGTTAGGGTACGGCTTAGGATACGGGTTAGGGTACGGGTGAGGGTGCGGCGTAGCGTATGGGTTAGGGTTAGGGTTAGGGTTAGGGTACGGCTTAGGGTACGGGTTAGGGTACGGGTGAGGGTACGGCGTAGGTTATGGGTTAGGGTTAGGGTTAGGGTTAGGGTTAGTTTTAGGGTTAGGGATTGGTTTAGGGTAAGGGTTAGGATTAGCATACTTGTTCGGGTTAGGGTTTTGGTTAGGGTTAGGGTACGCGTTAGGGTTAGGGTATGGGTTAGGTTTAGGGTACACGTTAGGATTAGGGTATTTATTAAACCTATCCCACTCTCTAGATACCACTTAGCACGTAAAGGAATATTATTTGGGGTTCAGCCATGGAGAAGATTTTAGTCACTAGGATAAGATAAAGAATAAACACATTATAAAAAAAATCACATAAGGTTTTCTTTTTAACCTGTTCTTTAAAACACTAGTGTTTAGGAAATCTAATGGAGGCAAAAGCAGTAAAGGGTAGTTTAGGGTTAGGGTTAGGGTAGGGCTTAGGATACGGGTGAGGGTACTGGTGAGGGTACTGCGTAGGTTATTGGTTAGGGTTAGGGTACGGCTTAGGATACGGGTTAGGATATGGGTTAGGTTACGGCGTTGGGTATGGGTGAGGGTTAGGGTTAGGGTTAGGGTAAGGCTTTGGGTACGGGTTAGGGTACGGGTGAGGGTACGGCGTAGGGTAGAGGTTAGGGTTAGGTTTAGGATTAGGGTACGGCTTAGGATACGGGTTAGGGTATGGGTGAGGGTACGGCGTAGCGTATGGGTTAGGGTTAGGGTTAGGGTTAGGGTTAGTTTTAGGGTTAGGGATTGGTTTAGGGTACGGGTTAGGATTAGCGTACGTGTTAGGGTTAGGGTTTGGGTTAGGGTTAGGGTACGCATTAGGGTTAGGGTATGGGTTAAGGTTAGGGTACACGTTAGGATTAGGGTATTTATTAAACCTATCCCACTCTCTAGATACCACTTAGCACGTAAAGGAATATTATTTAGGGTCCAGCCATGGAGAAGATTTTCGTCACTAGGATAAGATAAAGAATAAACACATTATAAAAAAATCACATTAGGATTTTCTTTTTAACCTGTTCCTTAAAACACTAGTGCTTAGGAAATCTAATGGAGGCAAAAGCAGTCAAGGGTAGTTTAGGGTTAGGGTTAGGGTTAGGGTTAGTGTTAGGGTTAGGGTACGGCTTAGGGTATGGGATAGGGTATGGGTGAGGGTACGGCATAGGGTAGGGTTTAGGGTTAGGGTTAGTGTTAGGGTTAGGGTTAGGGTATGGCTTAGGGTACGGGTGAGGGTACTGTGTAGGTCATTGGTTAGGGTTAGGTTAAGGCTTAGGATACAGGTTATTGTATGGGTTAGGGTACGGCGCAGGGTATGGTTAAGGGTTAGGGTTAGGGTTAGGGTTAGAGTTAGGGTACGGCTTAGGGTACGGGTTAGGGAACGGGTGAGGGTACGGCGTAGTGTATAGGTTAGGGTTAGGGTTAGGGTACGGCTTAGGGTACGGATTAGGTTATGGTTGAGGGTACGGCGTAGGGTATGGGTTAGGGTTAGGGTTAGGGTTAGTGTTAGTGTTAGGGTTAGGGTACAGCTTAGCGTATGGGATAGGGTACGGGTGAGGGTACGGCGTAGGGTAGGGGTTAGGGTTAGGGTTAGGGTTAGGGTTAGGGTATGGCTTAGGGTACGGGTGAGGGTACGGGTGAGGGTACTGCGTAGGGTATTGGTTAGGGTTAGGGTACGGCTTAGGATACGTGTTAGGGTACGGGTTAGGGTACGGCGTAGAGTGTGGGTTAGGGTTAGGGTTAGTGTTAGGGTTAGGGTTACGGTACGTCTTAGGGTACGTGTTAGGGTACGGGTTAGGGTACGGCTTAGGTTATGGGATAGGGTACAGGTGAGGGTATGGCATAGGGTAGGGGTTAGGGTTAGGTTTAGGGTTAGGGTTAGGGTTAGGGTACGGCTTAGGATACGGGTTAGGGTACGTGTTAGGGTATGGCGTACGCTATGGGTTAGGGTTAGGGTTAGGGTTAGGGTTAGGGTACGGCTTAGGGTACGGGTTAGGGTATGGGTGAGGTTACGGCGTAGGGTATAGTTTAGGGTTAGGGTTAGGGTTAGGGTACGGCTTAGGGTACGGGTTAGGCTACGGGTGAGGGTATGGCGTAGTGTATAGGTTAGGGTTAGGGTTAGGGTTAGGGTATGGCTTAGGGTACGGGTGAGGGTACGGGTGAGGGTACTGTGTAGGGTATTGGTTATGGTTAGGGTACGGCTTAGAATACGGGTTAGGGTACGGTTTAGGGTACGGCGTAGGGTATGGGTTAGGGTTAGGGTTAGGGTTAGGGTTAGGGTTAGGGTACGGCTTAGGGTACGGGTTAGCGTACGGGTGAGGGTACGGCGCAGTGTATAGGTTAGGGTTAGGGTTAGGGTTATGGTACGGCTTAGGGTATGGGATAGGGTACGGGTGAGGGTACGGCGTAGGGTAGGGGTTAGGTTTAGGGTTAGGGTTAGTGTTAGGGTTAGGGTACGGCTTAGGGTATGGGATAGGTTACGGTGAGGGTACGGCGTAGGGTAGGGGTTAGGGTTAGGTTTAGGGTTAGTGTTAGGTTTAGGGTACCGCTTAGGGTATGGGATAGGGTACGGCGTAGGGTAGCGGTTAGGGTTAGGGTTAGGGTTAGTGTACGGCTTAGGATACGGGTTAGGGTATGGGTGAGGGTGCGGCGTAGCGTATGGGTTAGGGTTAGGGTTAGGGTTAGGGTATGGCTTAGGGTATGGTTTAGGGTACGGGTGAGGTTACGGCGTAGGTTATGGGTTAGGGTTAGGGTTAGGGTTAGGGTTAGTTTTAGGGTTAGGGATTGGTTTAGGGTAAGGGTTAGGATTAGCATACTTGTTCGGGTTAGGGTTTTGGTTAGGGTTAGGGTACGCGTTAGGGTTAGGGTATGGGTTAGGTTTAGGGTACACGTTAGGATTAGGGTATTTATTAAACCTATCCCACTCTCTAGATACCACTTAGCACGTAAAGGAATATTATTTGGGGTTCAGCCATGGGGAAGATTTTAGTCACTAGGATAAGATAAAGAATAAACACATTATAAAAAAAATCACATAAGGTTTTCTTTTTAACCTGTTCTTTAAAACACTAGTGTTTAGGAAATCTAATGGAGGCAAAAGCAGTAAAGGGTAGTTTAGGGTTAGGGTTAGGGTAGGGCTTAGGATACGGGTGAGGGTACTGGTGAGGGTACTGCGTAGGTTATTGGTTAGGGTTAGGGTACGGCTTAGGATACGGGTTAGGATATGGGTTAGGTTACGGCGTTGGGTATGGGTGAGGGTTAGGGTTAGGGTTAGGGTAAGGCTTTGGGTACGGGTTAGGGTACGGGTGAGGGTACGGCGTAGGGTAGAGGTTAGGGTTAGGTTTAGGATTAGTGTTAGTGTTAGGGTTAGGGTACGGCTTAGCGTATGGGATAGGGTACGGGTGAGGGTACGGCGTAGGGTAGGGGTTAGGGTTAGGGTTAGGGTTAGGGTTAGGGTATGGCTTAGGGTACGGGTGAGGGTACGGGTGAGGGTACTGCGTAGGGTATTGGTTAGGGTTAGGGTACGGCTTAGGATACGTGTTAGGGTACGGGTTAGGGTACGGCGTAGAGTGTGGGTTAGGGTTAGGGTTAGTGTTAGGGTTAGGGTTACGGTACGTCTTAGGGTACGTGTTAGGGTACGGGTTAGGGTACGGCTTAGGTTATGGGATAGGGTACAGGTGAGGGTATGGCATAGGGTAGGGGTTAGGGTTAGGTTTAGGGTTAGGGTTAGGGTTAGGGTACGGCTTAGGGTACGGATGAGGGTATGGGTGAGGATACTGCGTAGGGTATTGGTTAGGGTTAGGGTATGGCTTAGGATACGGGTTAGGGTACGTGTTAGGGTATGGCGTACGCTATGGGTTAGGGTTAGGGTTAGGGTTAGGGTTAGGGTACGGCTTAGGGTACGGTTTAGGGTACGGGTGAGGTTACGGCGTAGGGTATAGTTTAGGGTTAGGGTTAGGGTTAGGGTACGGCTTAGGGTACGGGTTAGGGTACGGGTGAGGGTATGGCGTAGTGTATAGGTTAGGGTTAGGGTTAGGGTTAGGGTATGGCTTAGGGTACGGGTGAGGGTACGGGTGAGGGTACTGTGTAGGGTATTTGTTATGGTTAGGGTACGGCTTAGAATACGGGTTAGGGTACGGTTTAGGGTACGGCGTAGGGTATGGGTTAGGGTTAGGGTTAGGGTTAGGGTTAGGGTTAGGGTACGGCTTAGGGTACGGGTTAGGGTACGGGTGAGGGTACGGCGTAGTGTATAGGTTAGGGTTAGGGTTAGGGTTAGGGTACGGCTTAGGGTATGGGATAGGGTACGGGTGAGGGTACGTCGTTGGGTAGGGGTTAGGTTTAGGGTTAGGGTTAGTGTTAGGGTTAGGGTACGGCTTAGGGTATGGGATAGGTTACGGGTGAGGGTACGGCGTAGGGTAGGGGTTAGGGTTAGGTTTAGGGTTAGTGTTAGGTTTAGGGTACCGCTTAGGGTATGGGTTAGGGTACGGCGTAGGGTAGCGGTTAGGCTTAGGGTTAGGGTTAGGGTACGGCTTAGGATACGGGTTAGGGTACGGGTGAGGGTGCGGCGTAGCGTATGGGTTAGGGTTAGGGTTAGGGTTAGGGTACGGCTTAGGGTACGGGTTAGGGTACGGGTGAGGGTACGGCGTAGGTTTGGGTTAGGGTTAGGGTTAGGGTTAGGGTTAGTTTTAGGGTTAGGGATTGGTTTAGGGTAAGGGTTAGGATTAGCATACTTGTTCGGGTTAGGGTTTTGGTTAGGGTTAGGGTACGCGTTAGGGTTAGGGTATGGGTTAGGTTTAGGGTACACGTTAGGATTAGGGTATTTATTAAACCTATCCCACGCTCTAGATACCACTTAGCACGTAAAGGAATATTATTTGGGGTTCAGCCATGGAGAAGATTTTAGTCACTAGGATAAGATAAAGAATAAACACATTATAAAAAAAATCACATAAGGTTTTCTTTTTAACCTGTTCTTTAAAACACTAGTGTTTAGGAAATCTAATGGAGGCAAAAGCAGTAAAGGGTAGTTTAGGGTTAGGGTTAGGGTTAGGGTTAGGGTAGGGCTTAGGATACGGGTGAGGGTACTGGTGAGGGTACTGCGTAGGTTATTGGTTAGGGTTAGGGTACGGCTTAGGATACGGGTTAGGATATGGGTTAGGTTACGGCGTTGGGTATGGGTGAGGGTTAGGGGTAGGGTTAGGGTAAGGCTTTGGGTACGGGTTAGGGTACGGGTGAGGGTACGGCGTAGGGTAGAGGTTAGGGTTAGGTTTAGGATTAGGGTACGGCTTAGGATACGGGTTAGGGTATGGGTGAGGGTACGGCGTAGCGTATGGGTTAGGGTTAGGGTTAGGGTTAGGGTTAGTTTTAGGGTTATGGATTGGTTTAGGGTACGGGTTAGGATTAGCGTACGTGTTAGGGTTAGGGTTTGGGTTAGGGTTAGGGTACGCATTAGGGTTAGGGTATGGGTTAGGGTTAGGGTAGACGTTAGGATTAGGGTATTTATTAAACCTATCCCACTCTCTAGATACCACTTAGCACGTAAAGGAATATTATTTAGGGTCCAGCCATGGAGAAGATTTTAGTCACTAGGATAAGATAAAGAAAAAACACATTTTAAAAAAATCACATTAGGATTTTCTTTTTAACCTGTTCCTTAAAACACTAGTGCTTAGGAAATCTAATGGAGGCAAAAGCAGTCAAGGGTAGTTTAGGGTTAGGGTTAGGGTATGGCTTAGGGTACGGGTGAGGGTACTGTGTAGGTCATTGGTTAGGGTTAGGTTAAGGCTTAGGATACAGGTTATTGTATGGGTTAGGGTACGGCGCAGGGTATGGTTAAGGGTTAGGGTTAGGGTTAGGGTTAGAGTTAGGGTACGGCTTAGGGTACGGGTTAGGGAACGGGTGAGGGTACGGCGTAGTGTATAGGTTAGGGTTAGGGTTAGGGTACGGCTTAGGGTACGGATTAGATTATGGGTGAGGGTACAGCGTAGGGTATGGGTTAGGGTTAGGGTTAGGGTTAGTGTTAGTGTTAGGGTTAGGGTACGGCTTAGCGTATGGGATAGGGTACGGGTGAGGGTACGGCGTAGGGTAGGGGTTAGGGTTAGGGCTAGGGTTAGGGTTAGGGTATGGCTTAGGGTACGGGTGAGGGTACGGGTGAGGGTACTGCGTAGGGTATTGGTTAGGGTTAGGGTACGGCTTAGGATACGTGTTAGGGTACGGGTTAGGGTACGGTGTAGATTGTGGGTTAGGGTTAGGGTTAGTGTTAGGGTTAGGGTTACGGTACGTCTTAGGGTACGTGTTAGGGTACGGGTTAGGGTACGGCTTAGGTTATGGGATAGGGTAAAGGTGAGGGTATGGCATAGGGTAGGGGTTAGGGTTAGGTTTAGGGTTAGGTTTAGGGTTAGGGTATGGCTTAGGGTACGGGTGAGGGTATGGGTGAGGATACTGCGTAGGGTATTGGTTAGGGTTAGGGTACGGCTTAGGATACGGGTTAGGGTACGTGTTAGGGTATGGCGTACGCTATGGGTTAGGGTTAGGGTTAGGGTTAGGGTTAGGGTTAGGGTACGGCTTAGGGTACGGGTTAGGGTACGGGTGAGGTTACGGCATAGGGTATAGTTTAGGGTTAGGGTTAGGGTTAGGGTACGGCTTAGGGTACGGTTTAGGGTACGGGTGAGGGTATGGCGTAGTGTATAGGTTAGGTTTAGGGTTAGGGTTAGGGTATGGCTTAGGGTACGGGTGAGGGTACGGGTGAGGGTACTGTGTAGGGTATTGGTTATGGTTAGGGTACGGCTTAGAATACGGGTTAGGGTACGGTTTATGGTACGGTGTAGTGTATGGGTTAGGGTTAGGGTTAGGGTTAGGGTTAGGGTTAGGGTACGGCTTAGGGTACGGGTTAGGGTACGGGTGAGGGTACGGCGTAGTGTATAGGTTAGGGTTAGGGTTAGGGTTAGGGTACGGCTTAGGGTATGGGATAGGGTACGGGTGAGGGTAAGTCGTTGGGTAGGGGTTAGGTTTAGGGTTAGGGATAGTGTTAGGGTTAGGGTACGGCTTAGGGTATGGGATAGGTTACGGGTGAGGGTACGGCGTAGGGTAGGGGTTAGGGTTAGGTTTAGTGTTAGTGTTAGGTTTAGGGTACCGCTTAGGGTATGGGATAGGGTACGGCGTAGGGTAGCGGTTAGGGTTAGGGTTAGGGTTAGGGTACGGCTTAGGATACGGGTTAGGGTACGGGTGAGGGTGCGGCGTAGCGTATGGGTTAGGGTTAGGGTACGGGTGAGGGTACGGCGTAGGTTATGGGTTAGGGTTAGGGTTAGGGTTAGGGTTAGTTTTAGGGTTAGGGATTGGTTTAGGGTAAGGGTTAGGATTAGCATACTTGTTCGGGTTAGGGTTTTGGTTAGGGTTAGGGTACGCGTTAGGGTTAGGGTATGGGTTAGGTTTAGGGTACACGTTAGGATTAGGGTATTTATTAAACCTATCCCACTCTCTAGATACCACTTAGCACGTAAAGGAATATTATTTGGGGTTCAGCCATGGAGAAGATTTTAGTCACTAGGATATGATAAAGAATAAACACATTATTAAAAAAATCACATAAGGTTTTCTTTTTAACCTGTTCTTTAAAACACTAGTGTTTAGGAAATCTAATGGAGGCAAAAGCAGTAAAGGGTAGTTTAGGGTTAGGGTTAGGGTTAGGGTTAGGGTAGGGCTTAGGATACGGGTGAGGGTACTGGTGAGGGTACTGCGTAGGTTATTGGTTAGGGTTAGGGTACGGCTTAGGATACGGGTTAGGATATGGGTTAGGTTACGGCGTTGGGTATGGGTGAGGGTTAGGGGTAGGGTTAGGGTAAGGCTTTGGGTACGGGTTAGGGTACGGGTGAGGGTACGGCGTAGGGTAGAGGTTAGGGTTAGTTTTAGGATTAGGGTACGGCTTAGGATACGGGTTAGGGTATGGGTGAGGGTACGGCGTAGCGTATGGGTTAGGGTTAGGGTTAGGGTTAGGGTTAGTTTTAGGGTTATGGATTGGTTTAGGGTACGGGTTAGGATTAGCGTACGTGTTAGGGTTAGGGTTTGGGTTAGGGTTAGGGTACGCATTAGGGTTAGGGTATGGGTTAGGGTTAGGGTAGACGTTAGGATTAGGGTATTTATTAAACCTATCCCACTCTCTAGATACCACTTAGCACGTAAAGGAATATTATTTAGGGTCCAGCCATGGAGAAGATTTTAGTCACTAGGATAAGATAAAGAAAAAACACATTTTAAAAAAATCACATTAGGATTTTCTTTTTAACCTGTTCCTTAAAACACTAGTGCTTAGGAAATCTAATGGAGGCAAAAGCAGTCAAGGGTAGTTTAGGGTTAGGGTTAGGGTATGGCTTAGGGTACGGGTGAGGGTACTGTGTAGGTCATTGGTTAGGGTTAGGTTAAGGCTTAGGATACAGGTTATTGTATGGGTTAGGGTACGGCGCAGGGTATGGTTAAGGGTTAGGGTTAGGGTTAGGGTTAGAGTTAGGGTACGGCTTAGGGTACGGGTTAGGGAACGGGTGAGGGTACGGCGTAGTGTATAGGTTAGGGTTAGGGTTAGGGTACGGCTTAGGGTACGGATTAGGTTATGGGTGAGGGTACAGCGTAGGGTATGTGTTAGGGTTAGGGTTAGGGTTAGTGTTAGTGTTAGGGTTAGGGTACGGCTTCGCGTATGGGATAGGGTACGGGTGAGGGTACGGCGTAGGGTAGGGGTTAGGGTTAGGGTATGGCTTAGGGTACGGGTGAGGGTATGGGTGAGGATACTGCGTAGGGTATTGGTTAGGGTTAGGGTACGGCTTAGGATACGGGTTAGGGTACGTGTTAGGGTATGGCGTAGGCTATGGGTTAGGGTTAGGGTTAGGGTTAGGGTTAGGGTTAGGGTACGGCTTAGGGTACGGGTTAGGGTACGGGTGAGGTTACGGCATAGGGTATAGTTTAGGGTTAGGGTTAGGGTTAGGGTACGGCTTAGGGTACGGTTTAGGGTACGGGTGAGGGTATGGCGTAGTGTATAGGTTAGGTTTAGGGTTAGGGTTAGCGTATGGCTTAGGGTACGGGTGAGGGTACGGGTGAGGGTACTGTGTAGGGTATTGGTTATGGTTAGGGTACGGCTTAGAATACGGGTTAGGGTACGGTTTATGGTACGGTGTAGTGTATGGGTTAGGGTTAGGGTTAGGGTTAGGGTTAGGGTTAGGGTACGGCTTAGGGTACGGGTTAGGGTACGGGTGAGGGTACGGCGTAGTGTATAGGTTAGGGTTAGGGTTAGGGTTAGGGTACGGCTTAGGGTATGGGATAGGGTACGGGTGAGGGTAAGTCGTTGGGTAGGGGTTAGGTTTAGGGTTAGGGATAGTGTTAGGGTTAGGGTACGGCTTAGGGTATGGGATAGGTTACGGGTGAGGGTACGGCGTAGGGTAGGGGTTAGGGTTAGGTTTAGTGTTAGTGTTAGGTTTAGGGTACCGCTTAGGGTATGGGATAGGGTACGGCGTAGGGTAGCGGTTAGGGTTAGGGTTAGGGTTAGGGTACGGCTTAGGATACGGGTTAGGGTACGGGTGAGGGTGCGGCGTAGCGTATGGGTTAGGGTTAGGGTACGGGTGAGGGTACGGCGTAGGTTATGGGTTAGGGTTAGGGTTAGGGTTAGGGTTAGTTTTAGGGTTAGGGATTGGTTTAGGGTAAGGGTTAGGATTAGCATACTTGTTCGGGTTAGGGTTTTGGTTAGGGTTAGGGTACGCGTTAGGGTTAGGGTATGGGTTAGGTTTAGGGTACACGTTAGGATTAGGGTATTTATTAAACCTATCCCACTCTCTAGATACCACTTAGCACGTAAAGGAATATTATTTGGGGTTCAGCCATGGAGAAGATTTTAGTCACTAGGATAAGATAAAGAATAAACACATTATTAAAAAAATCACATAAGGTTTTCTTTTTAACCTGTTCTTTAAAACACTAGTGTTTAGGAAATCTAATGGAGGCAAAAGCAGTAAAGGGTAGTTTAGGGTTAGGGTTAGGGTTAGGGTTAGGGTAGGGCTTAGGATACGGGTGAGGGTACTGGTGAGGGTACTGCGTAGGTTATTGGTTAGGGTTAGGGTACGGCTTAGGATACGGGTTAGGATATGGGTTAGGTTACGGCGTTGGGTATGGGTGAGGGTTAGGGGTAGGGTTAGGGTAAGGCTTTGGGTACGGGTTAGGGTACGGGTGAGGGTACGGCGTAGGGTAGAGGTTAGGGTTAGGTTTAGGATTAGGGTATGGCTTAGGATACGGGTTAGGGTATGGGTGAGGGTACGGCGTAGCGTATGGGTTAGGGTTAGGGTTAGGGTTAGGGTTAGTTTTAGGGTTATGGATTGGTTTAGGGTACGGGTTAGGATTAGCGTACGTGTTAGGGTTAGGGTTTGGGTTAGGGTTAGGGTACGCATTAGGGTTAGGGTATGGGTTAGGGTTAGGGTAGACGTTAGGATTAGGGTATTTATTAAACCTATCCCACTCTCTAGATACCACTTAGCACGTAAAGGAATATTATTTAGGGTCCAGCCATGGAGAAGATTTTAGTCACTAGGATAAGATAAAGAAAAAACACATTTTAAAAAAATCACATTAGGATTTTCTTTTTAACCTGTTCCTTAAAACACTAGTGCTTAGGAAATCTAATGGAGGCAAAAGCAGTCAAGGGTAGTTTAGGGTTAGGGTTAGGGTATGGCTTAGGGTACGGGTGAGGGTACTGTGTAGGTCATTGGTTAGGGTTAGGTTAAGGCTTAGGATACAGGTTATTGTATGGGTTAGGGTACGGCGCAGGGTATGGTTAAGGGTTAGGGTTAGGGTTAGGGTTAGAGTTAGGGTACGGCTTAGGGTACGGGTTAGGGAACGGGTGAGGGTACGGCGTAGTGTATAGGTTAGGGTTAGGGTTAGGGTACGGCTTAGGGTACGGATTAGGTTATGGGTGAGGGTACAGCGTAGGGTATGGGTTAGGGTTAGGGTTAGGGTTAGTGTTAGTGTTAGGGTTAGGGTACGGCTTAGCGTATGGGATAGGGTACGGGTGAGGGTACGGCGTAGGGTAGGGGTTAGGGTTAGGGCTAGGGTTAGGGTTAGGGTATGGCTTAGGGTACGGGTGAGGGTACGGGTGAGGGTACTGCGTAGGGTATTGGTTAGGGTTAGGGTACGGCTTAGGATACGTGTTAGGGTACGGGTTAGGGTACGGCGTAGATTGTGGGTTAGGGTTAGGGTTAGTGTTAGGGTTAGGGTTACGGTACGTCTTAGGGTACGTGTTAGGGTACGGGTTAGGGTACGGCTTAGGTTATGGGATAGGGTAAAGGTGAGGGTATGGCATAGGGTAGGGGTTAGGGTTAGGTTTAGGGTTAGGTTTAGGGTTAGGGTATGGCTTAGGGTACGGGTGAGGGTATGGGTGAGGATACTGCGTAGGGTATTGGTTAGGGTTAGGGTACGGCTTAGGATACGGGTTAGGGTACGTGTTAGGGTATGGCGTACGCTATGGGTTAGGGTTAGGGTTAGGGTTAGGGTTAGGGTTAGGGTACGGCTTAGGGTACGGGTTAGGGTACGGGTGAGGTTACGGCATAGGGTATAGTTTAGGGTTAGGGTTAGGGTTAGGGTACGGCTTAGGGTACGGGTTAGGGTACGGGTGAGGGTATGGCGTAGTGTATAGGTTAGGGTTAGGGTTAGGGTTAGGGTATGGCTTAGGGTACGGGTGAGGGTACGGGTGAGGGTACTGTGTAGGGTATTGGTTATGGTTAGGGTACGGCTTAGAATACGGGTTAGGGTACGGTTTATGGTACGGTGTAGTGTATGGGTTAGGGTTAGGGTTAGGGTTAGGGTTAGGGTTAGGGTACGGCTTAGGGTACGGGTTAGGGTTCGGATGAGGGTACGGCGTAGTGTATAGGTTAGGGTTAGGGTTAGGGTTAGGGTACGGCTTAGGGTATGGGATAGGGTACGGGTGAGGGTAAGTCGTTGGGTAGGGGTTAGGTTTAGGGTTAGGGATAGTGTTAGGGTTAGGGTACGGCTTAGGGTATGGGATAGGTTACGGGTGAGGGTACGGCGTAGGGTAGGGGTTAGGGTTAGGTTTAGGGTTAGTGTTAGGTTTAGGGTACCGCTTAGGGTATGGGATAGGGTACGGCGTAGGGTAGCGGTTAGGGTTAGGGTTAGGGTTAGGGTACGGCTTAGGATACGGGTTAGGGTACGGGTGAGGGTGTGGCGTAGCGTATGGGTTAGGGTTAGGGTACGGGTGAGGGTACGGCGTAGGTTATGGGTTAGGGTTAGGGTTAGGGTTAGGGTTAGTTTTAGGGTTAGGGATTGGTTTAGGGTAAGGGTTAGGATTAGCATACTTGTTCGGGTTAGGGTTTTGGTTAGGGTTAGGGTACGCGTTAGGGTTAGGGTATGGGTTAGGTTTAGGGTACACGTTAGGATTAGGGTATTTATTAAACCTATCCCACTCTCTAGATACCACTTAGCACGTAAAGGAATATTATTTGGGGTTCAGCCATAGAGAAGATTTTAGTCACTAGGATAAGATAAAGAATAAACACATTATTAAAAAAATCACATAAGGTTTTCTTTTTAACCTGTTCTTTAAAACACTAGTGTTTAGGAAATCTAATGGAGGCAAAAGCAGTAAAGGGTAGTTTAGGGTTAGGGTTAGGGTTAGGGTTAGGGTAGGGCTTAGGATACGGGTGAGGGTACTGGTGAGGGTACTGCGTAGGTTATTGGTTAGGGTTAGGGTACGGCTTAGGATACGGGTTAGGATATGGGTTAGGTTACGGCGTTGGGTATGGGTGAGGGTTAGGGGTAGGGTTAGGGTAAGGCTTTGGGTACGGGTTAGGGTACGGGTGAGGGTACGGCATAGGGTAGAGGTTAGGGTTAGGTTTAGGATTAGGGTACGGCTTAGGATACGGGTTAGGGTATGGGTGAGGGTACGGCGTAGCGTATGGGTTAGGGTTAGGGTTAGGGTTAGGGTTAGTTTTAGGGTTATGGATTGGTTTAGGGTACGGGTTAGGATTAGCGTACGTGTTAGGGTTAGGGTTTGGGTTAGGGTTAGGGTACGCATTAGGGTTAGGGTATGGGTTAGGGTTAGGGTACACGTTAGGATTAGGGTATTTATTAAACCTATCCCACTCTCTAGATACCACTTAGCACGTAAAGGAATATTATTTAGGGTCCAGCCATGGAGAAGATTTTAGTCACTAGGATAAGATAAAGAAAAAACACATTTTAAAAAAATCACATTAGGATTTTCTTTTTAACCTGTTCCTTAAAACACTAGTGCTTAGGAAATCTAATGGAGGCAAAAGCAGTCAAGGGTAGTTTAGGGTTAGGGTTAGGGTATGGCTTAGGGTACGGGTGAGGGTACTGTGTAGGTCATTGGTTAGGGTTAGGTTAAGGCTTAGGATACAGGTTATTGTATGGGTTAGGGTACGGCGCAGGGTATGGTTAAGGGTTAGGGTTAGGGTTAGGGTTAGAGTTAGGGTACGGCTTAGGGTACGGGTTAGGGAACGGGTGAGGGTACGGCGTAGTGTATAGGTTAGGGTTAGGGTTAGGGTACGGCTTAGGGTACGGATTAGGTTATGGGTGAGGGTACAGCGTAGGGTATGGGTTAGGGTTAGGGTTAGGGTTAGTGTTAGTGTTAGGGTTAGGGTACGGCTTAGCGTATGGGATAGGGTACGGGTGAGGGTACGGCGTAGGGTAGGGGTTAGGGTTAGGGTTAGGGTTAGGGTTAGGGTACGGCTTAGGATACGGGTTAGGGTACGGGTGAGGGTGCGGCGTAGCGTATGGGTTAGGGTTAGGGTACGGGTGAGGGTACGGCGTAGGTTATGGGTTAGGGTTAGGGTTAGGGTTAGGGTTAGTTTTAGGGTTAGGGATTGGTTTAGGGTAAGGGTTAGGATTAGCATACTTGTTCGGGTTAGGGTTTTGGTTAGGGTTAGGGTACGCGTTAGGGTTAGGGTATGGGTTAGGTTTAGGGTACACGTTAGGATTAGGGTATTTATTAAACCTATCCCACTCTCTAGATACCACTTAGCACGTAAAGGAATATTATTTGGGGTTCAGCCATGGAGAAGATTTTAGTCACTAGGATAAGATAAAGAATAAACACATTATAAAAAAATCACATTAGGATTTTCTTTTTAACCTGTTCCTTAAAACACTAGTGCTTAGGAAATCTAATGGAGGCAAAAGCAGTCAAGGGTAGTTTAGGGTTAGGGTTAGGGTAGGGCTTAGGATACGGGTGAGGGTACTGGTGAGGGTACTGCGTAGGTTATTGGTTAGGGTTAGGGTACGGCTTAGGATACGGGTTAGGATATGGGTTAGGTTACGGCGTTGGGTATGGGTGAGGGTTACGGTTAGGGTTAGGGTAAGGCTTTGGGTACGGGTTAGGGTACGGGTGAGGGTACGGCGTAGGGTAGAGGTTAGGGTTAGGTTTAGGATTAGTGTTAGTGTTAGGGTTAGGGTACGGCTTAGCGTATGGGATAGGATACGGGTGAGGGTACGGCGTAGGGTAGGGGTTAGGGTTAGGGTTAGGGTATGGCTTAGGGTACGGGTGAGGGTACGGGTGAGGGTACTGCGTAGGGTATTGGTTAGGGTTAGGGTACGGCTTAGGATACGTGTTAGGGTACGGGTTAGGGTACGGCTTAGAGTGTGGGTTAGGGTTAGGGTTAGTGTTAGGGTTAGGGTTACGGTACGTCTTAGGGTACGTTTTAGGGTACGGGTTAGGGTACGGCTTAGGTTATGGGATAGGGTACAGGTGAGGGTATGGCATAGGGTAGGGGTTAGGGTTAGGTTTAGGGTTAGGGTTAGGGTTAGGGTACGGCTTAGGGTACGGGTGAGGGTATGGGTGAGGATACTGCGTAGGGTATTGGTTAGGGTTAGGGTACGGCTTAGGATACGGGTTAGGGTACGTGTTAGAGTATGGCGTACGCTATGGGTTAGGGTTAGGGTTAGGGTTAGGATTAGGGTACGGCTTAGGGTACGGGTTAGGGTATGGGTGAGGTTACGGCGTAGGGTATAGTTTAGGGTTAGGGTTAGGGTTAGGGTACGGCTTAGGGTACGGGTTAGGGTACGGGTGAGGGTATGGCGTAGTGTATAGGTTAGGGTTAGGGTTAGGGTTAGGGTATGGCTTAGGGTACGGGTGAGGGTACGGGTGAGGGTACTGTGTAGGGTATTGGTTATGGTTAGGGTACGGCTTAGAATACGGGTTAGGGTACGGTTTAGGGTACGGCGTAGGGTATGGGTTAGGGTTAGGGTTAGGGTTAGGGTTAGGGTTAGGGTACGGCTTAGGGTACGGGTTAGCGTACGGGTGAGGGTACGGCGCAGTGTATAGGTTAGGGTTAGGGTTAGGGTTAGGGTACGGCTTAGGGTACGGGATAGGGTACGGGTGAGGGTACGGCGTAGGGTAGGGGTTAGGTTTAGGGTTAGGGTTAGTGTTAGGGTTAGGGTACGGCTTAGGGTATGGGATAGGTTACGGTGAGGGTACGGCGTAGGGTAGGGGTTAGGGTTAGGTTTAGGGTTAGTGTTAGGTTTAGGGTACCGCTTAGGGTATGGGATAGGGTACGGCGTAGGGTAGCGGTTAGGGTTAGGGTTAGGGTTAGTGTACGGCTTAGGATACGGGTTAGGGTATGGGTGAGGGTGCGGCGTAGCGTATGGGTTAGGGTTAGGGTTAGGGTTAGGGTATGGCTTAGGGTATGGGTTAGGGTACGGGTGAGGTTACGGCGTAGGTTATGGGTTAGGGTTAGGGTTAGGGTTAGGGTTAGTTTTAGGGTTAGGGATTGGTTTAGGGTACGGGTTAGGATTAGCATACTTGTTCGGGTTAGGGTTTTGGTTAGGGTTAGGGTACGCGTTAGGGTTAGGGTATGGGTTAGGTTTAGGGTACACGTTAGGATTAGGGTATTTATTAAACCTATCCCACTCTCTAGATACCACTTAGCACGTAAAGGAATATTATTTGGGGTTCAGCCATGGAGAAGATTTTAGTCACTAGGATAAGATAAAGAATAAACACATTATTAAAAAAATCACATAAGGTTTTCTTTTTAACCTGTTCTTTAAAACACTAGTGTTTAGGAAATCTAATGGAGGCAAAAGCAGTAAAGGGTAGTTTAGGGTTAGGGTTAGGGTTAGGGTTAGGGTAGGGCTTAGGATACGGGTGAGGGTACTGGTGAGGGTACTGCGTAGGTTATTGGTTAGGGTTAGGGTACGGCTTAGGATACGGGTTAGGATATGGGTTAGGTTACGGCGTTGGGTATGGGTGAGGGTTAGGGGTAGGGTTAGGGTAAGGCTTTGGGTACGGGTTAGGGTACGGGTGAGGGTACGGCGTAGGGTAGAGGTTAGGGTTAGGTTTAGGATTAGGGTACGGCTTAGGATACGGGTTAGGGTATGGGTGAGGGTACGGCGTAGCGTATGGGTTAGGGTTAGGGTTAGGGTTAGGGTTAGTTTTAGGGTTATGGATTGGTTTAGGGTACGGGTTAGGATTAGCGTACGTGTTAGAGTTAGGGTTTGGGTTAGGGTTAGGGTACGCATTAGGGTTAGGGTATGGGTTAGGGTTAGGGTAGACGTTAGGATTAGGGTATTTATTAAACCTATCCCACTCTCTAGATACCACTTAGCACGTAAAGGAATATTATTTAGGGTCCAGCCATGGAGAAGATTTTAGTCACTAGGATAAGATAAAGAAAAAACACATTTTAAAAAAATCACATTAGGATTTTCTTTTTAACCTGTTCCTTAAAACACTAGTGCTTAGGAAATCTAATGGAGGCAAAAGCAGTCAAGGGTAGTTTAGGGTTAGGGTTAGGGTATGGCTTAGGGTACGGGTGAGGGTACTGTGTAGGTCATTGGTTAGGGTTAGGTTAAGGCTTAGGATACAGGTTATTGTATGGGTTAGGGTACGGCGCAGGGTATGGTTAAGGGTTAGGGTTAGGGTTAGGGTTAGAGTTAGGGTACGGCTTAGGGTACGGGTTAGGGAACGGGTGAGGTTACGGCGTAGTGTATAGGTTAGGGTTAGGGTTAGGGTACGGCTTAGGGTACGGATTAGGTTATGGGTGAGGGTACAGCGTAGGGTATGGGTTAGGGTTAGGGTTAGGGTTAGTGTTAGTGTTAGGGTTAGGGTACGGCTTAGCGTATGGGATAGGGTACGGGTGAGGGTACGGCGTAGGGTAGGGGTTAGGGTTAGGGCTAGGGTTAGGGTTAGGGTATGGCTTAGGGTACGGGTGAGGGTACGGGTGAGGGTACTGCGTAGGGTATTGGTTAGGGTTAGGGTACGGCTTAGGATACGTGTTAGGGTACGGGTTAGGGAACGGCGTAGATTGTGGGTTAGGGTTAGGGTTAGTGTTAGGGTTAGGGTTAAGGTACGTCTTAGGGTACGTGTTAGGGTACGGGTTAGGGTACGGCTTAGGTTATGGGATAGGGTAAAGGTGAGGGTATGGCATAGGGTAGGGGTTAGGGTTAGGTTTAGGGTTAGGTTTAGGGTTAGGGTATGGCTTAGGGTACGGGTGAGGGTATGGGTGAGGATACTGCGTAGGGTATTGGTTAGGGTTAGGGTACGGCTTAGGATACGGGTTAGGGTACGTGTTAGGGTATGGCGTACGCTATGGGTTAGGGTTAGGGTTAGGGTTAGGGTTAGGGTTAGGGTACGGCTTAGGGTACGGGTTAGGGTACGGGTGAGGTTACGGCGTAGGGTATAGTTTAGGGTTAGGGTTAGGGTTAGGGTACGGCTTAGGGTACGGTTTAGGGTACGGGTGAGGGTATGGCGTAGTGTATAGGTTAGGGTTAGGGTTAGGGTTAGGGTATGGCTTAGGGTACGGGTGAGGGTACGGGTGAGGGTACTGTGTAGGGTATTGGTTATGGTTAGGGTACGACTTAGAATACGGGTTAGGGTACGGTTTATGGTACGGTGTAGTGTATGGGTTAGGGTTAGGGTTAGGGTTAGGGTTAGGGTTAGGGTACGGCTTAGGGTACGGGTTAGGGTACGGGTGAGGGTACGGCGTAGTGTATAGGTTAGGGTTAGGGTTAGGGTTAGGGTACGGCTTAGGGTATGGGATAGGGTACGGGTGAGGGTAAGTCGTTGGGTAGGGGTTAGGTTTAGGGTTAGGGATAGTGTTAGGGTTAGGGTACGGCTTAGGGTATGGGATAGGTTACGGGTGAGGGTACGGCGTAGGGTAGGGGTTAGGGTTAGGTTTAGGGTTAGTGTTAGGTTTAGGGTACCGCTTAGGGTATGGGATAGGGTACGGCGTAGGGTAGCGGTTAGGGTTAGGGTTAGGGTTAGGGTACGGCTTAGGATACGGGTTAGGGTACGGGTGAGGGTGCGGCGTAGCGTATGGGTTAGGGTTAGGGTACGGGTGAGGGTACGGCGTAGGTTATGGGTTAGGGTTAGGGTTAGGGTTAGGGTTAGTTTTAGGGTTAGGGATTGGTTTAGGGTAAGGGTTAGGATTAGCATACTTGTTCGGGTTAGGGTTTTGGTTAGGGTTAGGGTACGCGTTAGGGTTAGGGTATGGGTTAGGTTTAGGGTACACGTTAGGATTAGGGTATTTATTAAACCTATCCCACTCTCTAGATACCACTTAGCACGTAAAGGAATATTATTTGGGGTTCAGCCATGGAGAAGATTTTAGTCACTAGGATAAGATAAAGAATAAACACATTATAAAAAAAATCACATAAGGTTTTCTTTTTAACCTGTTCTTTAAAACACTAGTGTTTAGGAAATCTAATGGAGGCAAAAGCAGTAAAGGGTAGTTTAGGGTTAGGGTTAGGGTAGGGCTTAGGATACGGGTGAGGGTACTGGTGAGGGTACTGCGTAGGTTATTGGTTAGGGTTAGGGTACGGCTTAGGATACGGGTTAGGATATGGGTTAGGTTACGGCGTTGGGTATGGGTGAGGGTTAGGGTTAGGGTTAGGGTAAGGCTTTGGGTACGGGTTAGGGTACGGGTGAGGGTACGGCGTAGGGTAGAGGTTAGGGTTAGGTTTAGGATTAGTGTTAGTGTTAGGGTTAGGGTACGGCTTAGCGTATGGGATAGGGTACGGGTGAGGGTACGGCGTAGGGTAGGGGTTAGGGTTAGGGTTAGGGTTAGGGTTAGGGTATGGCTTAGGGTACGGGTGAGGGTACGGGTGAGGGTACTGCGTAGGGTATTGGTTAGTGTTAGGGTACGGCTTAGGATACGTGTTAGGGTACGGGTTAGGGTACGGCGTAGAGTGTGGGTTAGGGTTAGGGTTAGTGTTAGGGTTAGGGTTACGGTACGTCTTAGGGTACGTGTTAGGGTACGGGTTAGGGTACGGCTTAGGTTATGGGATAGGGTACAGGTGAGGGTATGGCATAGGGTAGGGGTTAGGGTTAGGTTTAGGGTTAGGGTTAGGGTTAGGGTACGGCTTAGGGTACGGATGAGGGTATGGGTGAGGATACTGCGTAGGGTATTGGTTAGGGTTAGGGTATGGCTTACGATACGGGTTAGGGTACGTGTTAGGGTATGGCGTACGCTATGGGTTAGGGTTAGGGTTAGGGTTAGGGTTAGGGTTAGGGTTAGGGTACGGCTTAGGGTACGGTTTAGGGTACGGGTGAGGTTACGGCGTAGGGTATAGTTTAGGGTTAGGGTTAGGGTTAGGGTACGGCTTAGGGTACGGGTTAGGGTACGGGTGAGGGTATGGCGTAGTGTATAGGTTAGGGTTAGGGTTAGGGTTAGGGTATGGCTTAGGGTACGGGTGAGGGTACGGGTGAGGGTACTGTGTAGGGTATTTGTTATGGTTAGGGTACGGCTTAGAATACGGGTTAGGGTACGGTTTAGGGTACGGCGTAGGGTATGGGTTAGGGTTAGGGTTAGGGTTAGGGTTAGGGTACGGCTTAGGGTACGGGTTAGGGTACGGGTGAGGGTACGGCGTAGTGTATAGGTTAGGGTTAGGGTTAGGGTTAGGGTACGGCTTAGGGTATGGGATAGGGTACGGGTGAGGGTACGTCGTTGGGTAGGGGTTAGGTTTAGGGTTAGGGTTAGTGTTAGGGTTAGGGTACGGCTTAGGGTATGGGATAGGTTACGGGTGAGGGTACGGCGTAGGGTAGGGGTTAGGGTTAGGTTTAGGGTTAGTGTTAGGTTTAGGGTACCGCTTAGGGTATGGGTTAGGGTACGGCGTAGGGTAGCGGTTAGGCTTAGGGTTAGGGTTAGGGTACGGCTTAGGATACGGGTTAGGGTAGGGGTGAGGGTGCGGCGTAGCGTATGGGTTAGGGTTAGGGTTAGGGTTAGGGTACGGCTTAGGGTACGGGTTAGGGTATGGGTGAGGGTACGGCGTAGGTTATGGGTTAGGGTTAGGGTTAGGGTTAGGGTTAGTTTTAGGGTTAGGGATTGGTTTAGGGTAAGGGTTAGGATTAGCATACTTGTTCGGGTTAGGGTTTTGGTTAGGATTAGGGTACGCGTTAGGGTTAGGGTATGGGTTAGGTTTAGGGTACACGTTAGGATTAGGGTATTTATTAAACCTATCCCACTCTCTAGATACCACTTAGCACGTAAAGGAATATTATTTGGGGTTCAGCCATGGAGAAGATTTTAGTCACTAGGATAAGATAAAGAATAAACACATTATAAAAAAAATCACATAAGGTTTTCTTTTTAACCTGTTCTTTAAAACACTAGTGTTTAGGAAATCTAATGGAGGCAAAAGCAGTAAAGGGTAGTTTAGGGTTAGGGTTAGGGTAGGGCTTAGGATACGGGTGAGGGTACTGGTGAGGGTACTGCGTAGGTTATTGGTTAGGGTTAGGGTACGGCTTAGGATACGGGTTAGGATATGGGTTAGGTTACGGCGTTGGGTATGGGTGAGGGTTAGGGGTAGGGTTAGGGTAAGGCTTTGGGTACGGGTTAGGGTACGGGTGAGGGTACGGCGTAGGGTAGAGGTTAGGGTTAGGTTTAGGATTAGGGTACGGCTTAGGATACGGGTTAGGGTATGGGTGAGGGTACGGCGTAGCGTATGGGTTAGGGTTAGGGTTAGGGTTAGGGTTAGTTTTAGGGTTAGGGATTGGTTTAGGGTACGGGTTAGGATTAGCGTACGTGTTAGGGTTAGGGTTTGGGTTAGGGTTAGGGTACGCATTAGGGTTAGGGTATGGGTTAAGGTTAGGGTACACGTTAGGATTAGGGTATTTATTAAACCTATCCCACTCTCTAGATACCACTTAGCACGTAAAGGAATATTATTTAGGGTCCAGCCATGGAGAAGATTTTCGTCACTAGGATAAGATAAAGAATAAACACATTATAAAAAAATCACATTAGGATTTTCTTTTTAACCTGTTCCTTAAAACACTAGTGCTTAGGAAATCTAATGGAGGCAAAAGCAGTCAAGGGTAGTTTAGGGTTAGGGTTAGGGTTAGGGTTAGTGTTAGGGTTAGGGTACGGCTTAGGGTATGGGATAGGGTATGGGTGAGGGTACGGCATAGGGTAGGGTTTAGGGTTAGGGTTAGTGTTAGGGTTAGGGTTAGGGTATGGCTTAGGGTACGGGTGAGGGTACTGTGTAGGTCATTGGTTAGGGTTAGGTTAAGGCTTAGGATACAGGTTATTGTATGGGTTAGGGTACGGCGCAGGGTATGGTTAAGGGTTAGGGTTAGGGTTAGGGTTAGAGTTAGGGTACGGCTTAGGGTACGGGTTAGGGAACGGGTGAGGGTACGGCGTAGTGTATAGGTTAGGGTTAGGGTTAGGGTACGGCTTAGGGTACGGATTAGGTTATGTTTGAGGGTACGGCGTAGGGTATGGGTTAGGGTTAGGGTTAGGGTTAGTGTTAGTGTTAGGGTTAGGGTACAGCTTAGCGTATGGGATAGGGTACGGGTGAGGGTACGGCGTAGGGTAGGGGTTAGGGTTAGGGTTAGGGTTAGGGTATGGCTTAGGGTACGGGTGAGGGTACGGGTGAGGGTACTGCGTAGGGTATTGGTTAGGGTTAGGGTACGGCTTAGGATACGTGTTAGGGTACGGGTTAGGGTACGGCGTAGAGTGTGGGTTAGGGTTAGGGTTAGTGTTAGGGTTAGGGTTACGGTACGTCTTAGGGTACGTGTTAGGGTACGGGTTAGGGTACGGCTTAGGTTATGGGATAGGGTACAGGTGAGGGTATGGCATAGGGTAGGGGTTAGGGTTAGGTTTAGGGTTAGGGTTAGGGTTAGGGTACGGCTTAGGGTACGGGTGAGGGTATGGGTGAGGATACTGCGTAGGGTATTGGTTAGGGTTAGGGTACGGCTTAGGATACGGGTTAGGGTACGTGTTAGGGTATGGCGTACGCTATGCGTTAGGGTTAGGGTTAGGGTTAGGGTTAGGGTTAGGGTACGGCTTAGGGTACGGGTTAGGGTATGGGTGAGGTTACGGCGTAGTGTATAGTTTAGGGTTAGGGTTAGGGTTAGGGTACGGCTTAGGGTACGGGTTAGGGTACGGGTGAGGGTATGGCGTAGTGTATAGGTTAGGGTTAGGGTTAGGGTTAGGGTATGGCTTAGGGTACGGGTGAGGGTACGGGTGAGGGTACTGTGTAGGGTATTGGTTATGGTTAGGGTACGGCTTAGAATACGGGTTAGGGTACGGTTTAGGGTACGGCGTAGGGTATGGGTTAGGGTTAGGGTTAGGGTTAGGGTTAGGGTTAGGGTACGGCTTAGGGTACGGGTTAGCGTACGGGTGAGGGTACGGCGCAGTGTATAGGTTAGGGTTAGGGTTAGGGTTAGGGTACGGCTTAGGGTATGGGATAGGGTACGGGTGAGGGTACGGCGTAGGGTAGGGGTTAGGTTTAGGGTTAGGGTTAGTGTTAGGGTTAGGGTACGGCTTAGGGTATGGGATAGGTTACGGTGAGGGTACGGCGTAGGGTAGGGGTTAGGGTTAGGTTTAGGGTTAGTGTTAGGTTTAGGGTACCGCTTAGGGTATGGGATAGGGTACGGCGTAGGGTAGCGGTTAGGGTTAGGGTTAGGGTTAGGGTACGGCTTAGGGTACGGGTTAGTGTACGGGTGAGGGTACGGCGTAGTGTATAGGTTAGGGTTAGGGTTAGGGTACGGCTTAGGGTATGGGATAGGGTACGGGTGAGGGTACGTCGTTGGGTAGGGGTTAGGTTTAGGGTTAGGGTTAGTGTTAGGGTTAGGGTACGGCTTAGGGTATGGGATAGGTTACGGGTGAGGGTACGGCGTAGGGTAGGGGTTAGGGTTAGGTTTAGGGTTAGTGTTAGGTTTAGGGTACCGCTTAGGGTATGGGTTAGGGTACGGCGTAGGGTAGCGGTTAGGCTTAGGGTTAGGGTTAGGGTACGGCTTAGGATACGGGTTAGGGTACGGGTGAGGTGCGGCGTAGCGTATGGGTTAGGGTTAGGGTTAGGGTTAGGGTACGGCTTAGGGTACGGGTTAGGGTACGGGTGAGGGTACGGCGTAGGTTATGGGTTAGGGTTAGGGTTAGGGTTAGGGTTAGTTTTAGGGTTAGGGATTGGTTTAGGGTAAGGGTTAGGATTAGCATACTTGTTCGGGTTAGGGTTTTGGTTAGGGTTAGGGTACGCGTTAGGGTTAGGGTATGGGTTAGGTTTAGGGTACACGTTAGGATTAGGGTATTTATTAAACCTATCCCACTCTCTAGATACCACTTAGCACGTAAAGGAATATTATTTGGGGTTCAGCCATGGAGAAGATTTTAGTCACTAGGATAAGATAAAGAATAAACACATTATAAAAAAAATCACATAAGGTTTTCTTTTTAACCTGTTCTTTAAAACACTAGTGTTTAGGAAATCTAATGGAGGCAAAAGCAGTAAAGGGTAGTTTAGGGTTAGGGTTAGGGTAGGGCTTAGGATACGGGTGAGGGTACTGTTGAGGGTACTGCGTAGGTTATTGGTTAGGGTTAGGGTACGGCTTAGGATACGGGTTAGGATATGGGTTAGGTTACGGCGTTGGGTATGGGTGAGGGTTAGGGTTAGGGTTAGGGTAAGGCTTTGGGTACGGGTTAGGGTACGGGTGAGGGTACGGCGTAGGGTAGAGGTTAGGGTTAGGTTTAGGATTAGGGTACGGCTTAGGATACGGGTTAGGGTATGGGTGAGGGTACGGCGTAGCGTATGGGTTAGGGTTAGGGTTAGGGTTAGGGTTAGTTTTAGGGTTAGGGATTGGTTTAGGGTACGGGTTAGGATTAGCGTACGTGTTAGGGTTAGGGTTTGGGTTAGGGTTAGGGTACGCATTAGGGTTAGGGTATGGGTTAAGGTTAGGGTACACGTTAGGATTAGGGTATTTATTAAACCTATCCCACTCTCTAGATACCACTTAGCACGTAAAGGAATATTATTTAGGGTCCAGCCATGGAGAAGATTTTCGTCACTAGGATAAGATAAAGAATAAACACATTATAAAAAAATCACATTAGGATTTTCTTTTTAACCTGTTCCTTAAAACACTAGTGCTTAGGAAATCTAATGGAGGCAAAAGCAGTCAAGGGTAGTTTAGGGTTAGGGTTAGGGTTAGGGTTAGTGTTAGGGTTAGGGTACGGCTTAGGGTATGGGATAGGGTATGGGTGAGGGTACGGCATAGGGTAGGGTTTAGGGTTAGGGTTAGTGTTAGGGTTAGGGTTAGGGTATGGCTTAGGGTACGGGTGAGGGTACTGTGTAGGTCATTGGTTAGGGTTAGGTTAAGGCTTAGGATACAGGTTATTGTATGGGTTAGGGTACGGCGCAGGGTATGGTTAAGGGTTAGGGTTAGGGTTAGGGTTAGAGTTAGGGTACGGCTTAGGGTACGGGTTAGGGAACGGGTGAGGGTACGGCGTAGTGTATAGGTTAGGGTTAGGGTTTGGGTACGGCTTAGGGTACGGATTAGGTTATGGTTGAGGGTACGGCGTAGGGTATGGGTTAGGGTTAGGGTTAGGGTTAGTGTTAGTGTTAGGGTTAGGGTACAGCTTAGCGTATGGGATAGGGTACGGGTGAGGGTACGGCGTAGGGTAGGGGTTAGGGTTAGGGTTAGGGTTAGGGTTAGGGTATGGCTTAGGGTACGGGTGAGGGTACGGGTGAGGGTACTGCGTAGGGTATTGGTTAGGGTTAGGGTACGGCTTAGGATACGTGTTAGGGTACGGGTTAGGTTACGGCGTAGAGTGTGGGTTAGGGTTAGGGTTAGTGTTAGGGTTAGGGTTACGGTACGTGTTAGGGTACGTGTTAGGGTACGGGTTAGGGTACGGCTTAGGTTATGGGATAGGGTACAGGTGAGGGTATGGCATAGGGTAGGGGTTAGGGTTAGGTTTAGGGTTAGGGTTAGGGTTAGGGTACGGCTTAGGGTACGGGTGAGGGTATGGGTGAGGATACTGCGTAGGGTATTGGTTAGGGTTAGGGTACGGCTTAGGATACGGGTTAGGGTACGTGTTAGGGTATGGCGTACGCTATGGGTTAGGGTTAGGGTTAGGGTTAGGGTTAGGGTACGGCTTAGGGTACGGGTTAGGGTATGGGTGAGGTTACGGCGTAGGGTATAGTTTAGGGTTAGGGTTAGGGTTAGGGTACGGCTTAGGGTACGGGTTAGGCTACGGGTGAGGGTATGGCGTAGTGTATAGGTTAGGGTTAGGGTTAGGGTTAGGGTATGGCTTAGGGTACGGGTGAGGGTACGGGTGAGGGTACTGTGTAGGGTATTGGTTATGGTTAGGGTACGGCTTAGAATACGGGTTAGGGTACGGTTTAGGGTACGGCGTAGGGTATGGGTTAGGGTTAGGGTTAGGGTTAGGGTTAGGGTTAGGGTACGGCTTAGGGTACGGGTTAGCGTACGGGTGAGGGTACGGCGCAGTGTATAGGTTAGGGTTAGGGTTAGGGTTAGGGTACGGCTTAGGGTATGGGATAGGGTACGGGTGAGGTTACGGCGTAGGTTATGGGTTAGGGTTAGGGTTAGGGTTAGGGTTAGTTTTAGGGTTAGGGATTGGTTTAGGGTACGGGTTAGGATTAGCATACTTGTTCGGGTTAGGGTTTTGGTTAGGGTTAGGGTACGCGTTAGGGTTAGGGTATGGGTTAGGTTTAGGGTACACGTTAGGATTAGGGTATTTATTAAACCTATCCCACTCTCTAGATACCACTTAGCACGTAAAGGAATATTATTTGGGGTTCAGCCATGGAGAAGATTTTAGTCACTAGGATAAGATAAAGAATAAACACATTATTAAAAAAATCACATAAGGTTTTCTTTTTAACCTGTTCTTTAAAACACTAGTGTTTAGTAAATCTAATGGAGGCAAAAGCAGTAAAGTGTAGTTTAGGGTTAGGGTTAGGGTTAGGGTTAGGGTAGGGCTTAGGATACGGGTGAGGGTACTGGTGAGGGTACTGCGTAGGTTATTGGTTAGGGTTAGGGTACGGCTTAGGATACGGGTTAGGATATGGGTTAGGTTACGGCGTTGGGTATGGGTGAGGGTTAGGGGTAGGGTTAGGGTAAGGCTTTGGGTACGGGTTAGGGTACGGGTGAGGGTACGGCGTAGGGTAGAGGTTAGGGTTAGGTTTAGGATTAGGGTACGGCTTAGGATACGGGTTAGGGTATGGGTGAGGGTACGGCGTAGCGTATGGGTTAGGGTTAGGGTTAGGGTTAGGGTTAGTTTTAGGGTTATGGATTGGTTTAGGGTACGGGTTAGGATTAGCGTACGTGTTAGGGTTAGGGTTTGGGTTAGGGTTAGGGTACGCATTAGGGTTAGGGTATGGGTTAGGGTTAGGGTACACGTTAGGATTAGGGTATTTATTAAACCTATCCCACTCTCTAGATACCACTTAGCACGTAAAGGAATATTATTTAGGGTCCAGCCATGGAGAAGATTTTAGTCAATAGGATAAGATAAAGAATAAACACATTTTAAAAAAAATCACATTAGGATTTTCTTTTTAACCTGTTCCTTAAAACACTAGTGCTTAGGAAATCTAATGGAGGCAAAAGCAGTCAAGGGTAGTTTAGGGTTAGGGTTAGGGTATGGCTTCGGGTACGGGTGAGGGTACTGTGTAGGTCATTGGTTAGGGTTAGGTTAAGGCTTAGGATACAGGTTATTGTATGGGTTAGGGTACGGCGCAGGGTATGGTTAAGGGTTAGGGTTAGGGTTAGGGTTAGAGTTAGGGTACGGCTTAGGGTACGGGTTAGGGAACGGGTGAGGGTACGGCGTAGTGTATAGGTTAGGGTTAGGGTTAGGGTATGGCTTAGGGTACGGATTAGGTTATGGGTGAGGGTACAGCGTAGGGTATGGTTTAGGGTTAGGGTTAGGGTTAGTGTTAGTGTTAGGGTTAGGGTACGGCTTAGCGTATGGGATAGGGTACGGGTGAGGGTACGGCGTAGGGTAGGGGTTAGGGTTAGGGCTAGGGTTAGGGTTAGGGTATGGCTTAGGGTACGGGTGAGGGTACGGGTGAGGGTACTGCGTAGGGTATTGGTTAGGGTTAGGGTACGGCTTAGGATACGTGTTAGGGTACGGGTTAGGGTACGGCGTAGATTGTGGGTTAGGGTTAGGGTTAGTGTTAGGGTTAGGGTTACGGTACGTCTTAGGGTACGTGTTAGGGTATGGGTTAGGGTACGGCTTAGGTTATGGGATAGGGTAAAGGTGAGGGTATGGCATAGGGTAGGGGTTAGGGTTAGGTTTAGGGTTAGGTTTAGGGTTAGGGTATGGCTTAGGGTACGGGTGAGGGTATGGGTGAGGATACTGCGTAGGGTATTGGTTAGGGTTAGGGTACGGCTTAGGATACGGGTTAGGGTACGTGTTAGGGTATGGCGTACGCTATGGGTTAGGGTTAGGGTTAGGGTTAGGGTTAGGGTTAGGGTACGGCTTAGGGTACGGGTTAGGGTACGGGTGAGGTTACGGCGTAGGGTATAGTTTAGGGTTAGGGTTAGGGTTAGGGTACGGCTTAGGGTACGGTTTAGGGTACGGGTGAGGGTATGGCGTAGTGTATAGGTTAGGGTTAGGGTTAGGGTTAGGGTATGGCTTAGGGTACGGGTGAGGGTACGGGTGAGGGTACTGTGTAGGGTATTGGTTATGGTTAGGGTACGGCTTAGAATACGGGTTAGGGTACGGTTTATGGTACGGTGTAGGGTATGGGTTAGGGTTAGGGTTAGGGTTAGGGTTAGGGTACGGCTTAGGGTACGGGTTAGGGTACGGGTGAGGGTACGGCGTAGTGCATAGGTTAGGGTTAGGGTTAGGGTTAGGGTACGGCTTAGGGTATGGGATAGGGTACGGGTGAGGGTAAGTCGTTGGGTAGGGGTTAGGTTTAGGGTTAGGGATAGTGTTAGGGTTAGGGTACGGCTTAGGGTATGGGATAGGTTACGGGTGAGGGTACGGCGTAGGGTAGGGGTTAGGGTTAGGTTTAGGGTTAGTGTTAGGTTTAGGGTACCGCTTAGGGTATGGGATAGGGTACGGCGTAGGGTAGCGGTTAGGGTTAGGGTTAGGGATAGGGTACGGCTTAGGATACGGGTTAGGGTATGGGTGAGGGTGCGGCGTAGCGTATGGGTTAGGGTTAGGGTACGGGTGAGGGTACGGCGTAGGTTATGGGTTAGGGTTAGGGTTAGGGTTAGGGTTAGTTTTAGGGTTAGGGATTGGTTTAGGGTAAGGGTTAGGATTAGCATACTTGTTCGGGTTAGGGTTTTGGTTAGGGTTAGGGTACGCGTTAGGGTTAGGGTATGGGTTAGGTTTAGGGTACACGTTAGGATTAGGGTATTTATTAAACTTATCCCACTCTCTAGATACCACTTAGCACGTAAAGGAATATTATTTGGGGTTCAGCCATGGAGAAGATTTTAGTCACTAGGATAAGATAAAGAATAAACACATTATAAAAAAAATCACATAAGGTTTTCTTTTTAACCTGTTCTTTAAAACACTAGTGTTTAGGAAATCTAATGGAGGCAAAAGCAGTAAAGGGTAGTTTAGGGTTAGGGTTAGGGTAGGGCTTAGGATACGGGTGAGGGTACTGGTGAGGGTAATGCGTAGGTTATTGGTTAGGGTTAGGGTACGGCTTAGGATACGGGTTAGGATATGGGTTAGGTTACGGCGTTGGGTATGGGTGAGGGTTAGGGTTAGGGTTAGTGTAAGGCTTTGGGTACGGGTTAGGGTACGGGTGAGGGTACGGCGTAGGGTAGAGGTTAGGGTTAGGTTTAGGATTAGTGTTAGTGTTAGGGTTAGGGTACGGCTTAGCGTATGGGATAGGGTACGGGTGAGGGTACGGCGTAGGGTAGGGGTTAGGGTTAGGGTTAGGGTTAGGGTTAGGGTATGGCTTAGGGTACGGGTGAGGGTATGGGTGAGGGTACTGCGTAGGGTATTGGTTAGGGTTAGGGTACGGCTTAGGATACGTGTTAGGGTACGGGTTAGGGTACGGCGTAGAGTGTGGGTTAGGGTTAGGGTTAGTGTTAGGGTTAGGGTTACGGTACGTCTTAGGGTACGTGTTAGGGTATGGGTTAGGGTACGGCTTAGGTTATGGGATAGGGTACAGGTGAGGGTATGGCATAGGGTAGGGGTTAGGGTTAGGTTTAGGGTTAGGGTTAGGGTTAGGGTACGGCTTAGGGTACGGATGAGGGTATGGGTGAGGATACTGCGTAGGGTATTGGTTAGGGTTAGGGTATGGCTTAGGATACGGGTTAGGGTACGTGTTAGGGTATGGCGTACGCTATGGGTTAGGGTTAGGGTTAGGGTTAGGGTTAGGGTTAGGGTTAGGGTACGGCTTAGGGTACGGTTTAGGGTACGGGTGAGGTTACGGCGTAGGGTATAGTTTAGGGTTAGGGTTAGGGTTAGGGTACGGCTTAGGGTACGGGTTAGGGTACGGGTGAGGGTATGGCGTAGTGTATAGGTTAGGGTTAGGGTTAGGGTTAGGGTATGGCTTAGGGTACGGGTGAGGGTACGGGTGAGGGTACTGTGTAGGGTATTTGTTATGGTTAGGGTACGGCTTAGAATACGGGTTAGGGTACGGTTTAGGGTACGGCGTAGGGTATGGGTTAGGGTTAGGGTTAGGGTTAGGGTTAGGGTTAGGGTACGGCTTAGGGTACGGGTTAGGGTACGGGTGAGGGTACGGCGTAGTGTATAGGTTAGGCTTAGGGTTAGGGTTAGGGTACGGCTTAGGGTATGGGATAGGGTACGGGTGAGGGTACGTCGTTGGGTAGGGGTTAGGTTTACGGTTAGGGTTAGTGTTAGGGTTAGGGTACGGCTTAGGGTATGGGATAGGTTACGGGTGAGGGTACGGCGTAGGGTAGGGGTTAGGGTTAGGTTTTGGGTTAGTGTTAGGTTTAGGGTACCGCTTAGGGTATGGGTTAGGGTACGGCGTAGGGTAGCGGTTAGGCTTAGGGTTAGGGTTAGGGTACGGCTTAGGATACGGGTTAGGGTACGGGTGAGGGTGCGGCGTAGCGTATGGGTTAGGGTTAGGGTTAGGGTTAGGGTACGGCTTAGGGTACGGGTTAGGGTACGGGTGAGGGTACGGCGTAGGTTATGGGTTAGGGTTAGGGTTAGGGTTAGGGTTAGTTTTAGGGTTAGGGATTGGTTTAGGGTAAGGGTTAGGATTAGCATACTTGTTCGGGTTAGGGTTTTGGTTAGGGTTAGGGTACGCGTTAGGGTTAGGGTATGGGTTAGGTTTAGGGTACACGTTAGGATTAGGGTATTTATTAAACCTATCCCACTCTCTAGATACCACTTAGCACGTAAAGGAATATTATTTGGGGTTCAGCCATGGAGAAGATTTTAGTCACTAGGATAAGATAAAGAATAAACACATTATAAAAAAAATCACATAAGGTTTTCTTTTTAACCTGTTCTTTAAAACACTAGTGTTTAGGAAATCTAATGGAGGCAAAAGCAGTAAAGGGTAGTTTAGGGTTAGGGTTAGGGTAGGGCTTAGGATACGGGTGAGGGTACTGGTGAGGGTACTGCGTAGGTTATTGGTTAGGGTTAGGGTACGGCTTAGGATACGGGTTAGGATATGGGTTAGGTTACGGCG
This sequence comes from Eubalaena glacialis, assembly GCF_028564815.1. Lineage (NCBI taxonomy): Eukaryota > Metazoa > Chordata > Mammalia > Artiodactyla > Balaenidae > Eubalaena > Eubalaena glacialis. The sequence goes on from NW_026871221.1 coordinate 480,771, forward strand.
TTGGGTATGGGTGAGGGTTAGGGTTAGGGTTAGGGTAAGGCTTTGGGTACGGGTTAGGGTACGGGTGAGGGTACGGCGTAGGGTAGAGGTTAGGGTTAGGTTTAGGATTAGTGTACGGCTTAGGATAAGGGTGAGGGTATGGGTGAGGGTACGGCGTAGCGTATGGGTTAGGGTTAGTGTTAGGGTTAGGGTTAGTTTTAGGGTTAGGGATTGGTTTAGGGTACGGGTTAGGATTAGCGTACGTGTTAGGGTTAGGGTTTGGGTTAGGGTTAGGGTACGCATTAGGGTTAGGGTATGGGTTAAGGTTAGGGTACACGTTAGGATTAGGGTATTTATTAAACCTATCCCACTCTCTAGATACCACTTAGCACGTAAAGGAATATTATTTAGGGTCCAGCCATGGAGAAGATTTTCGTCACTAGGATAAGATAAAGAATAAACACATTATAAAAAAATCACCTTAGGATTTTCTTTTTAACCTGTTCCTTAAAACACTAGTGCTTAGGAAATCTAATGGAGGCAAAAGCAGTCAAGGGTAGTTTAGGGTTAGGGTTAGGGTTAGGGTTAGTGTTAGGGTTAGGGTACGGCTTAGGGTATGGGATAGGGTATGGGTGAGGGTACGGCATAGGGTAGGGTTTAGGGTTAGGGTTAGTGTTAGGGTTAGGGTTAGGGTATGGCTTAGGGTACGGGTGAGGGTACTGTGTAGGTCATTGGTTAGGGTTAGGTTAAGGCTTAGGATACAGGTTATTGTATGGGTTAGGGTACGGCGCAGGGTATGGTTAAGGGTTAGGGTTAGGGTTAGGGTTAGAGTTAGGGTACGGCTTAGGGTACGGGTTAGGGAACGGGTGAGGGTACGGCGTAGTGTATAGGTTAGGGTTAGGGTTAGGGTACGGCTTAGGGTACGGATTAGGTTATGGTTGAGGGTACGGCGTAGGGTATGGGTTAGGGTTAGGGTTAGGGTTAGTGTTAGTGTTAGGGTTAGGGTACAGCTTAGCGTATGGGATAGGGTACGGGTGAGGGTACGGCGTAGGGTAGGGGTTAGGGTTAGGGTTAGGGTTAGGGTTAGGGTATGGCTTAGGGTACGGGTGAGGGTACGGGTGAGGGTACTGCGTAGGGTATTGGTTAGGGTTAGGGTACGGCTTAGGATACGTGTTAGGGTACGGGTTAGGGTACGGCGTAGAGTGTGGGTTAGGGTTAGGGTTAGTGTTAGGGTTAGGGTTACGGTACGTCTTAGGGTACGTGTTAGGGTACGGGTTAGGGTACGGCTTAGGTTATGGGATAGGGTACAGGTGAGGGTATGGCATAGGGTAGGGGTTAGGGTTAGGTTTAGGGTTAGGGTTAGGGTTAGGGTACGGCTTAGGGTACGGGTGAGGGTATGGGTGAGGATACTGCGTAGGGTATTGGTTAGGGTTAGGGTACGGCTTAGGATACGGGTTAGGGTACGTGTTAGGGTATGGCGTACGCTATGGGTTAGGGTTAGGGTTAGGGTTAGGGTTAGGGTACGGCTTAGGGTACGGGTTAGGGTATGGGTGAGGTTACGGCGTAGGGTATAGTTTAGGGTTAGGGTTAGGGTTAGGGTACGGCTTAGGGTACGGGTTAGGGTACGGGTGAGGGTACTGTGTAGGGTATTGGTTATGGTTAGGGTACGGCTTAGAATACGGGTTAGGGTACGGTTTAGGGTACGGCGTAGGGTATGGGTTAGGGTTAGGGTTAGGGTTAGGGTTAGGGTTAGGGTACGGCTTAGGGTACGGGTTAGCGTACGGGTGAGGGTACGGCGCAGTGTATAGGTTAGGGTTAGGGTTAGGGTTAGTGTTAGGGTTAGGGTACGGCTTAGGGTATGGGATAGGGTACGGGTGAGGGTACGGCGTAGGGTAGGTGTTAGGTTTAGGGTTAGGGTTAGTGTTAGGGTTAGGGTACGGCTTAGGGTATGGGATAGGTTACGGTGAGGGTACGGCGTAGGGTAGGGCTTAGGGTTAGGTTTAGGGTTAGTGTTAGGTTTAGGGTACCGCTTAGGGTATGGGATAGGGTACGGCGTAGGGTAGCGGTTAGGGTTAGGGTTAGGGTTAGTGTACGGCTTAGGATACGGGTTAGGGTATGGGTGAGGGTGCGGCGTAGCGTATGGGTTAGGGTTAGGGTTAGGGTTAGGGTATGGCTTAGGGTATGGGTTAGGGTACGGGTGAGGTTACGGCGTAGGTTATGGGTTAGGGTTAGGGTTAGGGTTAGGGTTAGGGTTAGGGTTAGGGTTAGGGTTAGGGTTAGGGTTAGGGTTAGGGTTAGGGTTAGGGTTAGGGTACGGCTTAGGGTATGGGATAGGTTACAGGTGAGGGTACGGCGTAGGGTAGGGGTTAGGGTTAGGTTTAGGGTTAGTGTTAGGTTTAGGGTACCGCTTAGGGTATGGGATAGGGTACGGCGTAGGGTAGCGGTTAGGGTTAGGGTTAGGGTTAGGGTACGGCTTAGGATACGGGTTAGGGTACGGGTGAGGGTGCGGCGTAGCGTATGGGTTAGGGTTAGGGTACGGGTGAGGGTACGGCGTAGGTTATGGGTTAGGGTTAGGGTTAGGGTTAGGGTTAGTTTTAGGGTTAGGGATTGGTTTAGGGTAAGGGTTAGGATTAGCATACTTGTTCGGGTTAGGGTTTTGGTTAGGGTTAGGGTACGCGTTAGGGTTAGGGTATGGGTTAGGTTTAGGGTACACGTTAGGATTAGGGTATTTATTAAACCTATCCCACTCTCTAGATACCACTTAGCACGTAAAGGAATATTATTTGGGGTTCAGCCATGGAGAAGATTTTAGTCACTAGGATAAGATAAAGAATAAACACATTATAAAAAAAATCACATAAGGTTTTCTTTTTAACCTGTTCTTTAAAACGCTAGTGTTTAGGAAATCTAATGGAGGCAAAAGCAGTAAAGGGTAGTTTAGGGTTAGGGTTAGGGTAGGGCTTAGGATACGGGTGAGGGTACTGGTGAGGGTACTGCGTAGGTTATTGGTTAGGGTTAGGGTACGGCTTAGGATACGGGTTAGGATATGGGTTAGGTTACGGTGTTGGGTATGGGTGAGGGTTAGGGTTAGGGTTAGGGTAAGGCTTTGGGTACGGGTTAGGGTACGGGTGAGGGTACGGCGTAGGGTAGAGGTTAGGGTTAGGTTTAGGATTAGTGTTAGTGTTAGGGTTAGGGTACGGCTTAGCGTATGGGATAGGGTACGGGTGAGGGTACGGCGTAGGGTAGGGGTTAGGGTTAGGGTTAGGGTTAGGGTTAGGGTATGGCTTAGGGTACGGGTGAGGGTACGGGTGAGGGTACTGCGTAGGGTATTGGTTAGGGTTAGGGTACGGCTTAGGATACGTGTTAGGGTACGGGTTAGGGTACGGCGTAGAGTGTGGGTTAGGGTTAGGGTTAGTGTTAGGGTTAGGGTTACGGTACGTCTTAGGGTACGTGTTAGGGTACGGGTTAGGGTACGGCTTAGGTTATGGGATAGGGTACAGGTGAGGGTATGGCATAGGGTAGGGGTTAGGGTTAGGTTTAGGGTTAGGGTTAGGGTTAGGGTACGGCTTAGGGTACGGATGAGGGTATGGGTGAGGATACTGCGTAGGGTATTGGTTAGGGTTAGGGTATGGCTTAGGATACGGGTTAGGGTACGTGTTAGGGTATGGCGTACGCTATGGGTTAGGTTTAGGGTTAGGGTTAGGGTTAGGGTTAGGGTTAGGGTACGGCTTAGGGTACGGTTTAGGGTACGGGTGAGGTTACGGCGTAGGGTATAGTTTAGGGTTAGGGTTAGGGTTAGGGTACGGCTTAGGGTACGGGTTAGGGTACGGGTGAGGGTATGGCGTAGTGTATAGGTTAGGGTTAGGGTTAGGGTTAGGGTATGGCTTAGGGTACGGGTGAGGGTACGGGTGAGGGTACTGTGTAGGGTATTTGTTATGGTTAGGGTACGGCTTAGAATACGGGTTAGGGTACGGTTTAGGGTACGGCGTAGGGTATGGGTTAGGGTTAGGGTTAGGGTTAGGGTTAGGGTTAGGGTACGGCTTAGGGTACGGGTTAGGGTACGGGTGAGGGTACGGCGTAGTGTATAGGTTAGGGTTAGGGTTAGGGTTAGGGTACGGCTTAGGGTATGGGATAGGGTACGGGTGAGGGTACGTCGTTGGGTAGGGGTTAGGTTTAGGGTTAGGGTTAGTGTTAGGGTTAGGGTACGGCTTAGGGTATGGGATAGGTTACGGGTGAGGGTACGGCGTAGGGTAGGGGTTAGGGTTAGGTTTAGGGTTAGGGATTGGTTTAGGGTACGGGTTAGGATTAGCGTACGTGTTAGTGTTAGGGTTTGGGTTAGGGTTAGGTTACGCATTAGGGTTAGGGTGTGGGTTAGGGTTAGGGTACACGTTAGGATTAGGGTATTTATTAAACCTATCCCACTCTCTAGATACCACTTAGCACGTAAAGGAATATTATTTAGGGTCCAGCCATGGAGAAGATTTTCGTTACTAGGATAAGATAAAGAATAAACACATTATAAAAAAATCACATTAGGATTTTCTTTTTAACCTGTTCCTTAAAACACTAGTGCTTAGGAAATCTAATGGAGGCAAAAGCAGTCAAGGGTAGTTTAGGGTTAGGGTTAGGGTTAGGGTTAGTGTTAGGGTTAGGGTACGGCTTAGGGTATGGGATAGGGTATGGGTGAGGGTACGGCATAGGGTAGGGTTTAGGGTTAGGGTTAGTGTTAGGGTTAGGGTTAGGGTATGGCTTAGGGTACGGGTGAGGGTACTGTGTAGGTCATTGTTTAGGGTTAGGTTAAGGCTTAGGATACAGGTTATTGTATGGGTTAGGGTACGGCGCAGGGTATGGGTAAGGGTTAGGGTTAGGGTTAGGGTTAGAGTTAGGGTACGGCTTAGGGTACGGGTTAGGGTACGGGTGAGGTTACGGCGTAGTGTATAGGTTAGGGTTAGGGTTAGGGTACGGCTTAGGGTACGGGTTAGGTTACGGGTGAGGGTACGGAGTAGGGTATGGGTTAGGGTTAGGGTTAGGTTTAGTGTTAGTGTTAGGATTAGGGTACGGCTTAGCGTATGGGATAGGGTACGGGTGAGGGTACGGCGTAGGGTAGGGGTTAGGGTTAGAGTTAGGGTTAGGGTTGGGGTTAGGGTACGGCTTAGGGTACGGGTGAGGGTACGGGTGAGGGTACTGCGTAGGGTATTCGTTAGGGTTAGGATATGGCTTAGGATACGGGTTAGTGTACGGGTTAGGGTATGGCGTAGGTTATGGGTTAGGGTTAGGGTTAGGGTTAGGGTTAGGGTTAGGGTACGGCTTAGGATACGGGTTAGGGTACGGGTGAGGGTACGGCGTAGTGTATGGGTTAGGGTTAGGGTTAGGGTACGTCTTAGGGTACGGGTTAGGGTACGGGTGAGGGTACGGCGTAGGGTAAGGGTTAGGGTTAGGGTTAGGGTTAGTTTTAGTGTTAGGGATTGGTTTAGGGTACGGGTTAGGATTAGCGTACGTGTTAGGGTTAGGTTTTGGGTTAGGGTTAGGGTACGCGTTAGGGTTAGGGTATGGGTCAGGGTTAGGGTACACGTTAGGATTAGGGTATTTATTAAACCTATCCCACTCTCTAGATACCACTTAGCACGTAAAGGAATATTATTGGGGATCCAGCCATGGAGAAGATTTTAGTCACTAGGATAAGATAAAGAATAAACACATTATAAAAAAATCACATTCGTATTTTCTTTTTAACCTGTTCCTTAAAACACTAGTGCTTAGGAAATCAAATAGAGGCAAAAGCAATCAAGGGTAGTTTAGGGTTAGGGTTAGGGTTAGGGTTAGTGTTAGGGTTAGGGTACGGCTTAGGGTATGGGATAGGGTACGGGTGAGGGTACGGTGTAGGGTAGGGGTTAGGGTTAGGGTTAGGGTTAGGGTTAGGGTATGGCTTAGGGTACGGGTGAGGGTACTGCGTAGGGTATTGGTTAGGGTTAGGGTACGTCTTAGGATACGTGTTAGGGTACGGGTTAGGGTACGGCGTAGAGTGTGGGTTAGGGTTAGGGTTAGTGTTAGGGTTAGGGTTACGGTACGTCTTAGGGTACGTGTTAGGGTACGGGTGAGGGTACGGCGTAGGTTATGGGTTAGGGTTAGGTTTAGGGTACGGCTTAGGATACGGGTTAGGGTACGGGTGAGGGTACGGCGTAGGTTATGGGTTAGGGTTAGGGTTAGTGTTAGGGTTATGGTACGGCTTAGGTTATGGGATAGGGTACAGGTGAGGGTATGGCATAGGGTAGGGGTTAGGGTTAGGTTTAGGGTTAGGGTTAGGGTTAGGGTACGCCTTAGGGTACGGGTGAGGGTATGGGTGAGGATACTGCGTAGGGTATTGGTTAGGGTTAGGGTACGGCTTAGGATACGGGTTAGGGTACGTGTTAGGGTATGGCGTACGCTATGGGTTAGGGTTAGGTTTAGGGTTAGGGTTAGGGTTAGGGTACGGCTTAGGGTACGGGTTAGGGTACGGGTGAGGTTACGGCGTAGGGTATAGTTTAGGGTTAGGGTTAGGGTTAGGGTACGGCTTAGGGTACGGGTTAGGGTACGGGAGAGGGTATGGCGTAGTGTATAGGTTAGGGTTAGTGTTAGGGTTAGGGTACAGCTTAGGGTACGGTTGAGGGTACGGGTGAGGGTACTGCGTAGGGTATTGGTTAGGGTTAGGATACGGCTTAGGATACGGGTTAGGGTACGGGTTAGGGTATGGCGTAGAGTATGGGTTAGGGTTAGGTTTAGGGTTAGGGTTAGGGTTAGGGTACGGCTTAGGATACGGGTTAGGGTACGGGTGAAGGTACGGCGTAGCGTATGGGTTAGGGTTAGGGTTAGGGTTAGGGTTAGGGTACGGCTTAGGTTATGGGATAGTGTACAGGTGAGGGTATGGCACAGGGTATGCGTTAGGGTTAGGGTTAGGGTTAGGGTTAGGGTACGGCTTAGGGTACGGGTGAGGGTATGGGTGAGGATACTGCGTAGGGTATTGGTTAGGGTTACGGTACGTCTTAGGATACGGGTTAGGGTACGGGTGAGGGTACGGCGTAGGTTATGGGTTAGGGTTAGGGTTATTGTTAGGGTTATGGTACGGCTTAGGTTATGGGATAGGGTACAGGTGAGGGTATGGCATAGGGTAGGGTTTAGGGTTAGGTTTAGGGTTAGGGTTAGGGTGAGGGTACGGCTTAGGGTACGGGTGAGGGTATGGGTGAGGATACTGCATAGGGTATTGGTTAGGGTTAGGGTACGGCTTAGAATACGGGTTAGGGTACGTGTTAGGGTATGGCGTACGGTATGGGTTAGGGTTAGGGTTAGGGTTAGGGTTAGGGTTAGGGTTAGGGTTAGGGTACGGCTTAGGGTACGGGTTAGGGTACGGGTGAGGTTACGGCGTAGGGTATAGTTTAGGGTTAGGGTTAGGGTTAGGGTACGGCTTAGGATACGGGTTAGGGTACGGGTGAGGGTACGGCGTAGGTTATGGGTTAGGGTTAGGGTTAGGGTTAGGGTACGGCTTAGGGTACGGGTTAGGGTACGGGTGAGGGTACGGTGTAGGTTATGGGTTAGGGTTAGGGTTAGGGTTAGGGTTAGTTTTAGGGTTAGGGATTGGTTTAGGGTACGGGTTAGGATTAGCATACGTGTTCGGGTTAGGGTTTTGGTTAGGGTTAGGGTACGCGTTAGGGTTAGGGTATGGGTTAGGTTTAGGGTACACTTTAGGATTAGGGTATTTATTAAACCTATCCCACTCTCTAGATACCACTTAGCACGTAAAGGAATATTATTTGGGGTTCAGCCATGGAGAAGATTTTAGTCACTAGGATAAGATAAAGAATGAACACATTATAAAAAAATCACATAAGGTTTTCTTTTTAACCTGTTCCTTAAAACACTAGTGTTTAGGAAATCTAATGGAGGCAAAAGCAGTAAAGGGTAGTTTAGGGTTAGGGTTAGGGTTAGGGTTAGGGTAGGGCTTAGGATACGGGTGAGGGTACTGTTGAGGGTACTGCGTAGGTTATTGGTTAGGGTTAGGGTACGGCTTAGGATACGGGTTAGGATATGGGTTAGGTTACGGCGTTGGGTATGGGTGAGGGTTAGGGTTAGGGTTAGGGTAAGGCTTTGGGTACGGGTTAGGGTACGGGTGAGGGTACGGCGTAGGGTAGAGGTTAGGGTTAGGTTTAGGATTAGGGTACGGCTTAGTATACGGGTTAGGGTATGGGTGAGGGTACGGCGTAGCGTATGGGTTAGGGTTAGGGTTAGGGTTAGGGTTAGTTTTAGGGTTAGGGATTGGTGTAGGGTACGGGTTAGGATTAGCGTACGTGTTAGGGTTAGGGTTTGGGTTAGGGTTAGGGTACGCATTAGGGTTAGGGTATGGGTTAGGGTTAGGGTACACGTTAGGATTAGGGTATTTATTAAACCTATCCCACTCTCTAGATACCACTTAGCACGTAAAGGAATATTATTTAGGGTCCAGCCATGGAGAAGATTTTCGTCACTAGGATAAGATAAAGAATAAACACATTATAAAAAAATCACCTTAGGATTTTCTTTTTAACCTGTTCCTTAAAACACTAGTGCTTAGGAAATCTAATGGAGGCAAAACCAGTCAAGGGTAGTTTAGGGTTAGGGTTAGGTTTAGGGTTAGTGTTAGGGTTAGGGTACGGCTTAGGGTATGGGATAGGGTATGGGTGAGGGTACGGCATAGGGTAGGGTTTAGGGTTAGGGTTAGTGTTAGGGTTAGGGTTAGGGTATGGCTTAGGGTACGGGTGAGGGTACTGTGTAGGTCATTGGTTAGGGTTAGGTTAAGGCTTAGGATACAGGTTATTGTATGGGTTAGGGTACGGCGCAGGGTATGGTTAAGGGTTAGGGTTAGGGTTAGGGTTAGAGTTAGGGTACGGCTTAGGGTACGGGTTAGGGAACGGGTGAGGGTACGGCGTAGTGTATAGGTTAGGGTTAGGGTTAGGGTACGGCTTAGGGTACGGATTAGGTTATGGGTGAGGGTACGGCGTAGGGTATGGGTTAGGGTTAGGGTTAGGGTTAGTGTTAGTGTTAGGGTTAGGGTACGGCTTAGCGTATGGGATAGGGTACGGGTGAGGGTACGGCGTAGGGTAGGGGTTAGGGTTAGGGTTAGGGTTAGGGTTAGGGTATGGCTTAGGGTACGGGTGAGGGTACGGGTGAGGGTACTGCGTAGGGTATTGGTTAGGGTTAGGGTACGGCTTAGGATACGTGTTAGGGTACGGGTTAGGGTACGGCGTAGAGTGTGGGTTAGGGTTAGGGTTAGTGTTAGGGTTAGGGTTACGGTACGTCTTAGGGTACGTGTTAGGGTACGGGTGAGGGTACGGCGTAGGTTATGGGTTAGGGTCAGGGTTAGGGTTAGGGTTAGGGTACGGCTTAGGGTACGGGTTAGGGTACGGGTGAGGGTACGGCGTAGGTTATGGGTTAGGGTTAGGGTTAGTGTTAGGGTTATGGTACGGCTTAGGTTATGGGATAGGGTACAGGTGACGGTATGGCATAGGGTAGGGGTTAGGGTTAGGTTTAGGGTTAGGGTTAGGGTTAGGGTACGCCTTAGGGTACGGGTGAGGGTATGGGTGAGGATACTGCGTAGGGTATTGGTTAGGGTCAGGGTACGGCTTAGGATACGAGTTAGGGTACGTGTTAGAGTATGGCGTACGCTATGGGTTAGGGTTAGGTTTAGGGTTAGGGTTAGGGTTAGGGTACGGCTTAGGGTACGGGTTAGGGTACGGGTGAGGTTACGGCGTAGGGTATAGTTTAGGGTTAGGGTTAGGGTTAGGGTACGGCTTAGGGTACGGGTTAGGGTACGGGTGAGGGTATGGCGTAGTGTATAGGTTAGGGTTAGTGTTAGGGTTAGGGTACAGCTTAGGGTACGGGTGAGGGTACGGGTGAGGGTACTGCGTAGGGTATTGGTTAGGGTTAGGATACGGCTTAGGATACGGGTTAGGGTACGGGTTAGGGTATGGCGTAGGGTATGGGTTAGGGTTAGGTTTAGGGTTAGGGTTAGGGTTAGGGTACGGCTTAGGATACGGGTTAGGGTACGGGTGAAGGTACGGCGTAGCGTATGGGTTAGGGTTAGGGTTAGGGTTAGGGTTAGGGTACGGCTTAGGTTATGGGATAGTGTACAGGTGAGGGTATGGCATAGGGTATGGGTTAGGGTTAGGGTTAGGGTTAGGGTTAGGGTACGGCTTAGGGTACGGGTTAGGGTACGGGTGAGGGTACGGCGTAGGTTATAGGTTAGGGTTAGGGTTAGTGTTAGGGTTATGGTACGGCTTAGGTTATGGGATAGGGTACAGGTGAGGGTATGGCATAGGGTAGGGTTTAGGGTTAGGTTTAGGGTTAGGGTTAGGGTGAGGGTACGGCTTAGGGTACGGGTGAGGGTATGGGTGAGGATACTGCATAGGGTATTGGTTAGGGTTAGGATACGGCTTAGAATACGGGTTAGGGTACATGTTAGGGTATGGCGTACGGTATGGGTTAGGGTTAGGGTTAGGGTTAGGGTACGGCTTAGGGTACGGGTGAGGGTATGGGTGAGGATACTGCGTAGGGTATTGGTTAGGGTTACGGTACGTCTTAGGATACGGGTTAGGGTACGGGTGAGGGTACGGCGTAGGTTATGGGTTAGGGTTAGGGTTAGTGTTAGGGTTATGGTACGGCTTAGGTTATGGGATAGGGTACAGGTGAGGGTATGGCATAGGGTAGGGTTTAGGGTTAGGTTTAGGGTTAGGGTTAGGGTGAGGGTACGGCTTAGGGTACGGGTGAGGGTATGGGTGAGGATACTGCATAGGGTATTGGTTAGGGTTAGGGTACGGCTTAGAATACGGGTTAGGGTACGTGTTAGGGTATGGCGTACGGTATGGGTTAGGGTTAGGGTTAGGGTTAGGGTTAGGGTTAGGGTTAGGGTTAGGGTACGGCTTAGGGTACGGGTTAGGGTACGGGTGAGGTTACGGCGTAGGGTATAGTTTAGGGTTAGGGTTAGGGTTAGGGTACGGCTTAGGATACGGGTTAGGGTACGGGTGAGGGTACGGCGTAGCGTATGGTTTAGGTTTAGGGTTAGGGTTAGGGTACGGCTTAGGGTACGGGTTAGGGTACGGGTGAGGGTACGGTGTAGGTTATGGGTTAGGGTTAGGGTTAGGGTTAGGGTTAGTTTTAGGGTTAGGGATTGGTTTAGGGTACGGGTTAGGATTAGCATACGTGTTCGGGTTAGGGTTTTGGTTAGGGTTAGGGTACGCGTTAGGGTTAGGGTATGGGTTAGGTTTAGGGTACACTTTAGGATTAGGGTATTTATTAAACCTATCCCACTCTCTAGATACCACTTAGCACGTAAAGGAATATTATTTGGGGTTCAGCCATGGAGAAGATTTTAGTCACTAGGATAAGATAAAGAATGAACACATTATAAAAAAATCACATAAGGTTTTCTTTTTAACCTGTTCCTTAAAACACTAGTGTTTAGGAAATCTAATGGAGGCAAAAGCAGTAAAGGGTAGTTTAGGGTTAGGGTTAGGGTTAGGGTTAGGGTAGGGCTTAGGATACGGGTGAGGGTACTGTTGAGGGTACTGCGTAGGTTATTGGTTAGGGTTAGGGTACGGCTTAGGATACGGGTTAGGATATGGGTTAGGTTACGGCGTTGGGTATGGGTGAGGGTTAGGGTTAGGGTTAGGGTAAGGCTTTGGGTACGGGTTAGGGTACGGGTGAGGGTACGGCGTAGGGTAGAGGTTAGGGTTAGGTTTAGGATTAGGGTACGGCTTAGTATACGGGTTAGGGTATGGGTGAGGGTACCGCGTAGCGTATGGGTTAGGGTTAGGGTTAGGGTTAGTTTTAGGGTTAGGGATTGGTGTAGGGTACGGGTTAGGATTAGCGTACGTGTTAGGGTTAGGGTTTGGGTTAGGGTTAGGGTACGCATTAGGGTTAGGGTATGGGTTAGGGTTAGGGTACACGTTAGGATTAGGGTATTTATTAAACCTATCCCACTCTCTAGATACCACTTAGCACGTAAAGGAATATTATTTAGGGTCCAGCCATGGAGAAGATTTTCGTCACTAGGATAAGATAAAGAATAAACACATTATAAAAAAATCACCTTAGGATTTTCTTTTTAACCTGTTCCTTAAAACACTAGTGCTTAGGAAATCTAATGGAGGCAAAAGCAGTCAAGGGTAGTTTAGGGTTAGGGTTAGGTTTAGGGTTAGTGTTAGGGTTAGGGTACGGCTTAGGGTATGGGATAGGGTATGGGTGAGGGTACGGCATAGGGTAGGGTTTAGGGTTAGGGTTAGTGTTAGGGTTAGGGTTAGGGTATGGCTTAGGGTACGGGTGAGGGTACTGTGTAGGTCATTGGTTAGGGTTAGGTTAAGGCTTAGGATACAGGTTATTGTATGGGTTAGGGTACGGCGCAGGGTATGGTTAAGGGTTAGGGTTAGGGTTAGGGTTAGAGTTAGGGTACGGCTTAGGGTACGGGTTAGGGAACGGGTGAGGGTACGGCGTAGTGTATAGGTTAGGGTTAGGGTTAGGGTACGGCTTAGGGTACGGATTAGGTTATGGGTGAGGGTACGGCGTAGGGTATGGGTTAGGGTTAGGGTTAGGGTTAGTGTTAGTGTTAGGGTTAGGGTACGGCTTAGCGTATTGGATAGGGTACGGGTGAGGGTACGGCGTAGGGTAGGGGTTAGGGTTAGGGTTAGGGTTAGGGTATGGCTTAGGGTACGGGTGAGGGTACGGGTGAGGGTACTGCGTAGGGTATTGGTTAGGTTTAGGGTACGGCTTAGGATACGTGTTAGGGTACGGGTTAGGGTACGGCGTAGAGTGTGGGTTAGGGTTAGGGTTAGTGTTAGGGTTAGGATTACGGTACGTCTTAGGGTACGTGTTAGGGTACGGGTGAGGGTACGGCGTAGGTTATGGGTTAGGGTCAGGGTTAGGGTTAGGGTTAGGGTACGGCTTAGGATACGGGTTAGGGTACGGGTGAGGGTACGGCGTAGGTTATGGGTTAGGGTTAGGGTTAGTGTTAGTGTTATGGTACGGCTTAGGTTATGGGATAGGGTACAGGTGACGGTATGGCATAGGGTAGGGGTTAGGGTTAGGTTTAGGGTTAGGGTTAGGGTTAGGGTACGCCTTAGGGTACGGGTGAGGGTATGGGTGAGGATACTGCGTAGGGTATTGGTTAGGGTTAGGGTACGGCTTAGGATACGAGTTAGGGTACGTGTTAGAGTATGGCGTACGCTATGGGTTAGGGTTAGGTTTAGGGTTAGGGTTAGGGTTAGGGTACGGCTTAGGGTACGGGTTAGGGTACGGGTGAGGTTACGGCGTAGGGTATAGTTTAGGGTTAGGGTTAGGGTTAGGGTACGGCTTAGGGTACGGGTTAGGGTACGGGTGAGGGTATGGCGTAGTGTATAGGTTAGGGTTAGTGTTAGGGTTAGGGTACAGCTTAGGGTACGGGTGAGGGTACGGGTGAGGGTACTGCGTAGGGTATTGGTTAGGGTTAGGATACGGCTTAGGATACGGGTTAGGGTACGGGTTAGGGTATGGCGTAGGGTATGGGTTAGGGTTAGGTTTAGGGTTAGGGTTAGGGTTAGGGTACGGCTTAGGATACGGGTTAGGGTACGGGTGAAGGTACGGCGTAGCGTATGGGTTAGGGTTAGGGTTAGGGTTAGGGTTAGGGTAAGGCTTAGGTTATGGGATAGTGTACAGGTGAGGGTATGGCATAGGGTATGGGTTAGGGTTAGGGTTAGGATTAGGGTTAGGGTACGGCTTAGGGTACGGGTTAGGGTACGGGTGAGGGTACGGCGTAGGTTATGGGTTAGGGTTAGGGTTAGTGTTAGGGTTATGGTACGGCTTAGGTTATGGGATAGGGTACAGGTGAGGGTATGGCATAGGGTAGGGTTTAGGGTTAGGTTTAGGGTTAGGGTTAGGGTGAGGGTACGGCTTAGGGTACGGGTGAGGGTATGGGTGAGGATACTGCATAGGGTATTGGTTAGGGTTAGGGTACGGCTTAGAATACGGGTTAGGGTACGTGTTAGGGTATGGCGTACGGTATGGGTTAGGGTTAGGGTTAGGGTTAGGGTTAGGGTTAGGGTTAGGGTTAGGGTACGGCTTAGGGTACGGGTTAGGGTACGGGTGAGGTTACGGCGTAGGGTATAGTTTAGGGTTAGGGTTAGGGTTAGGGTACGGCTTAGGATACGGGTTAGGGTACGGGTGAGGGTACGGCGTAGCGTATGGTTTAGGTTTAGGGTTAGGGTTAGGGTACGGCTTAGGGTACGGGTTAGGGTACGGGTGAGGGTACGGTGTAGGTTATGGGTTAGGGTTAGGGTTAGGGTTAGGGTTAGTTTTAGGGTTAGGGATTGGTTTAGGGTACGGGTTAGGATTAGCATACGTGTTCGGGTTAGGGTTTTGGTTAGGGTTAGGGTACGCGTTAGGGTTAGGGTATGGGTTAGGTTTAGGGTACACTTTAGGATTAGGGTATTTATTAAACCTATCCCACTCTCTAGATACCACTTAGCACGTAAAGGAATATTATTTGGGGTTCAGCCATGGAGAAGATTTTAGTCACTAGGATAAGATAAAGAATGAACACATTATAAAAAAATCACATAAGGTTTTCTTTTTAACCTGTTCCTTAAAACACTAGTGTTTAGGAAATCTAATGGAGGCAAAAGCAGTAAAGGGTAGTTTAGGGTTAGGGTTAGGGTTAGGGTTAGGGTAGGGCTTAGGATACGGGTGAGGGTACTGTTGAGGGTACTGCGTAGGTTATTGGTTAGGGTTAGGGTACGGCTTAGGATACGGGTTAGGATATGGGTTAGGTTACGGCGTTGGGTATGGGTGAGGGTTAGGGTTAGGGTTAGGGTAAGGCTTTGGGTACGGGTTAGGGTACGGGTGAGGGTACGGCGTAGGGTAGAGGTTAGGGTTAGGTTTAGGATTAGGGTACGGCTTAGTATACGGGTTAGGGTATGGGTGAGGGTACGGCGTAGCGTATGGGTTAGGGTTAGGGTTAGTTTTAGGGTTAGGGATTGGTGTAGGGTACGGGTTAGGATTAGCGTACGTGTTAGGGTTAGGGTTTGGGTTAGGGTTAGGGTACGCATTAGGGTTAGGGTATGGGTTAGGGTTAGGGTACACGTTAGGATTAGGGTATTTATTAAACCTATCCCACTCTCTAGATACCACTTAGCACGTAAAGGAATATTATTTGGGGTCCAGCCATGGAGAAGCTTTTAGTCACTAGGATAAGATAAAGAATAAACACATTATAAAAAAATCACATTAGGATTTTCTTTTTAACCTGTTCCTTAAAACACTATTGCTAAGGAAATCTAATGGAGGCAAAAGCAGTCAACGGTAGTTTAGGGTTAGGGTTAGGGTTAGGGTTAGTGTTAGGGTTAGGGTACGGCTTAGGGTATGGGATAGGGTATGGGTGAGGGTACGGCATAGGGTAGGGTTTAGGGTTAGGGTTAGTGTTAGGGTTAGGGTTAGGGTATGGCTTAGGGTACGGGTGAGGGTACTGTGTAGGTCATTGGTTAGGGTTAGGTTAAGGCTTAGGATACAGTTTATTGTATGGGTTAGGGTACGGCGCAGGGTATGGGTAAGGGTTAGGTTTAGGGTTAGGGTTAGAGTTAGGGTACGGCTTAGGGTACGGGTTAGGGAACGGGTGAGGGTACGGCGTAGTGTATAGGTTAGGGTTAGGGTTAAGGTACGGCTTAGGGTACGGATTAGGTTATGGGTGAGGGTACGGCGTAGGGTATGGATTAGGGTTAGGGTTAGGGTTAGTGTTAGTGTTAGGGTTAGGGTACGGCTTAGCGTATCGGATAGGGTATGGGTGAGGGTACGGCGTAGGGTAGGGGTTAGGGTTAGGGTTAGGGATAGGGTTAGGGTATGGCTTAGGGTACGGGTGAGGGTACGGGTGAGGGTACTGCGTACGGTATTGGTTAGGGTTAGGGTACGGCTTAG
The DNA here is from genome assembly GCF_028564815.1 of Eubalaena glacialis. Lineage (NCBI taxonomy): Eukaryota > Metazoa > Chordata > Mammalia > Artiodactyla > Balaenidae > Eubalaena > Eubalaena glacialis. The sequence continues at coordinate 496,692 of NW_026871221.1, forward strand.
GATACGTGTTAGGGTACGGGTTAGGGTACGGCGTAGAGTGTGGGTTAGGGTTAGGGTTAGTGTTAGGGTTAGGGTTACGGTACGTCTTAGGGTACGTGTTAGGGTACGGGTGAGGGTACGGCGTAGGTTATGGGTTAGGGTTAGGGTTAGGGTTAGGGTTAGGGTACGGCTTAGGATACGGGTTAGGGTACGGGTGAGGGTACGGCGTAGGTTATGGGTTAGGGTTAGGGTTAGTGTTAGGGTTATGGTACGGCTTAGGTTATGGGATAGGGTACAGGTGAGGGTATGGCATAGGGTAGGGGTTAGGGTTAGGGTTAGGGTTAGGGTTAGGGTTAGGGTACGGCTTAGGGTACGGGTGAGGGTATGGGTGAGGATACTGTGTAGGGTATTGGTTAGGGTTAGGGTACGGCTTAAGATACGGGTTAGGGTACGTGTTAGGGTATGGCGTACGGTATGGGTTAGGGTTAGGGTTAGGGTTAGGGTTAGGGTTAGGGTTAGGGTACGGCTTAGGGTACGGGTTAGTGTACGGGTGAGGTTACGGCGTAGGGTATAGTTTAGGGTTAGGGTTAGGGTTAGGGTACGGCTTAGGATACGGGTTAGTGTACGGGTGAGGGTACGGCGTAGCGTATGGTTTAGGGTTAGGGTTAGGGTTAGGGTACGGCTTAGGGTACGGGTCAGGGTACGGGTGAGGGTATGGTGTAGTGTATAGGTTAGGGTTAGGGTTAGGGTTAGGGTATGGCTTAGGGTACGGGAGAGGGTACGGGTGAGGGTACTGTGTAGGGTATTGGTTATGGTTAGGGTACGGCTTAGAATACGGGTTAGGGTACGGGTTAGGGTACGGCGTAGGGTATGGGTTAGGGTTAGGGTTAGGGTTAGGGTTAGGGTACGGCTTAGGGTACGGGTTAGGGTACGGGTGAGGGTACGGCGTAGTGTATAGGTTAGGGTTAGGGTTAGGGTTAGGGTACGGCTTAGGGTACCGGTTAGGGTACGGGTTAGGGTATGGCGTAGTGTATAGGTTAGGGTTAGGGTTAGGGTTAGGGTACGGCTTAGGGTATGGGATAGGGTACGGGTGAGGGTACGGCGTAGGGTAGGGGTTAGGTTTAGGGTTAGGGTTAGTGTTAGGGTTAGGGTACGGCTTAGGGTATGGGATAGGTTACGGGTGAGGGTACGGCGTAGGGTAGGGGTTAGGGTTAGGTTTAGGGTTAGTGTTAGGTTTAGGGTACCGCTTAGGGTATGGGATAGGGTACGTCGTAGGGTAGCGGTTAGGGTTAGGGTTAGGGTTAGGGTTAGGTTACGGCTTAGGGTACGGGAGAGGGTACGGGTGAGGGTACTGTGTAGGGTATTGGTTATGGTTAGGGTACGGCTTAGAATACGGGTTAGGGTACGGGTTAGGGTACGGTGTAGGGTATGGGTTAGGGTTAGGGTTAGGGTTAGGGTTAGGGTTAGGGTACGGCTTAGGGCACGGTTAGGGTACGGGTGAGGGTACGGCGTAGTGTATAGATTAGGGTTAGGGTTAGGGTTAGGGTACGGCTTAGGATACGGGTTAGGGTACGGGTGAGGGTACGGCGTAGGGTAGGGGTTAGGTTTAGGGTTAGGGTTAGTGTTAGGGTTAGGGTACGGCTTAGGGTATGGGATAGGTTACGGGTGAGGGTACGGCGTAGGGTAGCGGTTAGGGTTAGGTTTAGGTTTAGTGTTAGGTTTAGGGTACCGCTTAGGGTATGGGATAGGGTACGGCGTAGGGTTGCGGTTAGGATTAGGGTTAGGGTTAGGGTTAGGGTACGGCTTAGGATACGGGTTAGTGTACGGGTGAGGGTACGGCGTAGGTTATGGGTTAGGGTTAGGGTTAGGGTTAGGGTTAGTTTTAGGGTTAGGGCTTGGTTTAGGGTACGGGTTACGATTAGCATACTTGTTCGGGTTAGGGTTTTGGTTAGGGTTAGGGTACGCGTTAGGTTTAGGGTATGGGTTAGGTTTAGGGTACACCTTAGGATTAGGGTATTTATTAAACCTATCCCACTCTCTAGATACCACTTAGCACGTAAAGGAATATTATTTGGGGGTCAGCCATGGAGAAGATTTTAGTCACTAGGATAAGATAAAGAATAAACACATTATAAAAAAATCACATAAGGTTTTCTTTTTAACCTGTTCCTTAAAACACTAGTGTTTAGGAAATCTAATGGAGGCAAAAGCAGTAAAGGGTAGTTTAGGGTTAGGGTTAGGGTTAGGGTTAGGGTAGGGCTTAGGATACGGGTGAGGTTACTGGTGAGGGTACTGCGTAGGTTATTGGTTAGGGTTAGGGTACGGCTTAGGATACGGGTTAGGATATGGGTTAGGTTACGGCGTTGGGTATGGGTGAGGGTTAGGGTTAGGGTTAGGGTAAGGCTTTGGGAAGGGGTTAGGGTACGGGTGAGGGTACGGCGTAGGGTAGAGTTTAGGGTTAGGTTTAGGGTTAGGGTACGGCTTAGGATACGGGTTAGGGTACGGGTGAGGGTACGGCGTTGCGTATGGGTTAGGGTTAGGGTTAGGGTACGTCTTAGGCTACGGGTTAGGGTACGGGTAAGGGTACGGCGTAGGGTAAGGGTTAGGGTTAGGGTTAGGGTTAGTTTTAGGGTTAGGGTTTGGTTTAGGGTACGGGTTAGGATTAGCGTACGTGTTAGGGTTAGGTTTTGGGTTAGGGTTAGGGTACGCGTTAGGGTTAGGGTATGGGTTAGGGTTAGGGTACACGTTAGGATTAGGGTATTTATTAAACCTATCCCACTCTCTAGATACCACTTAGCACATAAAGGAATATTATTAGGGATCCAGCCATGGAGAAGATTTTAGTCACTAGGATAAGATAAAGAATAAACACATTATAAAAAAATCACATTAGGATTTTCTTTTTAACCTGTTCCTTAAAACACTAGTGCTTAGGAAATCTAATAGAGGCAAAAGCAATCAAGGGTAGTTTAGGGTTAGGGTTAGGGTTAGGGTTAGTGTTAGGGTTAGGGTACGGCTTAGGGTATGGGATAGGGTACGGGTGAGGGTACGGCGTAGGATAGGGGTTAGGGTTAGGGTTAGGGTTATGGTTAGGGTATGGCTTAGGGTACGGGTGAGGGTACGGGTGAGGGTACTGCGTACGGTATTGGTTAGGGTTAGGGTACGGCTTAGGATACGTGTTAGGGTACGGGTTAGGGTACGGCGTAGAGTGTGGGTTAGGGTTAGGGTTAGTGTTAGGGTTAGGGTTACGGTACGTCTTAGGGTACGTGTTAGGGTACGGGTGAGGGTACGGCGTAGGTTATGGGTTAGGGTTAGGGTTAGGGTTAGGGTAGGGTACGGCTTAGGATATGGGTTAGGGTACGGGTGAGGGTACGGCGTAGGTTATGGGTTAGGGTTAGGGTTAGTGTTAGGGTTATGGTACGGCTTAGGTTATGGGATAGGGTACAGGTGAGGGTATGGCATAGGGTAGGGGTTAGGGTTAGGTTTAGGGTTAGGGTTAGGGTTAGGGTACGCCTTAGGGTACGGGTGAGTGTATGGGTGAGGATACTGCGTAGGGTATTGGTTAGGGTTAGGGTACGGCTTAGGGTACGTGTTAGGTTACGGGTGAGGGTACGGCATAGGGTATGGTTTAGGGTTAGCGTTAGGGTTAGGGTTAGTGTTAGTGTTAGGGTTAGGGTACGGCTTAGCGTATGGTATAGGGTACGGTTGAGGGTACGGCATAGGGTAGGGTTTAGGGTTAGAGTTAGGGTTAGGGTTGGGGTTAGGGTACGGCTTAGGGTACGGGTGAGGGTACGGGTGAGGGTACTGCGTAGGGTATTGGTTAGGGTTAGGATACGGCTTACGATACGGGTTTGGGTACGGGTTAGGGTATGGCGTAGGGTATGGGTTAGGGTTAGGGTTAGGGTTAGGGTTAGGGTACGGCTTAGGATACGGGTTAGGGTACGGGTTAGGGTATGGCGTAGGGTATGGGTTAGGGTTAGGGTTAGGGTTAGGGTTAGGGTTAGGGTTAGGGTACGGCTTAGGTTATGGGATAGGGTACAGGTGAGGGTATGGCATAGGGTATGGGTTAGGGTTAGGGTTAGGGTTAGGGTTAGGGTACGGCTTAGGGTACGGGTGAGGGTATGGGTGAGGATACTGCGTAGGGTATTGGTTAGGGTTACGGTACGTCTTAGGATACTGGTTAGGGTACGGGTGAGGGTACGGCGTAGGTTATGGGTTAGGGTTAGGGTTAGTGTTAGGGTTATGGTACGGCTTAGGTTATGGGATAGGGTACAGGTGAGGGTATGGCATAGGGTAGGGTTTAGGGTTAGGGTTAGGGTTAGGGTTAGGGTTAGGTACGGCTTAGGGTACGGGTGAGGGTATGGGTGAGGATACTGCATAGGGTATTGGTTAGGGTTAGGGTACGGCATAGAATACGGGTTAGGGTACGTGTTAGGGTATGGCGTACGGTATGGGTTAGGGTTAGGGTTAGGGTTAGGGTTAGGGTTAGGGTTAGGGTACGGCGTAGGGTACGGGTTATGGTACGGGTGCGGTTACAGCGTAGGGTAGAGTTTAGGGTTAGCGTTAGGGTTAGGGTACGGCTTAGGATACGGGTTAGGGTACGGGTGAGGGTACGGCGTAGCGTATGGTTTAGGGTTAGGGTTAGGGTTAGGGTACGGCTTACGGTACGGGTTAGGGTACGGGTGAGGGTATGGTGTAGGTTATGGGTTAGGGTTTGGGTTAGGGTTAGGGTTAGTTTTAGGGTTAGGGCTTGGTTTAGGGTACGGGTTAGGATTAGGGTTAGGGTTAGGGTAGGGTACGGCTTAGGATACGGGTTAGGGTACGGGTGAGGGTACGGCGTTGCGTATGGGTTAGGGTTAGGGTTAGGGTACGTCTTTGGCTACGGGTTAGGGTACGGGTGAGGGTACGGCGTAGGGTAAGGGTTAGGGTTAGGGTTAGGGTTAGTTTTAGGGTTAGGGTTTGGTTTAGGGTACGGGTTAGGATTAGCGTACGTGTTAGGGTTAGGTTTTGGGTTAGGGTTAGGGTACGCGTTAGGGTTAGGGTATGGGTTAGGGTTAGGGTACACGTTAGGATTAGGGTATTTATTAAACCTATCCCACTCTCTAGATACCACTTAGCACATAAAGGAATATTATTAGGGATCCAGCCATGGAGAAGATTTTAGTCACTAGGATAAGATAAAGAATAAACACATTATAAAAAAATCACATTAGGATTTTCTTTTTAACCTGTTCCTTAAAACACTAGTGCTTAGGAAATCTAATAGAGGCAAAAGCAATCAAGGGTAGTTTAGGGTTAGGGTTAGGGTTAGGGTTAGTGTTAGGGTTAGGGTACGGCTTAGGGTATGGGATAGGGTACGGGTGAGGGTACGGCGTAGGTTATGGGTTAGGGTTAGGGTTAGGGTTAGGGTAGGGTACGGCTTAGGATACGGGTTAGGGTACGGGTGAGGGTACGGCGTAGGTTATGGGTTAGGGTTAGGGTTAGTGTTAGGGTTATGGTACGGCTTAGGTTATGGGATAGGGTACAGGTGAGGGTATGGCATAGGGTAGGGGTTAGGGTTAGGTTTAGGGTTAGGGTTAGGGTTAGGGTACGCCTTAGGGTACGGGTGAGTGTATGGGTGAGGATACTGCGTAGGGTATTGGTTAGGGTTAGGGTACGGCTTAGGGTACGTGTTAGGTTACGGGTGAGGGTACGGCATAGGGTATGGTTTAGGGTTAGCGTTAGGGTTAGGGTTAGTGTTAGTGTTAGGGTTAGGGTACGGCTTAGCGTATGGGATAGGGTACGGTTGAGGGTACGGCATAGGGTAGGGTTTAGGGTTAGAGTTAGGGTTAGGGTTGGGGTTAGGGTACGGCTTAGGGTACGGGTGAGGGTACGGGTGAGGGTACTGCGTAGGGTATTGGTTAGGGTTAGGATACGGCTTAGGACACGGGTTAGGGTACGGGTTAGGGTATGGCGTAGGGTATGGGTTCGGGTTAGGGTTAGGGTTAGGGTTAGGGTTAGGGTTAGGGTTAGGGTACGGCTTAGGATACGGGTTAGGGTACGGGTTAGGGTATGGCGTAGGGTATGGGTTAGGGTTAGGGTTAGGGTTAGGGTTAGGGTACGGCTTAGGTAATGGGATAGGGTACAGGTGAGGGTATGGCATAGGGTATGGGTTAGGGTTAGGGTTAGGGTTAGGGTACGGCTTAGGGTACGGGTGAGGGTATGGGTGAGGATACTGCGTAGGGTATTGGTTAGGGTTACGGTACGCCTTAGGATACGGGTTAGGGTACGGGTGAGGGTACGGCGTAGGTTATGGGTTAGGGTTAGGGTTAGTGTTAGGGTTATGGTACGGCTTAGGTTATGGGATAGGGTACAGGTGAGGGTATGGCATAGGGTAGGGTTTAGGGTTAGGGTTAGGGTTAGGGTTAGGGTTAGGTACGGCTTAGGGTACGGGTGAGGGTATGGGTGAGGATACTGCATAGGGTATTGGTTAGAGTTAGGGTACGGCTTAGAATACGGGTTAGGGTACGTGTTAGGGTATGGCGTACGGTATGGGTTAGGGTTAGGGTTAGGGTTAGGGTTAGGGTTAGGGTTAGGGTACGGCGTAGGGTACGGGTTAGGGTACGGGTGAGGTTACGGCGTAGGGTATAGTTTAGGGTTAGCGTTAGGGTTAGGGTACGGCTTAGGATACGGGTTAGGGTACGGGTGAAGTTACGGCGTAGCGTATGGTTTAGGGTTAGGGTTAGGGTTAGGGTACGGCTTAGGGTACGGGTTAGGGTACGGGTGAGGGTATGGTGTAGGTTATGGGTTAGGGTTAGGGTTAGGGTTAGGGTTAGTTTTTGGGTTAGGGATTGGTTTAGGGTACGGTTTAGGATTAGCATACGTGTTCGGGTTAGGGTTTTGGTTAGGGTTAGGGTACGCGTTAGGGTTAGGGTATGGGTTAGGTTTAGGGTACACTTTAGGATTAGGGTATTTATGAAACCTATCCCACTCTCTAGATACCACTTAGCACGTAAAGGAATATTATTTGGGGTTCAGCCATGGAGAAGATTTTAGTCTCTAGGATAAGATAAAGAATGAACACATTATAAAAAAATCACATAAGGTTTTCTTTTTAACCTGTTCCTTAAAACACTAGTGTTTAGGAAATCTAATGGAGGCAAAAGCAGTAAAGGGTAGTTTAGGGTTAGGGTTAGGGTTAGGGTTAGGGTAGGGCTTAGGATACGGGTGAGGGTACTGGTGAGGGTACTGCATAGGTTATTGGTTAGGGTTAGGGTACGGCTTAGGATACGGGTTAGGATATGGGTTAGGTTACGGCGTTCGGTATGGGTGAGGGTTAGGGTTAGGGTTAGGGTAAGGCTTTGGATACGGGTTAGGGTACGGGTGAGGGTACGGCGTAGGGTAGAGGTTAGGGTTAGGTTTAGGATTAGGGTACGGCTTAGGATACGGGTTAGGGTATGGGTGAGGGTACGGCGTAGCGTATGGGTTAGGGTTAGGGTTAGGGTTAGGGTTAGTTTTAGGGTTAGGGATTGGTTTAGGGTACGGGTTAGGATTAGCGTACGTGTTAGGGTTAGGGTTTGGGTTAGGGTTAGGGTACGCATTAGGGTTAGGGTATGGGTTATGGTTAGGGTACACGTTAGGATTAGGGTATTTATTAAACCTATCCCACTCTCTAAATACCACTTAGCACGTAAAGGAATATTATTTGGGGTCCAGTCATGGAGAAGCTTTTAGTCACTAGGATAAGATAAAGAATAAACACATTATAAAAAAATCACATTAGGATTTTCTTTTTAACCTGTTCCTTAAAACACTATTGCTAAGGAAATCTAATGGAGGCAAAAGCAGTCAACGGTAGTTTAGGGTTAGGGTTAGGGTTAGGGTTAGTGTTAGGGTTAGGGTACGGCTTAGGGTATGGGATAGGGTATGGGTGAGGGTACGGCATAGGGTAGGGTTTAGGGTTAGGGTTAGTGTTAGGGTTAGGGTTAGGGTATGGCTTAGGGTACGGGTGAGGGTACTGTGTAGGTCATTGGTTAGGGTTAGGTTAAGGCTTAGGATACAGGTTATTGTATGGGTTAGGGTACGGCGCAGGGTATGGGTAAGGGTTAGGGTTAGGGTTAGGGTTAGAGTTAGGGTACGGCTTAGGGTACGGGTTAGGGAACGGGTGAGTGTACGGCGTAGTGTATAGGTTAGGGTTAGGGTTAGGGTATGGCTTAGGGTACGGATTAGGTTATGGGTGAGGGTACGGCGTAGGGTATGGGTTAGGGTTAGGGTTAGGGTTAGTGTTAGTGTTAGGGTTAGGGTACGGCTTAGCGTATCGGATAGGGTACGGGTGAGGGTACAGCGTAGGGTAGGGGTTAGGGTTAGGGTTAGGGTTAGGGTTAGGGTATGGCTTAGGGTACGGGTGAGGGTACTGGTGAGGGTACTGCGTACGGTATTGGTTAGGGTTAGGGTACGGCTTAGGATACGTGTTAGGGTACGGGTTAGGGTACGGCGTAGAGTGTGGGTTAGGGTTAGGGTTAGTGTTAGGGTTAGGGTTACGGTACGTCTTAGGGTACGTGTTAGGGTACGGGTGAGGGTACGGCGTAGGTTATGGGTTAGGGTTAGGGTTAGGGTTAGGGTTAGGGTACGGCTTAGGATACGGGTTAGGGTACGGGTGAGGGTACGGCGTAGGTTATGGGTTAGGGTTAGGGTTAGTGTTAGGGTTATGGTACGGCTTAGGTTATGGGATAGGGTACAGGTGAGGGTATGGCATAGGGTAGGGGTTAGGGTTAGGGTTAGGGTTAGGGTTAGGGTTAGGGTACGGCTTAGGGTACGGGTGAGGGTATGGGTGAGGATACTGCGTAGGGTATTGGTTAGGGTTAGGGTACGGCTTAGGATACGGGTTAGGGTACGTGTTAGGGTATGGCGTACGGTATGGGTTAGGGTTAGGGTTAGGGTTAGGGTTAGGGTTAGGGTTAGGGTACGGCTTAGGGTACGGGTTAGGGTACGGGTGAGGTTACGGCGTAGGGTATAGTTTAGGGTTAGGGTTAGGGTTAGGGTACGGCTTAGGATACGGGTTAGGGTACGGGTGAGGGTACGGCGTAGCGTATGGTTTAGGGTTAGGGTTAGGGTTAGGGTACGGCTTAGGGTACGGGTTAGGGTACGGGTGAGGGTATGGTGTAGTGTATAGGTTAGGGTTAGGGTTAGGGTTAGGGTATGGCTTAGGGTACGGGAGAGGGTACGGATGAGGGTACTGTGTAGGGTATTGGTTATGCTTAGGGTACGGCTTAGAATACGGGTTACGGTATGGGTTAGGGTACGGCGTAGGGTATGGGTTAGGGTTAGGGTTAGGGTTAGGGTTAGGGTTAGGGTACGGCTTAGGGTATGGGTTAGGGTACGGGTGAGGGTACGGCGTAGTGTATAGGTTAGGGTTAGGGTTAGGGTTAGGGTACGGCTTAGGGTACGGGTTAGGGTACGGGTGAGGGTATGGCGTAGTGTATAGGTTAGGGTTAGGGTTAGGGTTAGGGTACGGCTTAGGGTATGGGTTAGGGTATGGGTGAGGGTACGGCGTAGCGTATGGGTTAGGGTTAGGGTTAGGGTTAGGGTTAGTTTTAGGGTTAGGGATTGGTTTAGGGTACGGGTTAGGATTAGTGTACGTGTTAGGGTTAGGGTTTGGGTTAGGGTTAGGGTACGCGTTAGGGTTAGGGTATGGGTTAGGGTTAGGGTACGCGTTAGGATTAGAGTATTTATTAAACCTATCCCACTCTCTAGATACCACTTAGCACGTAAAGGAATATTATTTAGGGTCCAGCCATGGAGAATATTTTCGTCACTAGGATAAGATAAAGAATAATCACATTATAAAAAAATCACATTAGGATTTTCTTTTTAACCTGTTCCTTAAAACACTAGTGCTTAGGAAATCTAATGGAGGCAAAAGCAGTCAAGGGTAGTTTAGGGTTAGGGTTAGGGTTAGGGTTAGTGTTAGGGTTAGGGTACGGCCTAGGGTATGGGATAGGTATGGGTGAGGGTACGGCATAGGGTATGGTTTAGGGTTAGGGTTAGTGTTAGGGTTAGGGTTAGGGTATGGCTTAGGGTACGGGTGAGGGTACTGTGTAGGTCATTGGTTAGGGTTAGGTTAAGGCTTAGGATACAGTTTATTGTATGGGTTAGGGTACGGCGCAGGATATGGGTAAGGGTTAGCGTTAGGGTTAGGGTTAGAGTTAGGGTGCGGCTTAGGGTACGGGTTAGGTTACTGGTGAGGGTACGGCGTAGGGTATGGGTTAGGGTTAGGGTTAGGGTTAGTGTTAGTGTTAGCGTTAGGGTACGGCTTAGCGTATGGGATAGGGTACGGGTGAGGGTACGGCGTACGGTAGGGGTTAGGGTTAGAGTTAGGGTTAGGGTACGGCTTAGGGTACGGGTGAGGGTATGGATGAGTGTACTGCGTAGGGTATTGGTTAGGTTAGGATATGGCTTAGGATACGGGTTAGGGTACGGGTTAGGGTATGGCCTAGGGTATTGGTTAGGGTTAGGGTTAGGGTTAGGGTTAGGGTTAGGGTACGGCTTAGGATACGGGTTAGGGTACGGGTGAGGGTATGGCGTAGCGTATGGGTTAGGGTTAGGGTTAGGGTCCGTCTTAGGGTACGGGTTAGGGTACCGCTGAGGGTACGGCGTAGGGTAAGGGTTAAGGTTAGGGTTAGGGTTAGGGTTAGTTTTAGGGTTAGGGATTGGTTTAGGGTACGGGTTAGGATTAGCGTACGTGTTAGGGTTAGGTTTTGGGTTAGGGTTAGGGTACGCGTTAGGGTTAGGGTATGGGTTAGGGTTAGGGTACACGTTAGGATTAGGGTATTTATTAAACCTATCCCACTCTCTAGATACCACTTAGCACGTAAAGGAATATTATTAGGGATCCAGCCATGGAGAAGATTTTAGTCACTAGGATAAGATAAAGAATAAACACATTATAAAAAAATCACATTAGGATTTTCTTTTTAACCTGTTCCTTAAAACACTAGTGCTTAGGAAATCTAATAGAGGCAAAAGCAATCAAGGGTAGTTTAGAGTTAGGGTTAGGGTTAGGGTTAGTGTTAGGGTTAGCGTACGGCTTAGGGTATGGGATAGGGTATGGGTGAGGGTACGGCGTAGGGTAGGGGTTAGGGTTAGGATTAGGGTTATGGTTAGGGTATGGCTTAGGGTACGGTTGAGGGTACGGGTGAGGGTACTGCGTAGGGTATTGGTTAGGGTTAGGGTACGGCTTAGGATACGTGTTAGGGTACGGGTTAGGGTACGGCGTAGAGTGTGGGTTAGGGTTAGGGTTAGTGTTAGGGTTAGGGTTACGGTACATCTTAGGGTACGTGTTAGGGTACGGGTGAGGGTACGGCGTAGGTTATGGGTTAGGGTTAGGGTTAGGGTTAGGGTTAGGGTACGGCTTAGGGTACGGGTGAGGGTACGGCGTAGGTTATGGGTTAGGGTTAGGGTTAGTGTTAGGGTTATGGTACGGCTTAGGTTATGGGATAGGGTACAGGTGAGGGTATGGCATAGGGTAGGGGTTAGGGTTAGGTTTAGGGTTAGGGTTAGGGTTAGGGTACGGCTTAGGGTACGGGTGAGGGTATGGGTGAGGATACTGCGTAGGGTATTGGTTAGGGTTAGGGTACGGCTTAGGATACGGGTTAGGGTACGTGTTAGGGTATGGAGTACGCTATGGGTTAGGGTTAGGGTTAGGGTTAGGGTTAGGGTACGGCTTAGGGTACGGGTTAGGGTATGGGTGAGGTTACGGCGTAGGGTATAGTTTAGGGTTAGGGTTAGGGTTAGGGTACGGCTTAGGGTACGGGTTAGGGTATTGGTGAGGGTATGGCGTAGTGTATAGGTTAGGGTTAGAGTTAGGGTTAGGGTGTGGCTTAGGGTACGGGTGAGGGTACGGGTGAGGGTACTGTGTAGGGTATTGGTTATGGTTAGGGTACGGCTTAGAATACGGGTTAGGGTACGGTTTAGGGTACGGCATAGGGTATGGGTTAGGGTTAGGGTTAGGGTTAGGGTTAGGGTTAGGGTACGGCTTAGGGTACGGGTTAGGGTACGGGTGAGGGTACGGCGTAGTGTATAGGTTAGGGTTAGGGTTAGGGTTAGGGTACGGCTTAGGGTATGGGATAGGGTACGGGTGAGGGTACGGCGTAGGGTAGGGGTTAGGTTTAGGGTTAGGGTTAGTGTTAGGGTTAGGGTACGGCTTAGGGTATGGGATAGGTTACGGGTGAGGGTACGGCGTAGGGTAGGGGTTAGGGTTAGGTTTAGGGTTAGTGTTACGTTTAGGGTACCGCTTAGGGTATGGGATAGGGTACGGCGTAGGGTAGCGGTTAGGGTTAGGGTTAGGGTTAGGGTACGGCTTAGGATACGGGTTAGGGTACGGGTGAGGGTGCGGCGTAGCGTATGGTTTAGGGTTAGGGTTAGGGTTAGGGTACGGCTTAGGGTACGGGTTAGGGTACGGGTGAGGGTACAGCGTAGGTTATGGGTTAGGGTTAGGGTTAGGGTTAGGGTTAGTTTTAGGGTTAGGGATTGGTTTAGGGTACGGGTTAGGATTAGCATACTTGTTCGGGTTAGGGTTTTGGTTAGGGTTAGGGTACGCGTTAGGGTTAGGGTATGGGTTAGGTTTAGGGTACACGTTAGGATTAGGGTATTTATTAAACCTATCCCACGCTCTAGATACCACTTAGCACGTAAAGGAGTATTATTTGGGGTTCAGCCATGGAGAAGATTTTAGTCACTAGGATAAGATAAAGAATAAACACATTATAAAAAAAATCACATAAGGTTTTCTTTTTAACCTGTTCTTTAAAACACTAGTGTTTAGGAAATCTAATGGAGGCAAAAGCAGTAAAGGGTAGTTTAGGGTTAGGGTTAGGGTTAGGGTTAGGGTAGGGCTTAGGATACGGGTGAGGGTACTGGTGAGGGTACTGCGTAGGTTATTGGTTAGGGTTAGGGTATGGCTTAGGATACGGGTTAGGATATGGGTTAGGTTACGGCGTTGGGTATGGGTGAGGGTTAGGGTTAGGGTTAGGGTAAGGCTTTGGGTACGGGTTAGGGTACGGGTGAGGGTACAGCGTAGGGTAGAGGTTAGGGTTAGGTTTAGGGTTAGGGTACGGCTTAGGATACGGGTTAGGGTATGGGTGAGGGTACGGCGTAGCGTATGGGTTAGGGTTAGGGTTAGGGTTAGGGTTAGTTTTAGGGTTAGGGATTGGTTTAGGGTACGGGTTAGGATTAGCGTTCGTGTTAGTGTTAGGGTTTGGGTTAGGGTTAGGGTACGCATTAGGGTTAGGGTGTGGGTTAGGTTTAGGGTACACGTTAGGATTAGGGTATTTATTAAACCTATCCCACTCTCTAGATACCACTTAGCACGTAAAGGAATATTATTTAGGGTCCAGCCATGGAGAAGATTTTCGTTACTAGGATAAGATAAAGAATAAACACCTTATAAAAAAATCACATTAGGATTTTCTTTTTAACCTGTTCCTTAAAACACTAGTGCTTAGGAAATCTAATGGATGCAAAAGCAGTCAAGGGTAGTTTAGGGTTAGGGTTAGGGTTAGGGTTAGTGTTAGGGTTAGGGTACGGCTTAGGGTATGGGATAGGGTATGGGTGAGGGTACGGCATAGGGTAGGGTTTAGGGTTAGGGTTACTGTTAGGGTTAGGGTTAGGGTATGGCTTAGGGTACGGGTGAGGGTACTGTGTAGGTCATTGGTTAGGGTTAGGTTAAGGCTTAGGATACAGGTTATTGTATGGGTTAGGGTACGGCGCAGGGTATGGGTAAGGGTTAGGGTTAGGGTTAGGGTTAGATTTAGGGTACGGCTTAGGGTACGGGTTAGGGTACGGGTGAGGGTACGGCGTAGTGTATAGGTTAGGGTTAGGGTTAGGGTACGGCTTAGGGTACGGGTTAGGTTACGGGTGAGGGTACGGCGTAGGGTATGGGTTAGGGTTAGGGTTAGGGTTAGTGTTAGTGTTAGCGTTAGGGTACGGCTTAGCGTATGGGATAGGGTACGGGTGAGGGTACGGCGTAGGGTAGGGATTAGGGTTAGAGTTAGGGTTAGGGTTGGGGTTAGGGTACGGCTTAGGGTACGGGTGAGGGTACGGGTGAGGGTACTGCGTAGGGTATTGGTTAGGTTAGGATATGGCTTAGGATACGGGTTAGGGTACGGGTGAGGGTACGGCGTAGGTTATGGGTTAGGGTTAGGGTTAGTGTTAGGGTTATGGTACGGCTTAGGTTATGGGATAGGGTACAGGTGAGGGTATGGCATAGGGTAGGGGTTAGGGTTAGGTTTAGGGTTAGGGTTAGGGTTAGGGTACGGCTTAGGGTACGGGTGAGGGTATGGGTGAGGATACTGCGTAGGGTATTGGTTAGGGTTAGGGTACGGCTTAGGATACGGGTTAGGGTACGTGTTAGGGTATGGAGTACGCTATGGGTTAGGGTTAGGGTTAGGGTTAGGGTTAGGGTACGGCTTAGGGTACGGGTTAGGGTATGGGTGAGGTTACGGCGTAGGGTATAGTTTAGGGTTAGGGTTAGGGTTAGGGTACGTCTTAGTGTACGGGTTAGGGTACGGGTGAGGGTACGGCGTAGGTTATGGGTTAGGGTTAGGGTTAGGGTTAGGGTTAGGGATTGGTTTAGGGTACGGGTTAGGATTAGCATACTTGTTCGGGTTAGGGTTTTGGTTAGGGTTAGGGTACGCGTTAGGGTTAGGGTATGGGTTAGGTTTAGGGTACACGTTAGGATTAGGGTATTTATTAAACCTATCCCACTCTCTAGATACCACTTAGCACGTAAAGGAATATTATTTGGGGTTCAGCCATGGACAAGATTTTAGTCACTAGGATAAGATAAAGAATAAACACATTATAAAAAAAATCACATAAGGTTTTCTTTTTAACCTGTTCTTTAAAACACTAGTGTTTAGGAAATCTAATGGAGGCAAAAGCAGTAAAGGGTAGTTTAGGGTTAGGGTTAGGGTTAGGGTTAGGGTAGGGCTTAGGATACGGGTGAGGGTACTGGTGAGGGTACTGCGTAGGTTATTGGTTAGGGTTAGGGTATGGCTTAGGATACGGGTTAGGATATGGGTTAGGTTACGGCGTTGGGTATGGGTGAGGGTTAGGGTTAGGGTTAGGGTAAGGCTTTGGGTACGGGTTAGGGTACGGGTGAGGGTACGGCGTAGGGTAGAGGTTAGGGTTAGGTTTAGGGTTAGGGTACGGCTTAGGATACGGGTTAGGGTATGGGTGAGGGTACGGCGTAGCGTATGGGTTAGGGTTAGGGTTAGGGTTAGGGTTAGTTTTAGGGTTAGGGATTGGTTTAGGGTACGGGTTAGGATTAGCGTACGTGTTAGTGTTAGGGTTTGGGTTAGGGTTAGGGTACGCATTAGGGTTAGGGTGTGGGTTAGGGTTAGGGTATACGTTAGGATTAGGGTATTTATTAAACCTATCCCACTCTCTAGATACCACTTAGCACGTAAAGGAATATTATTTAGGGTCCAGCCATGGAGAAGATTTTCGTTACTAGGATAAGATAAAGAATAAACACATTATAAAAAAATCACATTAGGATTTTCTTTTTAACCTGTTCCTTAAAACACTAGTGCTTAGGAAATCTAATGGAGGCAAAAGCAGTCAAGGGTAGTTTAGGGTTAGGGTTAGGGTTAGGCTTAGTGTTAGGGTTAGGGTATGGCTTAGGGTATGGGATAGGGTATGGGTGAGGGTACGGCATAGGGTAGGGTTTAGGGTTAGGGTTAGTGTTAGGGTTAGGGTTAGGGTATGGCTTAGGGTACGGGTGAGGGTACTGTGTAGGTCATTGGTTAGGGTTAGGTTAAGGCTTAGGATACAGGTTATTGTATGGGTTAGGGTACGGCGCAGGGTATGGGTAAGGTTTAGGGTTAGGGTTAGGGTTAGAGTTAGGGTACGGCTTAGGGTACGGGTGAGGGTATGGGTGAGGATACTGCGTAGGGTATTGGTTAGGGTTAGGGTACGGCTTAGGATACGGGTTAGGGTACGTGTTAGGGTATGGCGTACGCTATGGGTTAGGGTTAGGGTTAGGGTTAGGGTTAGGGTTAGGGTACGGCTTAGGGTACGTGTTAGGGTACGGGTGAGGTTACGGCGTAGGGTATAGTTTAGGGTTAGGGTTAGGGTTAGGGTACGGCTTAGGGTACGGGTTAGGGTACGGGTGAGAGTATGGCGTAGTGTATAGGTTAGGGTTAGGGTTAGGGTTAGGGTATGGCTTAGGGTACGGGTGAGGGTACGGGTGAGGGTACTGTGTAGGGTATTGGTTATGGTTAGGGTACGGCTTAGAATACGGGTTAGGGTACGGTTTAGGATACGGCGTAGGGTATGGGTTAGGTTTAGGGTTAGGGTTAGGGTTAGGGTTAGGGTACGGCTTAGGGTACGGGTTAGGGTACGGTGAGGGTACCGCGTAGTGTATAGGTTAGGGTTAGGGTTAGGCTTAGGGTACGGCTTAGGTTATGGGATAGGGTACGGGTGAGGGTACGGCGTAGGGTAGGGGTTAGGTTTAGGGTTAGGGTTAGTGTTAGGGTTAGGGTACGGCTTAGGGTATGGGATAGGTTACGGGTGAGGGTACGGCATAGGGTAGGGGTTAGGGTAGTTTTAGGGTTAGTGTTAGGTTTAGGGTACCGCTTAGGGTATGGGATAGGGTACGGCGTAGGGTAGCGGTTAGGGTTAGGGTTAGGGTTAGGGTACAGCTTAGGATACGTGTTAGGGTTAGGGTTAGGGTATGGCGTAGGGTATGGGTTAGGGTTAGGGTTAGGGTTAGGGTTAGGGTTAGGGTACGGCTTAGGATACGGGTTAGGGTACGGGTGAGGGTACGGCGTAGCGTATGGGTTAGGGTTAGGGTTAGGGTACGTCCTAGGGTACGGGTTAGGGTACGGGTGAGGGTACGGCGTAGGGTAAGGGTTAGGGTTAGGGTTAGGGTTAGGGTTAGTTTTAGGGTTAGGGATTGGTTTAGGGTACGGGTTAGGATTAGCGTACGTGTTAGGGTTAGGTTTTCGGTTAGGGTTAGGGTACGCGTTAGGGTTAGGGTATGGGTTAGGGTTAGGGTACACGTTAGGATTAGGGTATTTATTAAACCTATCCCACTCTCTAGATACCACTTAGCACGTAAAGGAATATTATTAGGGATCCAGCCATGGAGAAGATTTTAGTCACTAGGATAAGATAAAGAATAAACACATTATAAAAAAATCACATTAGGATTTTCTTTTTAACCTGTTCCTTAAAACACTAGTGCTTAGGAAATCTAATAGAGGCAAAAGCAATCAAGGGTAGTTTAGGGTTAGGGTTAGGGTTAGGGTTAGTGTTAGGGTTAGGGTACGGCTTAGGGTATGGGATAGGGTACGGGTGAGGGTACGGCGTAGGGTAGGGGTTAGGGTTAGGGTTAGGGTTAGGGTTAGGGTATGGCTTAGGGTACGGGTGAGGGTACGGGTGAGGGTACTGCGTAGGGTATTGGTTAGGGTTAGGGTACGGCTTAGGATACGTGTTAGGGTACGGGTTAGGGTACGGCGTAGAGTGTGGGTTAGGGTTAGGGTTAGTGTTAGGGTTAGGGTTACGATACATCTTAGGGTACGTGTTAGGGTACGGGTGAGGGTACGGCGTAGGTTATGGGTTAGGGTTAGGGTTAGGGTTAGGGTTAGGGTACGGCTTAGGATACGGGTTAGGGTACGGGTGAGGGTACGGCGTAGGTTATGGGTTAGGGTTAGGGTTAGTGTTAGGGTTATGGTACGGCTTAGGTTATGGGATAGGGTACAGGTGAGGGTATGGCATAGGGTAGGGGTTAGGGTTAGGGTTAGGGTTAGGGTTACGGTTAGGGTACGGCTTAGGGTATGGGTGAGGGTATGGGTGAGAATACTGCGTAGGGTATTGGTTAGGGTTAGGGTACGGCTTAGGATACGGGTTAGGGTACGTGTTAGGGTATGGCGTACGGTATGGGTTATGGTTAGGGTTAGGGTTAGGGTTAGCGTTAGGGTACGGCTTAGGGTACGGGTTAGGGTACGGGTGAGGTTACGGCATAGGGTATAGTTTAGGGTTAGGGTTAGGGTTAGGGTACGGCTTAGGATACGGGTTAGGGTACGGGTGAGGGTACGGCGTAGCGTATGGTCTAGGGTTAGGGTTAGGGTTAGGGTACGGCTTAGGGTACGGGTTAGGGTACGGGTGAGGGTACGGTGTAGGTTATGGGTTAGGGTTAGGGTTAGGGTTAGGGTTAGTTTTAGGGTTAGGGATTGGTTTAGGGTACGGGTTAGGATTAGCATACGTGTTCGGGTTAGGGTTTTGGTTAGGGTTAGGGTACGCGTTAGGGTTAGGGTATTGGTTAGGTTTAGGGTACACTTTAGGATTAGGGTATTTATTAAACCTATCCCACTCTCTAGATACCACTTAGCACGTAAAGGAATATTATTAGGGATCCAGCCATGGAGAAGATTTTAGTCACTAGGATAAGATAAAGAATAAACACATTATAAAAAAAATCACATAAGGTTTTCTTTCTAACCTGTTCCTTAAAACACTAGTGTTTAGGAAATCTAATGGAGGCAAAAGCAGTAAAGGGTAGTTTAGGGTTAGGGTTAGGGTTAGGGTTAGGGTAGGGCTTAGGGTATGGGATAGGGTATGGGTGAGGGTACGGCATAGGGTAGGGTTTAGGGTTAGGGTTAGTGTTAGGGTTAGGGTATGGCTTAGGGTACGGGTGAGGGTACTGTGTAGGTCATTGGTTAGGGTTAGGTTAAGGCTTAGGATACAGGTTATTGTATGGGTTAGGGTACGGTGCAGGGTATGGGTAAGGGTTAGGGTTAGGGTTAGGTTTAGAGTTAGGGTACGGCTTAGGGTACGGGTTAGGGTACGGGTGAGGGTACGGCGTAGTGTATACGTTAGGGTTAGGGTTAGGGTACGGCTTAGGGTACGGGTTAGGTTACGGGTGAGGGTATGGCGTAGGGTATGGGTTAGGGTTAGGGTTAGGGTTAATGTTAGTGTTAGGGTTAGGGTACTGCTTAGTGTATGGGATAGGGTACGGGTGAGGGTACGGCGTAGGGTAAGGTTAGGGTTAGAGTTAGGGTTAGGGTTGGGGTTAGGGTACGGCTTAGGGTACGGGTGAGGGTACGTGTGAGGGTAATGCGTAGGGTATTGGTTAGGGTTAGGATACGGCTTAGGATACGGGTTAGGGTACGGGTTAGGGTATGGCGTAGGCTATGGTTTAGGGTTAGGGTTAGGGTTAGGGTTAGGGTTAGGGTACGGCTTAGGGTACAGGTTAGGGTACGGGTGAGGTTACGGCGTAGGGTATAGTTTAGGGTTAGGGTTAGGGTTAGGGTACGGCTTAGGATACGGGTTAGGGTACAGGTGAGGGTACGGCGTAGCATATGGTTTAGGGTTAGGGTTAGGGTACGGCTTAGGGTACGGGTTAGGGTACGGGTGAGGGTACGGTGTAGGTTATGGGTTAAGGTTAGGGTTAGGGTTAGGGTTAGTTTTAGGGTTAGGGATTGGTTTAGGGTACGGGTTAGGATTAGCATACGTGTTCGGGTTAGGGTTTTGGTTAGGGTTAGGGTACGCGTTAGGGTTAGGGTATGGGTTAGGTTTAGGGTACACTTTAGGATTAGGGTATTTATTAAACCTATCCCACTCTCTAGATACCACTTAGCACGTAAAGGAATATTATTTGGGGTTCAGCCATGGAGAATATTTTAGTCACTAGGATAAGATAAAGAATAAACACCTTATAAAAAAATCACATAAGGTTTTCTTTTTAACCTGTTCCTTAAAACACTAGTGTTTAGGAAATCTAATGGAGGCAAAAGCAGTAAAGGGTAGTTTAGGGTTAGGGTTAGGGTTAGGGTTAGGGTAGGGCTTAGGATACCGGTGAGGGTACTGGTGAGGGTACTGCGTAGGTTATTGGTTAGGGTTAGGGTACGGCTTAGGATACGGGTTAGGATATGGGTTAGGTTACGGCGTTGGGTATGGGTGAGGGTTAGGGTTAGGGTTAGGGTAAGGCTTTGGGTACGGGTTAGGGTACGGGTGAGGGTACGGCGTAGGGTAGAGGTTAGGGTTAGGTTTAGGGGTAGGGTACGGCTTAGGATACGGGTTAGGGTATGCGTGAGGGTACGGCGTAGCGTATGGGTTAGGGTTAGGTTTAGGGTTAGGGTTAGTTTTAGGGTTAGGGATTGGTTTAGGGTACGGGTGAGGATTAGCGTACGTGTTAGGGTTAGGGTTTGGGTTAGGGTTAGGGTACGCATTAGGGTTAGGGTTAGGGTACACGTTAGGATTAGGGTATTTATTAAACCTATCCCACTCTCTAGATACCACTTAGCACGTAAAGGAATATTATTTAGGGTCCAGCCATGGAGAAGATTTTCGTTACTAGGATAAGATAAAGAATAAACACATTATAAAAAAATCACATTAGGATTTTCTTTTTAACCTGTTCCTTAAAACACTAGTGCTTAGGAAATCTAATGGAGGCAAAAGCAGTCAAGGGTAGTTTAGGGTTAGGGTTAGGGTTAGGGTTAGTGTTAGGGTTAGGGTACGGCTTAGGGTATGGGATAGGGTACGGGTGAGGGTACGGCGTAGGGTAGGGGTTAGGGTTAGGGTTAGGGTACGGCTTAGGGTACGGGTAAGGGTACGGGTGAGGGTACTGCGTAGGGTATTGGTTAGGGTTAGGGTACGGCTTAGGATACGTGTTAGGGTACGGGTTAGGGTACGGTGTAGAGTGTGGGTTAGGGTTAGGGTTAGTGTTAGGGTTAGGGTTACGGTACGTCTTAGGGTACGTGTTAGGGTACGGGTGAGGGTACGGCGTAGGTTATGGTTTAGGGTTAGGGTTAGGGTTAGGGTTAGGGTACGTCTTAGGGTACGGGTGAGGGTATGGGTGAGGATACTGCGTAGGGTATTGGTTAGGGTTACGGTACGTCTTAGGATACAGGTTAGGGTACGGGTGAGGTTATGGCGTAGGTTATGGGTTAGGGTTAGGGTTAGTGTTAGGGTTATTGTACGGCTTAGGTTATGGGATAGGGTATAGGTGAGGGTATGGCATAGGGTAGGGGTTAGGGTTAGGGTTAGGGTTAGGGTTAGGGTACGGCTTAGGGTACGGGTGAGGGTATGGGTGAGGATACTGCGTAGGGTATTGGTTAGGGTTAGGGTACAGCTTAGGATACGGGTTAGGGTACGTGTTAGGTTATGGCGTACGGTATGGGTTAGGGTTAGGGTTAGGGTTAGGGTTAGTGTACGGCTTAGGGTACGGGTTAGGGTACGGGTGAGGTTACGGCATAGGGTATAGTTTAGGGTTAGGGTTAGGGTTAGGGTACGGCTTAGGATACGGGTTAGGGTACGGGTGAGGGTACGGCGTAGCGTATGGTTTAGGGTTAGGGTTAGGGTTAGGGTACGGCTTAGGATACGGGTTAGGGTACGGGTGAGGGTACGGCGTAGCGTATGGTTTAGGGTTAGGGTTAGGGTTAGGTTTAGGATACGGCTTAGGGTACGGGTTAGGGTACGAGTGAGGGTATGGCGTAGTGTATAGGTTAGGGTTAGGGTTAGGGTTAGGGTATGGCTTAGGGTACAGGTTAGTGTACGAGTGAGGGTATGGCGTAGTGTATAGGTTAGGGTTAGGGTTAGGGTTAGGGTTAGGGTTAGGGTATGGCTTAGGGTACGGGTGAGGGTACTGTGTAGGGTATTGGTTATGGTTAGGGTACGGCTTAGAATACGGGTTAGGGTACTGGTTAGGGTACGGCATAGGGTATGGGTTAGGGTTAGGGTTAGGGTTAGGGTTAGGGTACGGCTTAGGGTACGGGTTAGGGTACGGGTGAGGGTACGGCGTAGTGTATAGGTTAGGGTTAGGGTTAGGGTTAGGGTACAGCCTAGGGTACGGGTTAGGGTACGGGTGAGGGTATGGCGTAGTGTATAGGTTAGGGTTAGGGTTAGGTTTAGGGTACGGCTTAGGTTATGGGATAGGGTACGGTTGAGGGTACGGCGTAGGGTAGGGGTTAGGTTTAGGGTTAGGGTTAGTGTTAGGGTTAGGGTACGGCTTAGGGTATGGGATAGGTTACGGGTGAGGGTACGGCGTAGGGTAGGGGTTAGGGTTAGGTTTAGGGTTAGTGTTAGGGTTAGGGTACCGCTTAGGGTATGGGATAGGGTACGGCGTAGGGTAGCCATTAGGGTTAGGGTTAGGGTTAGAGTTAGGGTACGGCTTAGGATACGGGTTAGGGTACGGGTGAGGGTACTGCGTAGCGTATGGTTTAGGGTTAGGGTTAGGGTTAGGGTACGCGTTAGGGTTAGGGTATGGGTTAGGGTTAGGGTACACGTTAGGATTAGGGTATTTATTAAACCTATCCCACTCTCTAGATACCACTTAGCACGTAAAGGAATATTATTAGGGATCCAGCCATGGAGAAGATTTTAGTCACTAGGATAAGATAAAGAATAAACACATTATAAAAAAATCACATTAGGATTTTCTTTTTAACCTGTTCCTTAAAACACTGGTGCTTAGGAAATCTAATAGAGGCAAAAGCAATCAAGGGTAGTTTAGGGTTAGGGTTAGGGTTAGGGTTAGTGTTAGGGTTAGGGTACGGCTTAGGGTATGGGATAGGGTACGGGTGAGGGTACGGCGTAGGGTAGGGGTTAGGGTTAGGGTTAGGGTTGGGGTTAGGGTATGGCTTAGGGTACGGGTGAGGGTACGGGTGAGGGTACTGTGTAGGGTATTGGTTATGGTTAGGGTACGGCTTAGAATACGGGTTAGGGTACGGGTTAGGGTACGGCGTAGGGTATGGGTTAGGGTTAGGGTTAGGGTTAGGGCTGGGTACGGCTTAGGGTACGGGTTAGGGTACGGGTGAGGGTACGGCGTAGTGTATAGGTTAGGGTTAGGGTTAGGGTTAGGGTACGGCTTAGGGTACGGGTTAGGGTACGGGTGAGGGTATGGCGTAGTGTATAGGTTAGGGTTAGGGTTAGGGTTAGGGTACGGCTTAGGGTATGGGATAGGGTACGGGTGAGGGTACGGCGTAGGGTAGGGTTTAGGTTTAGGGTTAGGGTTAGTGTTAGGGTTAGGGTACGGCTTAGGGTATGGGATAGGGTACGGGTGAGGGTACGGCGTAGGGTAGGGGTTAGGGTTAGGTTTAGGGTTAGTGTTAGGGTTAGGGTACCGCTTAGGGTTTGGGATAGGGTACGGCGTAGGGTAGCGGTTAGGGTTAGGGTTAGGGTTAGGGTTAGGGTACGGCTTAGGATACGGGTTAGGGTACGGGTGAGGGTACGGCGTAGCGTATGTGTTAGGGTTCGGGTTAGGGTACGGCTTAGGGTATGGGTTAGGATACGTGTGTGGTTACGGCGTAGGGTATGGTTTAGGGTTAGGATTAGTGTTAGGGTTAGGGTACCGCTTAGGGTATGGGATAGGGTACGGCGTAGGGTAGCGGTTAGGGTTAGGGTTAGGCTTAGGGTCAGGGTACGGCTTAGGGTACGGTTTAGGGTACGGGTGAGGGTACGGCGTAGGGTATGGTTTAGGGTTAGGGTTAGGGTTAGGGTTAGTTTTAGGGTTAGGGATAGTTTTGGGTACGGGTTAGGATTAGCGTATGTGTTAGGGTTAGGATTTGTGTTAGGTTTAGGGTATGCGTTCGGGTTAGCGTATGGGTTAGGGCTAGGGTACACATTAGGATTAGGGTATTTATTAAACCTATCCCACTCTCTAGATACCACTTAGCACGTAAAGGAATATTATTTGGTGTCCAGCCATGGAGAAGATTTTAGTCACTAGGATAAGATAAAGAATAAACACATTATAAAAAAATCATATGAGGATTTTCTTTTTAACCTGTTCCTTAAAACACTAGTGCTTAGGAAATCTAATGGAGGCAAAAGCAGTCAAGGGTAGTTTCGGTTAGGGTTAGGGTTAGGGTTAGTGTTAGGGTTAGGGTACGGCTTAGGGTATGGGATAGGGTACGGGTGAGGGTATGGCGTAGGTTAGGGGTTAGGGTTAGGGTTAGGTTTAGTGTACGGGTGAGGGTAAGGGTGAGGATACTGCGTAGGGTATTGGTTAGGATTAGGGTACGGCTTAGGATACGGGTTAGGGTATGGGTTAGTGTACGGCGTAGGGTATGGGTTAGGGTATGGGTTAGGGTTAGGGTTAGGGTTAGGGGTAGGGTACGGCTTAGGGTACGGGTTAGAGTACAGGTGAGTGTACGGCGTAGGGTATAGGTTAGGGTTAGGGTTAGGGTTAGGGTTAGGGTACGGCTTAGGATACGGGTTAGGGTACGGGTGAGGTTACGGCGTAGCGTATGGGTTAGGGTTAGAGTTAGGGTACGACTTAGGGTACGGGTTAGGGTACGGGTGACGGTACGGCGTAGGGTATATGTTAGGGTTACGGTTAGTTTTAGGGTTACGTCAAGGTATAGGGTACAGGTTAGGATTAGGGTACTTGTTAGGGTTAGGCTATGGGTTAGGGTTAGGGTTCACGTTAGGGTTAGGTCATTTATTAAACCTATCCCACTCTCTACATACCACTTAGCGCGTAAAGGAATGTAATTTGGGTTCCAACCATGGAGAAAATTTTAGACACTAGGATAAGATAAAGAATACACACATTATAAATAAGTCACATTAGCATTTTATTTTTAACCTGTTCCTTAAAACACTAGTGCTTAGGAAATCTATTGGAGGCAAAAGCAGTCAAGGGTAGTTTACAGTTAGTGTTAGGGTTAGGGTTAGGGTTAGGGTATGGCTTAGAGTAAGGGTGAGGGTACGGCGTAGGATATGTGTTAGGGTTAGTCTTAGGGTTAGGGTTAGAGTTAGGGTACGGCTTAGGGTACGGGTTAGGGTAAGAGTGAGGGTACGGAGTAGGGTATGGGTTAGGATTACGGTTAGGGTTAGGGTACGGCTTAGGATACGGGTTAGGGTAAGGGTGAGGGTACGGCAAAGGATATGGGTTAGGCTATGAGTTATTGTTAGGGTTAGGGTACGGCTTTGGGTACGGGTTAGGGAACGCGTGAGTGTACGGCGTAGGGTATGGGTTAGGTTTAGAGTTAGGGTTAGGGTTAGGGTTAGGGTACGGGTTAGGGTACGGTTGAGGGTACGGGTTAGTGTATGGATTAGGGTTAGGGTTAGGGTACGGGTTAGGGTAAGGGTGAGGGTACGGCATAGGATATGGGTTAGGCTTAGTGTTATGGTTAGGGGTAGGGTACGGCTTTGGGTATGGGTTAGGGAACACGTGAGTGTATGGCGTAGGGTATGGGTTAGGGTGAGGTTTAGGGTTAGGGTTAGGGTTAGGGTTAGGGTACGGCTTTGGGTACGGGTGAGGGTACCTCGTTGGGTATGTGTTCGGGTTAGGGGTAGGGTACGACTTCGGGTACGGTTTAGGGTCCGGGTTAGGTTACGGCATAGGGTATGGCTTAAGGTTAGTTTTAGGGTTAGGGTTAGGGTACTGCTTATGGACGGGTTAGAGTACGGGTGAGAGTTAGGTTTAGGGTATGGGTAAGGGTTAGTGTATGCATTAGAGTTAGGGTATTTATTAAACATATCCCACTCTCTAGATACCATTTAGCACGTAAAGTGAAGAGGCTGGAATGGCGAACCCGAGCACAAGGAGAGGAGAAATGAGGTGCGTTTTAGAAACCTTTCCCGATCTCACGGCATACCATCTTCTGGCTTTCCCATGCATGTTTTGATGTAGGAAGATGCCCTTGTACCTGGAGATTTGAGACCCATGGTGTGGGTTCCCCGCGGTGTTACTTTAAAGTATCTGGGTTTGCTCACCCAACCTCACCAATCCTCTCAGCCCCAAGAGTGTCCAGCCTTATGTCTCATCCAGCTGTGGGTCTAGATATGGTCAATCCAAGTTGCATCAGAGACCCTGAACGGATTTTGTAAGAATTTCTCTTTCACTGTCTTTGTTTTGTGGGTTTTTTAAAGTAATTTATGTTTAGAATGGGGCTTGGCTGCTTTTCCCTGCTGTGTTTATTCCGCTTTACACCCTCTTGATTCACTTGCAGAGAGATATCGATACATAGGTTTTCAGATTCTTACTAGTCAGATATATTCTTGTGCGGTGACTAGGGGGTGTTGAGTCCAGTTCACTGAGCAGGGAGTAGGCCTTGTCTATTACATATTTGGCTTATGGAGCGGTCTCTGAGCTAATTTCAAACCCTTGTTCTATGCATCATCCCACCACACCTTTCCCGTTAAGCAGCCATAGTGTGTCTTCTAAAGGTGTGACTCTGTTCTGTTTTGTAATTCCGTTCAAGTGTAGCGATTTTGACATTCCCTCTCTAAGCGATATCTTAGGATAAGTGTCTTTTTCTGTGTGACTTATTTCACTTAGAATCATCGTCGCTAAATCCACTCATCATGCTGCTAACTAGCCTTATGACATTGATTTCATGGCTGAGTGATATTCCATTGTGCCAAGTACCACCATTTCTTTATCCATTTTTCTCTTTCCTGGGATATTGAAGGTGTACCGAAGTGGAGGTTCTTGGAAACAGAGCAGCCGTAAAGTTTGGGGTGCCTGTGTCTTGTTGATTTTTAGTTTTCCCAATTTATACGCCCATGAGTGGAAGTGCCCTATGCTCTCTAAGCTGTGTTTATTACTTGTTTCAGGACACACCGTACACTTCTCCAGAGTGCCTGTTGGCAATTTACATCCTGCCCATTAGCGTAGCAAGGCTCCCATGTCTCCATGGCCTGTCCTGCTTTTCTGGTTTTTACACTTTTTTCAGCATGGCTTTTTTGACCGAGGGCAAGCGAGATTTCTTTGTAGCACTGATTTGCCCTTCCGGCTTGCTTGGTTGGCCTAAAAGGGCGTATGCGTTTTTTCCTGAATATATTCAGGAAAAAACGCATACGCCCTTTTTGGCCAAGGGCATCATTGTCAACGTTTTGCCGCTTTTCATGTGCTTTAAAGGCGAGTCGAATCTACCTCCTGAAATCTGTTTCCTGCAAATCTGCCTTGCTTTCAAATCCTCTTCGTTGCCTTCCCTCAATATATTTGTGGACGAGAGTTCTCATTTATAACTCTGCACGTTTGTGAATTGTGTGCCCCTGAGCTCCATTTGTCTACTCGCTTTTTTGGGAGCTGGCCGCAAAAGCGCAGGATTGCTTCAGGCCCTATTTTGGTTCTGGGGGGCAGGCTGAGCCTGTGGTTCATTCTTCTTCCTGATGGGAAAATGGAGTGACCTATGCCTGTCCCAACACCTAGGGCTCGTTTCTCGTTGGTTCCGCATCTTCCCGTTCATCCTCAGGACAAATTGCAACCGGGACGAAACAGGAGGTTAAAGGTGCCGATTCTCCAAGTAGGGAGATGGTTAGTCAAGCGGCTGGAATGGCGAACCCGAGCACAAGGAGAGGAGAAATGAGATGCGTTTTAGAAACCTTTCCCAATCTCACGGCATACCATCTTCTGGGTTTCCCATGCATGTTTTGATGTAGGAAGATGCCCTTGTACCTGGAGATTTGAGACCCATGGGGTGTGTACCCCGCGGTGTTACTTTAAAATATCTGGGTTTGCTCACCCAACCTCACCAATCCTCTCAGCCCCAAGAGTGTCCAGCCTTATGTCTCATCCAGCTGTGGGTCTAGATATGGTCAATCCAAGTTGCATCAGAGACCCTGAACGGATTTTGTAAGAATTTCTCTTTCACTGTCTTTGTTTTGTGGGTTTTTTAAAGTAATTTATGTTTAGAATGGGGCTTGGCTGCTTTTCCCTGCTGTGTTTATTCCGCTTTACACACTCTTGATTCACTTGCAGAGAGATATCGATACATAGGTTTTCAGATTCTTACTAGTCAGATATATTCTTGTGCGGTGACTAGGGGGTGTTGAGTCCAGTTCACTGAGCAGGGAGTAGGCCTTGTCTATTACATATTTGGCTTATGGAGCGGTCTCTGAGCTAATTTCAAACCCTTGTTTTATGCATCACCCCACCTCACCTTTCCCGTTAAGCAGCCATAGTGTGTCTTCTAAAGGTGTGACTCTGTTCTGTTTTGTAATTCAGTTCAAGTTTAGCGATTTTGACATTCCCTCTATAAGCGATATCTTAGGATAAGTGTCTTTTTCTGTGTGACTTATTTCACTTAGAATCATCGTCGCTAAATCCACTCATCATGCTGCTAACTAGCCTTATGACATTGATCTCATGGCTGAGTGATATTCCATTGGGCCAAGTACCACTATTTCTTTATCCATTTTTCTCTTTCTGGGATATTGAAGGTGTACCGAAGTGATGGTTCTTGGAAGCAGAGCAGCCGTAAACTTTGGGGTGCCTGTGTCTGGTTGATTTTTAGTTTTCCCAATTTATACGCCCATGAGTGGAAGTTCCCTATGCTCTCTAAGCTGTGTTTATTACTTGTTTCAGGACACACCGTACACTTCTCCAGAGTGCCTGTTGGCAAATTACATCCCGCCCATCAGCGTAGCAAGGCTCCCATGTCTCCATGGCCTGTCCTGCTTTTCTGGTTTTTACACTTTTTTCAGCATGGCCCTTTTGACCGAGGGCAAGCGAGACTTCTTTGTAGCGCTGATTTGCCCTTCCGGCTTGCTTGGTTGGCCAAAAAGGGCGTATGCGTTTTTTCCTCAATATATTCAGGAAAAAACGCATACGCCCTTTTTGGCCAAGGTCATCATTGTCAACGTTGTTCCGCTTTTCATGTGCTTTAAAGGCGAGTCGAATCTACCTCCTGAAATCTGTTTCTTGCAAATCTGCCTTGCTTTCAAATCCTCTTCGTTGCCTTCCCTCAATATATTTGTGGACGAGAGTTATCATTTATAACTCTGCACGTTTCTGAATTGCAGTGCCCCTGAGCTCCATTTTTCTACTCGCTTTTTTGGGAGCTGGCCGCAAAAGCGCAGGATTGCTTCAGGCCCTATTTTGGTTCTGGGGGGCAGGCTGAGCCTGTGGTTCATTCTTCTTCCTGATGGGAAAATGGAGTGACCTGTGCCTGTCCCAACACCTAGGGCTAGTCTCTCGTTGGTTCCCCGTCTTCCCGTTCATCCTCAGGACAAATTGCAACCTGTACGAAACAGGAGGTTAAAGGTGCTGATTCTCCAAGTAGGGAGATGGTTAGTCAAGCGGCTGGAATGGCGAACCCGAGCACAAGGAGAGGAGAAATGAGGTGCGTTTTAGAAACCTTTCCCGATCTCACGGCATACCATCTTCTGGGTTTCCCATGCATGTTTTGATGTAGGAAGATGCCCTTGTACCTGGAGATTTGCGACCCATGGGGTGTGTACCCCACGGTGTTACTTTAAAGTATCTGCGTTTGCTCACCCAACCTCACCAATCCTCTCAGCCCCAAGAGTGTCCAGCCTTATGTCTCATCCAGCTGTGGGTCTAGATATGGTCAATCCAAGTTGCATCATAGACCCTGAACGGATTTTGTAAGAATTTCTCTCTCTTTCACTGTCTTTGTTTTGTGGGTTTTTTAAAGTAATTTATGTTTAAAATGGGGCTTGGCTGCTTTTCCCTGCTGCGTTTATTCGCTTTACACCCTCTTGATTCACTTGCAGAGAGATATCGATACATAGGTTTTCAGATTCTTACTAGTCAGATATATTCTTGTGCGGTGACTAGGGGGTGTTGAGTCCAGTTCACTGAGCAGGGAGTAGGCCTTGTCTATTACATATTTGGCTTATGGAGCGGTCTCTGAGCTAAGTTCAAACCCTTGTTTTATGCATCACCCCACCTCACCTTTCCCGTTAAGCAGCCATAGTGTGTCTTCTAAAGGTGTGACTCTGTTCTGTTTTGTAATTCAGTTCAAGTGTAGCGATTTTGACATTCCCTCTATAAGCGATATCTTAGGATAAGTGTCTTTTTCTGTGTGACTTATTTCACTTAGAATCATCGTCACTAAATCCACTCATCATGCTGCTAACTAGCCTTATGACATTGATTTCATGGCTGAGTGATATTCCATTGTGCCAAGTACCACTATTTGTTTATCCATTTTTCTCTTTCCTGGGATATTGAAGGTGTACTGAAGTGGAGGTTCTTGGAAACAGAGCAGCCGTAAAGTTTGGGTTGCCTGTGTCTTGTTGATTTTTAGTTTTCCCAATTTATACGCCCATGAGTGGAAGTGCCTATGCTCTCTAAGCTGTGTTTATTACTTGTTTCAGGACACACCGTACAATTCTCCAGAGTGCCTGTTGGCAATTTACATCCCGCCCATCAGCTTAGCAAGGCTCCCATGTCTCCATGGCCTGTCCTGCTTTTCTGGTTTTTACACTTTGTTCAGCATGGCCCTTTTGACCGAGGGCAAGCGAGACTTCTTTGTAGCGCTGATTTGCCCTTCCGGCTTGCTTGGTTGGCCAAAAAGGGCGTATGCGTTTTTTCCTGAATATATTCAGGAAAAAACGCATACGCCCTTTTTTCGCCCAGGGCATCATTGTCAACGTTTTGCCGCTTTTCATATGCTTTAAAGGCGAGTCGAATCTACCTCCTGAAATCTGTTTCCTGCAAATCTGCCTTGCTTTCAAATCCTCTTCGTTGCCTTCCCTCAATATATTTGTGGACGAGAGTTCTCATTTATAACTCTGCACGTTTGTGAATTGCAGTGCCCCTGAGCTCCATTTGTCTCCTCGCTTTTTTGGGAGCTGGCCGCAAAAGCGCAGGATTGCTTCAGGCCCTATTTTGGTTCTGGGGGGCAGGCTGAGCCTGTGGTTCATTCTTCTTCCTGATGGGAAAATGGAGTGACCTGTGCCTGTCCCAACACCTAGGGATAGTCTCTCGTTGGTTGCCCGTCTTCCCGTTCATCCTCAGGACAAATTCAACCTGTACGAAACAGGAGGTTAAAGGTGCTGATTCTCCAAGTAGGGAGATGGTTAGTCAAGCGGCTGGAATGGCAAACCCGAGCACAAGGAGAGGAGAAATGAGGTGCGTTTTAGAAACCTTTCCCGATCTCACGGCATACCATCTTCTGGGTTTCCCATGCATGTTTTGATTTAGGAAGATGCCCTTGTACCTGGAGATTTGAGACCCATGGGGTGTGTACCCCGCGGTGTTACTTTAAAGTATCTGGGTTTGCTCACTCAACCTCACCAATCCTCTCAGCCCCAAGAGTGTCCAGCCTTATGTCTCTTCCAGCTGTGGGTCTAGATATGGTCAATCCAGGTTGCATCAGAGACCCTGAACGGATTTTGTAAGAATTTCTCTTTCACTGTCTTTGTTTTGTGGGTTTTTTAAAGTAATTTATGTTTAGAATGGGGCTTGGCTGCTTTTCCCTGCTGTGTTTATTCCGCTTTACACCCTCTTGATTCACTTGCAGAGAGATATCGATACATAGGTTTTCAGATTCTTACTAGTCAGATATATTCTTGTGCGGTGACTAGGGGGTGTTGAGTCCAGTTCACTGAGCAGGGAGTAGGCCTTGTCTATTACATATTTGGCTTATGGAGCGGTCTCTGAGCTAATTTCAAACCCTTGTTTTATGCATCACCCCACCTCACCTTTCCCGTTAAGCAGCCATAGTGTGTCTTCTAAAGGTGTGCCTCTGTTCTGTTTTGTAATTCAGTTCAAGTGTAGCGATTTTGACATTCCCTCTATAAGCGATATCTTAGGATAAGTGTCTTTTTCTGTGTGACTTATTTCACTTAGAATCATCGTACCTAAATCCACTCATCATGCTGCTAACTAGCCTTATGACATTGATTTCATGGCTGAGTGATATTCCATTGTGCCAAGTACCACTATTTGTTTATCCATTTTTCTCTTTCCTGGGATATTGAAGGTGTACTGAAGTGGAGGTTCTTGGAAACAGAGCAGCCGTAAAGTTTGGGGTGCCTGTGTCTTGTTGATTTTTAGTTTTCCCAATTTATACGCCCATGAGTGGAAGTGCCCTATGCTCTCTACGCTGTGTTTATTACTTGTTTCAGGACACACCGTACACTTCTCCAGAGTGCCTGTTGGCAATTTACATCCCGCCCATCAGCGTAGCAAGGCTCCCATGTCTCCATGGCCTGTCCTGCTTTTCTGGTTTTTACTGTTTGTTCAGCATGGCCCTTTTGACCGAGGGCAAGCGAGAGTTCTTTGTAGCGCTGATTTGCCCTTCCGGCTTGCTTGGTTGGCCAAAAAGGGCGTATGCCTTTTTTCCTCAATATATTCAGGAAAAAACGCATACGCCCTTTTTGGCCAAGGGCATCATTGTCAACGTTTTGCCACTTTTCATGTGCTTTAAAGGCGAGTCGAATCTACCTCCTGAAATCTGTTTCCTGCAAATCTGCCTTGCTTTCAAATCCTCTTCGTTGCCTTCCCTCAATATATTTGTGGACGAGAGTTCTCATTTATAACTCTGCACGTTTGTGAATTGCAGTGCCCCTGAGCTCCATTTGTCTACTCGCTTTTTTGGGAGCTGGCCGCAAAAGCGCAGGATTGCTTCAGGCCCTTTTTTGGTTCTGGGGGGCAGGCTGAGCCTGTGGTTCATTCTTCTTCCTGATGGGAAAATGGAGTGACCTGTGCCTGTCCCAACACCTAGGGCTAGTCTCTCGTTGGTTCCCCGTCTTCCCGTTCATCCTCAGGACAAATTGCAACCTGTACGAAACAGGAGGTTAAAGGTGCTGATTCTCCAAGTACGGAGATGGTTAGTCAAGCGGCTGGAATGGCGAACCCGAGCACAAGGAGAGGAGAAATGAGGTGCGTTTTAGAAACCTTTCCCGATCTCACGGCATACCATCTTCTGGGTTTCCCATGCATGTTTTGATGTAGGAAGATGCCCTTGTACCTGGAGATTTGAGACCCATGGGGTGTGTACCCCGCGGTGTTACTTTAAAGTATCTGGGTTTGCTCACTCAACCTCACCAATCCTCTCAGCCCCAAGAGTGTCCAGCCTTATGTCTCATCCAGCTGTGGGTCTAGATATGGTCAATCCAGGTTGCATCAGAGACCGTGAAAGGATTTTGTAAGAATTTCTCTTTCACTGTCTTTGTTTTGTGGGTTTTTTAAAGTAATTTATGTTTAGAATGGGGCTTGGCTGCTTTTCCCTGCTGTGTTTATTCCGCTTTACACCCTCTTGATTCACTTGCAGAGAGATATTGATACATAGGTTTTCAGATTCTTACTAGTCAGATATATTCTTGTGCGGTGACTAGGGGGTGTTGAGTCCAGTTCACTGAGCAGGGAGTAGGCCTTGTCTATTACATATTGGGCTTATGGCGCGGTCTCTGAGCTAATTTCAAACCCTTGTTTTATGCATCACCCCACCTCACCTTTCCGGTTAAGCAGCCATAGTGTGTCTTCTAAAGGTGTGCCTCTGTTCTGTTTTGTAATTCAGTTCAAGTGTAGCGATTTTGACATTCCCTCTATAAGCGATATCTTAGGATAAGTGTCTTTTTCTGTGTGACTTATTTCACTTAGAATCATCGTCGCTAAATCCACTCATCATGCTGCTATCTAGCCTTATGACATTGATTTCATGGCTGAGTGATATTCCATTGTGCCAAGTACCACCATTTCTTTATCCATTTTTCTCTTTCCTGCGATATTGAAGGTGTACCGAAGTGGAGGTTCTTGGAAACAGAGCAGCCGTAGTTTGGGGTGCCTGTGTCTTGTTGATTTTTATTTTTCCCAATTTATACGCCCATGAGTGGAAGTGCCCTATGCTCTCTAAGCTGTGTTTATTACTTGTTTCAGGACACACCGTACACTTCTCCAGAGTGCCTGTTGGCAATTTACATCCCGCCCATCAGCGTAGCAAGGCTCCCATGTCTCCATGGCCTGTCCTGCTTTTCTGGTTTTTACACTTTCTTCAGCATGGCCCTTTTGACCGAGGGCAAGCGAGATTTCTTTGTAGCGCTGATTTGCCCTTCCGGCTTGCTTGGTTGGCCAAAAAGGGCGTATGCGTTTTTTCCTGAATATATTCAGGAAAAAACGCATACGCCCTTTTTGGCCAAGGGCATCATTGTCAACGTTTTGCCGCTTTTCATGTGCTTTAAAAGCGAGTCGAATCTACCTCCTGAAATCTGTTTCTTGCAAATCTGCCTTGCTTTCAAATCCTCTTCGTTGCCTTCCCTCAATATATTTGTGGACGAGAGTTATCATTTATAACTCTGCACGTTTCTGAATTGCAGTCCCCCTGAGCTCCATTTTTCTACTCGCTTTTTTGGGAGCTGGCCGCAAAAGCGCAGGATTGCTTCAGGCCCTATTTTGGTTCTGGTGGGCAGGCTGAGCCTGTGGTTCATTCTTCTTCCTGATGGGAAAATGGAGTGACCTGTGCCTGTCCCAACACCTAGGGCTAGTCTCTCGTTGGTTCCCCGTCTTCCCGTTCATCCTCAGGACAAATTGCAACCTGTACGAAACAGGAGGTTAAAGGTGCTGATTCTCCAAGTAGGGAGATGGTTAGTCAAGCGGCTGGAATGGCGAACCCGAGCACAAGGAGAGGAGAAATGAGGTGCGTTTTAGAAACCTTTCCCGATCTCACGGCATACCATCTTCTGGGTTTCCCATGCATGTTTTGATGTAGGAAGATGCCCTTGTACCTGGAGATTTGAGACCCATGGGGTGTGTACCCGCGGTGTTACTTTAAAGTATCTGGGTTTGCTCACTCAACCTCACCAATCCTCTCAGCCCCAAGAGTGTCCAGCCTTATGTCTCATCCAGCTGTGGGTCTAGATATGGTCAATCCAAGTTGCATCAGAGACCCTGAATGGATTTTGTAAGAATTTCTCTTTCACTGTCTTTGTTTTGTGGGTTTTTTAAAGTAATTTATGTTTAGAATGGGGCTTGGCTGCTTTTCCCTGCTGTGTTTATTCCGCTTTACACCCTCTTGATTCACTTGCAGAGAGATATTGATACATAGGTTTTCAGATTCTTACTAGTCAGATATATTCTTGTGCGGTGACTAGGGGGTGTTGAGTCCAGTTCACTGAGCAGGGAGTAGGCCTTGTCTATTACATATTGGGCTTATGGCGCGGTCTCTGAGCTAATTTCAAACCCTTGTTTTATGCATCACCCCACCTCACCTTTCCCGTTAAGCAGCCATAGTGTGTCTTCTAAAGGTGTGACTCTGTTCTGTTTTGTAATTCAGTTCACGTGTAGCGATTTTGACATTCCCTCTATAAGTGATACCTTAGGATAAGTGTCTTTTTCTGTGTGACTTATTTCACTTAGAATCATCGTCACTAAATCCACTCATCATGCTCCTAACGGGCCATATGACATTGATTTCATGGCTGAGTGATATTCCATTGTGCCAAGTACCACTATTTGTTTATCCATTTTTCTCTTTCCTGGGATATTGAAGGTGTACTGAAGTGGAGGTTCTTGGAAACAGAGCAGCCGTAAAGTTTGGGGTGCCTGTGTCTTGTTGATTTTTAGTTTTCCCAATTTATACGCCCATGAGTGGAAGTGCCCTATGCTCTCTAAGCTGTGTTTATTACTTGTTTCAGGACACACCGTACACTTCTCCAGAGGGCCTGTTGGCAATTTACATCCCGCCCATCAGCGTAGCAAGGCTCCCATGTCTCCATGGCCTGTCCTGCTTTTCTGGTTTTTACACTTTCTTCAGCATGGCCCTTTTGACCGAGGGCAAGCGAGATTTCTTTGTAGCGCTGATTTGCCCTTCCGGCTTGCTTGGTTGGCCAAAAAGGGCATATGCGTTTTTTCCTGAATATATTCAGGAAAAAACGCATATGCCCTTTTTGGCCCAGGGCATCATTGTCAACGTTTTTCCGCTTTTCATGTGCTTTAAAGGCGAGTCGAATCTACCTCCTGAAATCTGTTTCCTGCAAATCTGCCTTGCTTTCAAATCCTCTTCGTTGCCTTCCCTCAATATATTTGTGGACGAGAGTTATCATTTATAACTCTGCACGTTTGTGAATTGCAGTGCCCCTGAGCTCCATTTGTCTACTCGCTTTTTTGGGAGCTGGCAGCAAAAGCGCAGGATTGCTTCAGGCCCTATTCGGCTTCCAGGGGGCCGCCGGAGCCTGTGGTTCATTCTTCTTCCTGATGGGAAAATGGATTGACCTGTGCCTGTCCCAACACCTAGGGCTAGTCTCTCGTTGGTTGCCCGTCTTCCCGTTCATCCTCAGGACAAATTGCAACCTGTACGAAACAGGAGGTTAAAGGTGCTGATTCTCCAAGTAGGGAGATGGTTAGTCAAGCAGCTGGAATGGCGAACCCGAGCACAAGGAGAGGAGAAATGAGGTGCGTTTTAGAAGCCTTTCCCGATCTCACGGCATACCATCTTCTGGGTTTCCCATGCATGTTTTGATGTAGGAAGATGCCCTTGTACCTGGAGATTTGAGACCCATGGGGTGGGTACCCCGCAGTGTTACTTTAAAGTATCTGCATTTGCTCACCCAACCTCACCAATCCTCTGAGCCCCAAGAGTGTCCAGGCTTATGTCTAATCCAGCTGTGGGTCTAGATATGGTCAATCCAGGTTGCATCAGAGACCCTGAACGGATTTTGTAAGAATTTCTCTCTCTTTCACTGTTTTTTTTGTGTGGCTTTTTTAAAGTAATTTATGTTTAGAATGGGGCTTGGCTGCTTTTCTCTGCTGTGTTTATGCCGCTTTATACCCTCTTGATTCACTTGCAGAGAGATATCGATACATAGGTTTTCAGATTCTTAATAGTGAGATATATTCTTGTGCGGTGACTAGGGGGTGTTGAGTCCAGTTCACTGAGCAGGGAGTAGGCCTTGTCTATTACATATTTGGCTTATGGAGAGGTCTCTGAGCTAATTTCAAACCCTTGTTTTATGCATCACCCCACCTCACCTTTCCCGTTAAGCAGCCATAGTGTGTCTTCTAAAGGTGTGACTCTGTTCTGTTTTGTAATTCAGTTCAAGTGTAGCGATTTTGACATTCCCTCTATAAGCGATATCTTAGGATAAGTGTCTTTTTCTGTGTGACTTATTTCACTTAGAATCATCGTTGCTAAATCCACTCATCATGCTGCTAAGTAGCCTTATGACATTGATTTCATGGCTGAGTGATATTCCATTGGGCCAAGTACCACTATTTCTTTATCCATTTTTCTCTTTCTGGGATATTGAAGGTGTACCGAAGTGGAGGTTCTTGGAAACAGAGCAGCCGTAAAGGTTGGGGTGCCTGTGTTTTGTTGATTTTTAGTTTTCCCAATTTATACGCCCATGAGTGGAAGTGCCCTATGCTCTCTAAGCTGTGTTTCTTACTTGTTTCAGGACACACCGTACACTTCTCCAGAGTGCCTGTTGGCAATTTACATCCCGCCCATCAGCGTAGCAAGGCTCCCATGTCTCCATGGCCTGTCCTGCTTTTCTGGTTTTTACACTTTCTTCAGCATGGCCCTTTTGACCGAGGGCAAGCGAGATTTCTTTGTAGCGCTGATTTGCCCTTCCGGCTTGCTTGGTTGGCCAAAAAGGGCATATGCGTTTTTTCCTAAATATATTCAGGAGAAAACGCATATGCCCTTTTTGGCCCAGGGCATCATTGTCAACGTTTTTCCGCTTTTCATGTGCTTTAAAGGCGAGTCGAATCTATCTCCTGAAATCTGTTTCGTGCAAATCTGCCTTGCTTTCAAATCCTCTTCGTTGCCTTCCCTCAATATATTTGTGGACGAGAGTTATCATTTATAACTCTGCACGTTTGTGAATTGCAGTGCCCCTGAGCTCCATTTGTCTACTCGCTTTTTTGGGAGCTGGCAGCAAAAGCACAGGATTGCTTCAGGCCCTATTCGGCTTCCAGGGGGCCGCCGGAGCCTGTGGTTCATTCTTCTTCCTGATGGGAAAATGGAGTGACCTGTGCCTGTCCCAACACCTAGGGCTAGTCTCTCGTTGGTTGCCCGTCTTCCCGTTCATCCTCAGGACAAATTGCAACCTGTACGAAACAGGAGGTTAAAGGTGCTGATTCTCCAAGTAGGGAGATGGTTAGTCAAGCGGCTGGAATGGCGAACCCGAGCACAAGGAGAGGAGAAATGAGGTGCGTTTTAGAAACCTTTCCCGATCTCACGGCATACCATCTTCTGGGTTTCCCATGCATGTTTTGATGTAGGAAGATGCCCTTGTACCTGGAGATTTGAGACCCATGGGGTGTGTACCCCGCGGTGTTACTTTAAAATATCTGGGTTTGCTCACCCAACCTCACCAATCCTCTCAGCCCCAAGAGTGTCCAGCCTTATGTCTCATCCAGCTGTGGGTCTAGATATGGTCAATCCAAGTTGCATCAGAGACCCTGAACGTATTTTGTAAGAATTTCGCTTTCACTGTGTTTGTTTTGTGGGTTTTTTAAAGTAATTTATGTTTAGAATGGGGCTTGGCTGCTTTTCCCTGCTGTGTTTATTTCGCTTTACACACTCTTGATTCACTTGCAGAGAGATATCGATACATAGGTTTTCAGATTCTTACTAGTCAGATATATTCTTGTGCGGTGACTAGGGGGTGTTGAGTCCAGTTCACTGAGCAGGGAGTAGGCCTTGTCTATTACATATTTGGCTTATGGAGCGGTCTCTGAGCTAATTTCAAACCCTTGTTTTATGCATCACCCCACCTCACCTTTCCCGTTAAGCAGCCATAGTGTGTCTTCTAAAGGTGTGACTCTGTTCTGTTTTGTAATTCAGTTCAAGTGTAGCGATTTTGACATTCCCTCTATAAGCGATATCTTAGGATAAGTGTCTTTTTCTGTGTGACTTATTTCACTTAGAATCATCGTCGCTAAATCCACTCATCATGCTGGTAACTAGCCTTATGACATTGATCTCATGGCTGAGTGATATTCCATTGGGCCAAGTACCACCATTTCTTTATCCATTTTTCTCTTTCTGGGATATTGAAGGTGTACCGAAGTGGAGGTTCTTGGAAGCAGAGCAGCCGTAAACTTTGGGGTGCCTGTGTCTTGTTGATTTTTAGTTTTCCCAATTTATACGCCCATGAGTGGAAGTGCCCTATGCTCTCTAAGCTGTGTTTATTACTTGTTTCAGGACACACTGTACACTTCTCCAGAGTGCCTGTTGGCAATTTACATCCTGCCCATCAGCGTAGCAAGGCTCCCATGTCTCCATGGCCTGTCCTGCTTTTCTGGTTTTTACACTTTTTTCAGCATGGCCCTTTTGACCGAGGGCAAGCGAGACTTCTTTGTAGCGCTGATTTGCCCTTCCGGCTTGCTTGGTTGGCCAAAAAGGGCGTATGCGTTTTTTCCTGAATATATTCAGGAAAAAACGCATACGCCCTTTTTGGCCAAGGGCATCATTGTCAACGTTTTGCCGCTTTTCATGTGCTTTAAAGGCGAGTCGAATCTACCTCCTGAAATCTGTTTCCTGCAAATCTGCCTTGCTTTCAAATCCTCTTCGTTGCCTTCCCTCAATATATTTGTGGACGAGAGTTATCATTTATAACTCTGCAAGTTTCTGAATTGCAGTGCCCCTGAGCTCCATTTGTCTACTCGCTTTTTTGGGAGCTGGCCGCAAAAGCGCAGGATTGCTTCAGGCCCTATTTTGGTTCTGGAGGGCAGGCTGAACCTGTGGTTCATTCTTCTTCCTGATGGGAAAATGGAGTGACCTGTGCCTGTCCCAACACCTAGGGCTAGTCTCTCGTTGGTTCCCCGTCTTCCCGTTCATCCTCAGGACAAATTGCAACCTGGACGAAACAGGAGGTTAAATCTGCTGATTCTCCAAGTAGGGAGATGGTTAGTCAAGCGGCTGGAATGGCGAACCCGAGCACAAGGACAGGAGAAATGAGGTGCGTTTTAGAAACATTTCCCGATCTCATGGCATACCATCTTCTGTGTTTCCCATGCATGTTTTGATGTAGGAAGATGCCCTTGTACCTGGAGATTTGAGACCCATTGGGTGGGTACCCCGTGGAGTTACTTTAAAGCATCTGCGTTTGCTCACCCAACCTCACCAATCCTCTCAGCCCCAAGAGTGTCCAGCCTTATGTCTCATCCAGCTGTGGGTCTAGATATGGTCAATCCAGGTTGCATCAGAGACCCTGAACGGATTTTGTAAGAATTTCTCTCTCTTTCACTGTCTTTGTTTTGTGGGATTTTTAAAGTAATTTATGTTTAGAATGGGTCTTGGCTGCTTTTCCCTGCTGTGTTTATGCCGCTTTACACCCTCTTGATTCACTTGCAGAGAGATATCGATACATAGGTTTTCAGATTCTTACTAGTCAGATATATTCTTGTGCGGTGACTAGGGGGTGTTGAGTCCAGTTCACTGAGCAGGGAGTAGGCCATGTCTATTACATATTTGGCTTATGGAGCTGTCTCTGAGCTAATTTCAAACCCTTGTTTTATGCATCACACCACCTCACCTTTCCGATAAGCAGCCATAGTGTGTCTTCTAAAGGTGTGACTCTGTTCTGTTTTGTAATTCAGTTCAAGTGCAGCGATTTTGACATTCCCTCTATAAGCGATATCTTAGGATAAGTGTCTTTTTCTGTGTGACTTATTTCACTTAGAATCATTGTCGCTAAATCCACTCATCATGCTGCTAACTAGCCTTATGACATTGATTTCATGGCTGAGTGATATTCCATTGTGCCAAGTAGCACCATTTGTTTATCCATTTTTCTCTTTCCTGGGATATTGAAGGTGTACCGAAGTGGAGGTTCTTGGAAACAGAGCAGCCGTAAAGTTTGGGGTGCCTGTGTCTTGTTGATTTTTAGTTTTCCCAATTTATACGCCCATAAGTGGAAGTGCCCTATGCTCTCTAAGCTGTGTTTATTACTTGTTTCAGGACACACCGTACACTTCTCCAGAGTGCCTGTTGGCAATTTACATCCCACCCATCAGCGTAGCAAGGCTCCCATGTCTCCATGGCCAGTCCTGCTTTCCTGGTTTTTACACTTTTTTCAGCATGGCCCTTTTGACCGAGGGCAAGCGAGACTTCTTTGTAGCGCTGATTTGCCCTTCCGGCTTGCTTGGTTGGCCAAAAAGGGCGTATGCGTTTTTTCCTGAATATATTCAGGAAAAAACGCATACGCCCTTTTTGGCCAAGGGCATCATTGTCAACGTTTTGCCGCTTTTCATGTGCTTTAAAGGCGAGTCGAATCTACCTCCTGAAATCTGTTTCCTGCAAATCTGCCTTGCTTTCAAATCCTCTTCGTTGCCTTCCCTCAATATATTTGTGGACGAGAGTTATCATTTATAACTTTGCAAGTTTCTGAATTGCAGTGCCCCTGAGCTCCATTTGTCTACTCGCTTTTTTGGGAGCTGGCCGCAAAAGCGCAGGATTGCTTCAGGCCCTATTTTGGTTCTGGGGGGCAGGCTGAGCCTGTGGTTCATTCTTCTTCCTGATGGGAAAATGGAGTGACCTGTGCCTGTCCCAACACCTAGGGCTAGTCTCTCGTTGGTTCCCCGTCTCCCCGTTCATCCACAGGACAAATTGCAACCTGGACGAAACAGGAGGTTAAAGGTGCTGATTCTCCAAGTAGGGATATGGTTAGTCAAGTGGCTGGAATGGCGAACCCGACTACAAGGAGAGGAGAAATGAGGTGCGTTTTAGAAGCCTTTCCCGATCTCACGGCATACAAACCTCTGGGTTTCCCATGCATGTTTGGATGTAGGAAGATGCCCTTGTACCTGGAGATTTGAGACCCATGGGGTGGGTACCCCACGGTGTTACTTTAAAGTATCTGCGTTTGCTCACCCAACCTCACCAATCCTCTCAGCCCCAAGAGTGTCCAGCCTTATGTCTCATCCAGCTGTGGGTCTAGATATGGTCGAACCAGGTGGCATCAGAGCCCCTGAACTGATTTTGTAAGAATTTCTCTGTCTTTCACTGTCTTTGTTTTGTGGGTTTTTTAAAGTAATTTATGTTTAGAATGGGGCTTTGCTGCTTTTCCCTGCTGTGTTTATGCCGCTTTACACCCTCTTGATTCACTTGCAGAGAGATATCGATACATAGGTTTTCAGATTCTTACTAGTCAGATATATTCTTGTGCGGTGACTAGGGGGTGTTGAGTCCAGTTCACTGAGCAGGGAGTAGGCCTTGTCTATTACATATTTGGCTTATGGAGCGGTTTCTGAGCTAATTTCAAACCCTTGTTTTATGCATCACCCCACCTCACCTTTCCCGTTAAGCAGCCATAGTGTGTCTTCTAATGGTGTGACTCTGTTCTGTTTTGTAATTCAGTTCAAGTGTAGCGATTTTGACATTCCCTCTATAAGCGATATCTTAGGATAAGTGTCTTTTTCTGTGTGACTTATTTCACTTAGAATCATCATCGCTAAATCCACTCATCATGCTGCTAACTAGCCTTATGACATTGATTTCATGGCTGAGTGATATTGCATTGAGCAAAGTACCACCATTTGTTTATCCATTTTTCTCTTTCCTGGGATATTGAAGGTGTACCGAAGTGGAGGTTTTTGGAAACAGAGCAGCCGTAAAGTTTGGGGTGCCTGTGTCTTGTTGATTTTTAGTTTTCCCAATTTATACGCCCATGAGTGGAAGTGCCCTATGCTCTCTAAGCTGTGTTTATTACTTGTTTCAGGACACACCGAACACTTCTCCAGAGTGCCTGTTGGCAATTTACATCCCGCCCATCAGCGTAGCAAGGCTCCCATGTCTCCATGGCCTGTCCTGCTTTTCTGGTTTTTAAACTTTCTTCAGCATGGCCCTTCTGACCGAGGGCAAGCGAGACTTCTTTGTAGCGCTGATTTGCCCTTCCGGGTTGCTTGGTTGGCCAAAAAGGGCGTATGCGTTTTTTCCTGAATATATTCAGGAAAAAACGCATACGCCCTTTTTGGCCAAGGGCATCATTGTCAACGTTTTGCCGCTTTTCATGTGCTTTAAATGCGAGTCGAATCTACCTCCTGAAATCTGTTTCCTGCAAATCTGCCTTGCTTTCAAATCCTCTTCGTTGCCTTCCCTCAATATATTTGTGGACGAGAGTTCTCATTTATAACTCTGCACGTTGGTGAATTGCAGTGCCCCTGAGCTCCATTTGTCTACTTGCTTTTTTTGGAGCTGGCCGCAAAAGCGCAGGATTCCTTCAGGCCCTATTTTGGTTCTGGGGGGCAGGCTGAGCCTGTGGTTCATTCTTCTTCCTGATGGGAAAATGGAGTGACCTGTGCCTGTCCCAACACCTAGGGCTAGTCTCTCGTTGGTTCCCCGTCTTACCGTTCATCCTCAGGACAAATTGCAACCTGGACTAAACAGGAGGTTAAAGGTGCTGATTCTCCAAGTAGGGAGATGGTTAGTCAAGCGGCTTGAATGGCGAACCCGAGCACAAGGACAGGAGAAATGAGGTGCGTTTTAGAAGCCTTTCCCGATCTCACGGCATACCATCTTCTGGGTTTCCCATGCATGTTTTGATGTAGGAAGATGCCCTTGTACCTGGAGATTTGAGACCCATGGGGTGTGTACCCCGCGGTGTTATTTTAAGTATCTGGGTTTGCTCACCCAACCTCACCAATCCTCTCAGCTCCAAGAGTGTCCAGCCTTATGTCTCATCCAGCTGTGGGTCTAGATATGGTCAATCCAGGTTGCATCAGAGACCCTGAACGGATTTTGTAAGAATTTCTCTCTCTTTCACTGTCTTTGTTTTGTGGGATTTTTAAAGTAATTTATGTTTAGAATGGGTCTTGGCTGCTTTTCCCTGCTGTGTTGATGCCGCTTTACACCCTCTTGATTCACTTGCAGAGAGATATCGATACATAGGTTTTCAGATTCTTACTAGTCAGATATATTCTTGTGCGGTGACTAGGGGGTGTTGAGTCCAGTTCACTGAGCAGGGAGTAGGCCATGTCTATTACATATTTGGCTTATGGAGCTGTCTCTGAGCTAATTTCAAACCCTTGTTTTATGCATCACCCCACCTCACCTTTCCGAGAAGCAGCCATAGTGTGTCTTCTAAAGGTGTGACTCTGTTCTGTTTTGTAATTCAGTTCAAGTGCAGCGATTTTGACATTCCCTCTATAAGCGATATCTTAGGATAAGTGTCTTTTTCTGTGTGACTTATTTCACTTAGAATCATTGTCGCTAAA
The DNA here is from genome assembly GCF_028564815.1 of Eubalaena glacialis. Lineage (NCBI taxonomy): Eukaryota > Metazoa > Chordata > Mammalia > Artiodactyla > Balaenidae > Eubalaena > Eubalaena glacialis. Next base: position 540,517 of record NW_026871221.1, read on the forward strand.
TCCACTCATCATGCGGCTAACTAGCCTTATGACATTGATTTCATGGCTGAGTGATATTCCATTGTGCCAAGTAGCACCATTTGTTTATCCATTTTTCTCTTTCCTGGGATATTGAAGGTGTACCGAAGTGGAGGTTCTTGGAAACAGAGCAGCCGTAAAGTTTGGGGTGCCTGTGTCTTGTTGAGTTTTAGTTTTCCCGATTTATACGCCCATGAGTGGAAGTGCCCTATGCTCTCTAAGCTGTGTTTATTACTTGTTTCAGGACACACCGTACACTTCTCCAGAGTGCCTGTTGGCAATTTACATCCCGCCCATCAGCGTAGCAAGGCTCCCATGTCTCCATGGCCTGTCCTGCTTTTCTGGTTTTTACACTTTCTTCAGCATGGCCCTTTTGACCGAGGGCAAGCGAGACTTCTTTGTAGCGCTGATTTGCCCTTCCGGCTTGCTTGGTTGGCCAAAAAGGGCGTATGCGTTTTTTCCTGAATATATTCAGGAAAAAACGCATACGCCCTTTTTGGCCAAGGGCATCATTGTCAACGTTTTGCCGCTTTTCATGTGCTTTAAAGGCGAGTCGAATCTACCTCCTGAAATCTGTTTCCTGCAAATCTGCCTTGCTTTCAAATCCTCTTCGTTGCCTTCCCTCAATATATTTGTGGACGAGAGTTCTCATTTATAACTCTGCACGTTTGTGAATTGCAGTGCCCCTGAGCTCCATTTGTCTACTCGCTTTTTTGGGAGCTGGCCGCAAAAGCGCAGGATTGCTTCAGACCCTATTTTGGTTCTGTGGGGCAGGCTGAGCCTGTGGTTCATTCTTCTTCCTGATGGGAAAATGGAGTGACCTGTGCCTGTCCCAACACCTAGGGCTAGTCTCTCGTTGGTTCCCCGTCTTCCCGTTCATCCTCAGGACAAATTGCAACCTGGACGAAACAGGAGGTTAAATCTGCTGATTCTCCAAGTAGGGAGATGGTTAGTCAAGCGGCTGGAATGGCGAACCCGAGCACAAGGACAGGAGAAATGAGGTGCGTTTTAGAAACATTTCCCGATCTCATGGCATACCATCTTCTGTGTTTCCCATGCATGTTTTGATGTAGGAAGATGCCCTTGTACCTGGAGATTTGAGACCCATTGGGTGGGTACCCCGTGGAGTTACTTTAAAGCATCTGCGTTTGCTCACCCAACCTCACCAATCCTCTCAGCCCCAAGAGTGTCCAGCCTTATGTCTCATCCAGCTGTGGGTCTAGATATGGTCAATCCAGGTTGCATCAGAGACCCTGAACGGATTTTGTAAGAATTTCTCTCTCTTTCACTGTCTTTGTTTTGTGGGATTTTTAAAGTAATTTATGTTTAGAATGGGTCTTGGCTGCTTTTCCCTGCTGTGTTTATGCCGCTTTACACCCTCTTGATTCACTTGCAGAGAGATATCGATACATAGGTTTTCAGATTCTTACTAGTCAGATATATTCTTGTGCGGTGACTAGGGGGTGTTGAGTCCAGTTCACTGAGCAGGGAGTAGGCCATGTCTATTACATATTTGGCTTATGGAGCTGTCTCTGAGCTAATTTCAAACCCTTGTTTTATGCATCACACCACCTCACCTTTCCGATAAGCAGCCATAGTGTGTCTTCTAAAGGTGTGACTCTGTTCTGTTTTGTAATTCAGTTCAAGTGCAGCGATTTTGACATTCCCTCTATAAGCGATATCTTAGGATAAGTGTCTTTTTCTGTGTGACTTATTTCACTTAGAATCATTGTCGCTAAATCCACTCATCATGCTGCTAACTAGCCTTATGACATTGATTTCATGGCTGAGTGATATTCCATTGTGCCAAGTAGCACCATTTGTTTATCCATTTTTCTCTTTCCTGGGATATTGAAGGTGTACCGAAGTGGAGGTTCTTGGAAACAGAGCAGCCGTAAAGTTTGGGGTGCCTGTGTCTTGTTGATTTTTAGTTTTCCCAATTTATACGCCCATAAGTGGAAGTGCCCTATGCTCTCTAAGCTGTGTTTATTACTTGTTTCAGGACACACCGTACACTTCTCCAGAGTGCCTGTTGGCAATTTACATCCCACCCATCAGCGTAGCAAGGCTCCCATGTCTCCATGGCCTGTCCTGCTTTTCTGGTTTTTACACTTTTTTCAGCATGGCCCTTCTGACCGAGGGCAAGCGAGACTTCTTTGTAGCGCTGATTTGCCCTTCCGGGTTGCTTGGTTGGCCAAAAAGGGCGTATGCGTTTTTTCCTGAATATATTCAGGAAAAAACGCATACGCCCTTTTTGGCCAAGGGCATCATTGTCAACGTTTTGCCGCTTTTCATGTGCTTTAAAGGCGAGTCGAATCTACCTCCTGAAATCTGTTTCCTGCAAATCTGCCTTGCTTTCAAATCCTCTTCGTTGCCTTCCCTCAATATATTTGTGGACGAGAGTTCTCATTTATAACTCTGCACGTTGGTGAATTGCAGTGCCCCTGAGCTCCATTTGTCTACTTGCTTTTTTTGGAGCTGGCCGCAAAAGCGCAGGATTCCTTCAGGCCCTATTTTGGTTCTGGGGGGCAGGCTGAGCCTGTGGTTCATTCTTCTTCCTGATGGGAAAATGGAGTGACCTGTGCCTGTCCCAACACCTAGGGCTAGTCTCTCGTTGGTTCCCCGTCTTACCGTTCATCCTCAGGACAAATTGCAACCTGGACTAAACAGGAGGTTAAAGGTGCTGATTCTCCAAGTAGGGAGATGGTTAGTCAAGCGGCTTGAATGGCGAACCCGAGCACAAGGACAGGAGAAATGAGGTGCGTTTTAGAAACATTTCCCGATCTCACGGCATACCATCTTCTGGGTTTCCCATGCATGTTTTGATGTAGGAAGATGCCCTTGTACCTGGAGATTTGAGACCCATGGGGTGTGTACCCCGCGGTGTTATTTTAAGTATCTGGGTTTGCTCACCCAACCTCACCAATCCTCTCAGCTCCAAGAGTGTCCAGCCTTATGTCTCATCCAGCTGTGGGTCTAGATATGGTCAATCCAGGTTGCATCAGAGACCCTGAACGGATTTTGTAAGAATTTCTCTCTCTTTCACTGTCTTTGTTTTGTGGGATTTTTAAAGTAATTTATGTTTAGAATGGGTCTTGGCTGCTTTTCCCTGCTGTGTTGATGCCGCTTTACACCCTCTTGATTCACTTGCAGAGAGATATCGATACATAGGTTTTCAGATTCTTACTAGTCAGATATATTCTTGTGCGGTGACTAGGGGGTGTTGAGTCCAGTTCACTGAGCAGGGAGTAGGCCATGTCTATTACATATTTGGCTTATGGAGCTGTCTCTGAGCTAATTTCAAACCCTTGTTTTATGCATCACCCCACCTCACCTTTCCGAGAAGCAGCCATAGTGTGTCTTCTAAAGGTGTGACTCTGTTCTGTTTTGTAATTCAGTTCAAGTGCAGCGATTTTGACATTCCCTCTATAAGCGATATCTTAGGATAAGTGTCTTTTTCTGTGTGACTTATTTCACTTAGAATCATTGTCGCTAAATCCACTCATCATGCGGCTAACTAGCCTTATGACATTGATTTCATGGCTGAGTGATATTCCATTGTGCCAAGTAGCACCATTTGTTTATCCATTTTTCTCTTTCCTGGGATATTGAAGGTGTACCGAAGTGGAGGTTCTTGGAAACAGAGCAGCCGTAAAGTTTGGGGTGCCTGTGTCTTGTTGAGTTTTAGTTTTCCCGATTTATACGCCCATGAGTGGAAGTGCCCTATGCTCTCTAAGCTGTGTTTATTACTTGTTTCAGGACACACCGTACACTTCTCCAGAGTGCCTGTTGGCAATTTACATCCCGCCCATCAGCGTAGCAAGGCTCCCATGTCTCCATGGCCTGTCCTGCTTTTCTGGTTTTTACACTTTCTTCAGCATGGCCCTTTTGACCGAGGGCAAGCGAGACTTCTTTGTAGCGCTGATTTGCCCTTCCGGCTTGCTTGGTTGGCCAAAAAGGGCGTATGCGTTTTTTCCTGAATATATTCAGGAAAAAACGCATACGCCCTTTTTGGCCAAGGGCATCATTGTCAACGTTTTGCCGCTTTTCATGTGCTTTAAAGGCGAGTCGAATCTACCTCCTGAAATCTGTTTCCTGCAAATCTGCCTTGCTTTCAAATCCTCTTCGTTGCCTTCCCTCAATATATTTGTGGACGAGAGTTATCATTTATAACTTTGCAAGTTTCTGAATTGCAGTGCCCCTGAGCTCCATTTGTCTACTCGCTTTTTTGGGAGCTGGCCGCAAAAGCGCAGGATTGCTTCAGGCCCTATTTTGGTTCTGGGGGGCAGGCTGAGCCTGTGGTTCATTCTTCTTCCTGATGGGAAAATGGAGTGACCTGTGCCTGTCCCAACACCTAGGGCTAGTCTCTCGTTGGTTCCCCGTCTCCCCGTTCATCCACAGGACAAATTGCAACCTGGACGAAACAGGAGGTTAAAGGTGCTGATTCTCCAAGTAGGGATATGGTTAGTCAAGCGGCTGGAATGGCGAACCCGACTACAAGGAGAGGAGAAATGAGGTGCGTTTTAGAAGCCTTTCCCGATCTCACGGCATACAAACCTCTGGGTTTCCCATGCATGTTTGGATGTAGGAAGATGCCCTTGTACCTGGAGATTTGAGACCCATGGGGTGGGTACCCCACGGTATTACTTTAAAGTATCTGCGTTTGCTCACCCAACCTCACCAATCCTCTCAGCCCCAAGAGTGTCCAGCCTTATGTCTCATCCAGCTGTGGGTCTAGATATGGTCGAACCAGGTGGCATCAGAGCCCCTGAACAGATTTTGTAAGAATTTCTCTGTCTTTCACTGTCTTTGTTTTGTGGGTTTTTTAAAGTAATTTATGTTTAGAATGGGGCTTTGCTGCTTTTCCCTGCTGTGTTTATGCCGCTTTACACCCTCTTGATTCACTTGCAGAGAGATATCGATACATAGGTTTTCAGATTCTTACTAGTCAGATATATTCTTGTGCGGTGACTAGGGGGTGTTGAGTCCAGTTCACTGAGCAGGGAGTAGGCCTTGTCTATTACATATTTGGCTTATGGAGCGGTCTCTGAGCTAATTTCAAACCCTTGTTTTATGCATCACCCCACCTCACCTTTCCCGTTAAGCAGCCATAGTGTGTCTTCTAATGGTGTGACTCTGTTCTGTTTTGTAATTCAGTTCAAGTGTAGCGATTTTGACATTCCCTCTATAAGCGATATCTTAGGATAAGTGTCTTTTTCTGTGTGACTTATTTCACTTAGAATCATCATCGCTAAATCCACTCATCATGCTGCTAACTAGCCTTATGACATTGATTTCATGGCTGAGTGATATTCCATTGTGCCAAGTAGCACCATTTGTTTATCCATTTTTCTCTTTCCTGGGATATTGAAGGTGTACCGAAGTGGAGGTTCTTGGAAACAGAGCAGCCGTAAAGTTTGGGGTGCCTGTGTCTTGTTGAGTTTTAGTTTTCCCGATTTATACGCCCATGAGTGGAAGTGCCCTATGCTCTCTAAGCTGTGTTTATTACTTGTTTCAGGACACACCGTACACTTCTCCAGAGTGCCTGTTGGCAATTTACATCCCACCCATCAGCGTAGCAAGGCTCCCATGTCTCCATGGCCTGTCCTGCTTTTCTGGTTTTTACACTTTCTTCAGCATGGCCCTTTTGACCGAGGGCAAGCGAGACTTCTTTGTAGCGCTGATTTGCCCTTCCGGCTTGCTTGGTTGGCCAAAAAGGGCGTATGCGTTTTTTCCTGAATATATTCAGGAAAAAACGCATACGCCCTTTTTGGCCAAGGGCATCATTGTCAACGTTTTGCCGCTTTTCATGTGCTTTAAAGGCGAGTCGAATCTACCTCCTGAAATCTGTTTCCTGCAAATCTGCCTTGCTTTCAAATCCTCTTCGTTGCCTTCCCTCAATATATTTGTGGACGAGAGTTCTCATTTATAACTCTGCACGTTTGTGAATTGCAGTGCCCCTGAGCTCCATTTGTCTACTCGCTTTTTTGGGAGCTGGCCGCAAAAGCGCAGGATTGCTTCAGACCCTATTTTGGTTCTGTGGGGCAGGCTGAGCCTGTGGTTCATTCTTCTTCCTGATGGGAAAATGGAGTGACCTGTGCCTGTCCCAACACCTAGGGCTAGTCTCTCGTTGGTTCCCCGTCTTCCCGTTCATCCTCAGGACAAATTGCAACCTGGACGAAACAGGAGGTTAAATCTGCTGATTCTCCAAGTAGGGAGATGGTTAGTCAAGCGGCTGGAATGGCGAACCCGAGCACAAGGACAGGAGAAATGAGGTGCGTTTTAGAAACATTTCCCGATCTCATGGCATACCATCTTCTGTGTTTCCCATGCATGTTTTGATGTAGGAAGATGCCCTTGTACCTGGAGATTTGAGACCCATTGGGTGGGTACCCCGTGGAGTTACTTTAAAGCATCTGCGTTTGCTCACCCAACCTCACCAATCCTCTCAGCCCCAAGAGTGTCCAGCCTTATGTCTCATCCAGCTGTGGGTCTAGATATGGTCAATCCAGGTTGCATCAGAGACCCTGAACGGATTTTGTAAGAATTTCTCTCTCTTTCACTGTCTTTGTTTTGTGGGATTTTTAAAGTAATTTATGTTTAGAATGGGTCTTGGCTGCTTTTCCCTGCTGTGTTTATGCCGCTTTACACCCTCTTGATTCACTTGCAGAGAGATATCGATACATAGGTTTTCAGATTCTTACTAGTCAGATATATTCTTGTGCGGTGACTAGGGGGTGTTGAGTCCAGTTCACTGAGCAGGGAGTAGGCCATGTCTATTACATATTTGGCTTATGGAGCTGTCTCTGAGCTAATTTCAAACCCTTGTTTTATGCATCACACCACCTCACCTTTCCGATAAGCAGCCATAGTGTGTCTTCTAAAGGTGTGACTCTGTTCTGTTTTGTAATTCAGTTCAAGTGCAGCGATTTTGACATTCCCTCTATAAGCGATATCTTAGGATAAGTGTCTTTTTCTGTGTGACTTATTTCACTTAGAATCATTGTCGCTAAATCCACTCATCATGCTGCTAACTAGCCTTATGACATTGATTTCATGGCTGAGTGATATTCCATTGTGCCAAGTAGCACCATTTGTTTATCCATTTTTCTCTTTCCTGGGATATTGAAGGTGTACCGAAGTGGAGGTTCTTGGAAACAGAGCAGCCGTAAAGTTTGGGGTGCCTGTGTCTTGTTGATTTTTAGTTTTCCCAATTTATACGCCCATAAGTGGAAGTGCCCTATGCTCTCTAAGCTGTGTTTATTACTTGTTTCAGGACACACCGTACACTTCTCCAGAGTGCCTGTTGGCAATTTACATCCCACCCATCAGCGTAGCAAGGCTCCCATGTCTCCATGGCCTGTCCTGCTTTTCTGGTTTTTACACTTTTTTCAGCATGGCCCTTCTGACCGAGGGCAAGCGAGACTTCTTTGTAGCGCTGATTTGCCCTTCCGGGTTGCTTGGTTGGCCAAAAAGGGCGTATGCGTTTTTTCCTGAATATATTCAGGAAAAAACGCATACGCCCTTTTTGGCCAAGGGCATCATTGTCAACGTTTTGCCGCTTTTCATGTGCTTTAAAGGCGAGTCGAATCTACCTCCTGAAATCTGTTTCCTGCAAATCTGCCTTGCTTTCAAATCCTCTTCGTTGCCTTCCCTCAATATATTTGTGGACGAGAGTTCTCATTTATAACTCTGCACGTTGGTGAATTGCAGTGCCCCTGAGCTCCATTTGTCTACTTGCTTTTTTTGGAGCTGGCCGCAAAAGCGCAGGATTCCTTCAGGCCCTATTTTGGTTCTGGGGGGCAGGCTGAGCCTGTGGTTCATTCTTCTTCCTGATGGGAAAATGGAGTGACCTGTGCCTGTCCCAACACCTAGGGCTAGTCTCTCGTTGGTTCCCCGTCTTACCGTTCATCCTCAGGACAAATTGCAACCTGGACTAAACAGGAGGTTAAAGGTGCTGATTCTCCAAGTAGGGAGATGGTTAGTCAAGCGGCTTGAATGGCGAACCCGAGCACAAGGACAGGAGAAATGAGGTGCGTTTTAGAAACATTTCCCGATCTCACGGCATACCATCTTCTGGGTTTCCCATGCATGTTTTGATGTAGGAAGATGCCCTTGTACCTGGAGATTTGAGACCCATGGGGTGTGTACCCCGCGGTGTTATTTTAAGTATCTGGGTTTGCTCACCCAACCTCACCAATCCTCTCAGCTCCAAGAGTGTCCAGCCTTATGTCTCATCCAGCTGTGGGTCTAGATATGGTCAATCCAGGTTGCATCAGAGACCCTGAACGGATTTTGTAAGAATTTCTCTCTCTTTCACTGTCTTTGTTTTGTGGGATTTTTAAAGTAATTTATGTTTAGAATGGGTCTTGGCTGCTTTTCCCTGCTGTGTTGATGCCGCTTTACACCCTCTTGATTCACTTGCAGAGAGATATCGATACATAGGTTTTCAGATTCTTACTAGTCAGATATATTCTTGTGCGGTGACTAGGGGGTGTTGAGTCCAGTTCACTGAGCAGGGAGTAGGCCATGTCTATTACATATTTGGCTTATGGAGCTGTCTCTGAGCTAATTTCAAACCCTTGTTTTATGCATCACCCCACCTCACCTTTCCGAGAAGCAGCCATAGTGTGTCTTCTAAAGGTGTGACTCTGTTCTGTTTTGTAATTCAGTTCAAGTGCAGCGATTTTGACATTCCCTCTATAAGCGATATCTTAGGATAAGTGTCTTTTTCTGTGTGACTTATTTCACTTAGAATCATTGTCGCTAAATCCACTCATCATGCTGCTAACTAGCCTTATGACATTGATTTCATGGCTGAGTGATATTCCATTGTGCCAAGTAGCACCATTTGTTTATCCATTTTTCTCTTTCCTGGGATATTGAAGGTGTACCGAAGTGGAGGTTCTTGGAAACAGAGCAGCCGTAAAGTTTGGGGTGCCTGTGTCTTGTTGAGTTTTAGTTTTCCCGATTTATACGCCCATGAGTGGAAGTGCCCTATGCTCTCTAAGCTGTGTTTATTACTTGTTTCAGGACACACCGTACACTTCTCCAGAGTGCCTGTTGGCAATTTACATCCCGCCCATCAGCGTAGCAAGGCTCCCATGTCTCCATGGCCTGTCCTGCTTTTCTGGTTTTTACACTTTCTTCAGCATGGCCCTTTTGACCGAGGGCAAGCGAGACTTCTTTGTAGCGCTGATTTGCCCTTCCGGCTTGCTTGGTTGGCCAAAAAGGGCGTATGCGTTTTTTCCTGAATATATTCAGGAAAAAACGCATACGCCCTTTTTGGCCAAGGGCATCATTGTCAACGTTTTGCCGCTTTTCATGTGCTTTAAAGGCGAGTCGAATCTACCTCCTGAAATCTGTTTCCTGCAAATCTGCCTTGCTTTCAAATCCTCTTCGTTGCCTTCCCTCAATATATTTGTGGACGAGAGTTCTCATTTATAACTCTGCACGTTTGTGAATTGCAGTGCCCCTGAGCTCCATTTGTCTACTCGCTTTTTTGGGAGCTGGCCGCAAAAGCGCAGGATTGCTTCAGACCCTATTTTGGTTCTGGGGGGCAGGCTGAGCCTGTGGTTCATTCTTCTTCCTGATGGGAAAATGGAGTGACCTGTGCCTGTCCCAACACCTAGGGCTAGTCTCTCGTTGGTTCCCCGTCTTCCCGTTCATCCTCAGGACAAATTGCAACCTGGACGAAACAGGAGGTTAAATCTGCTGATTCTCCAAGTAGGGAGATGGTTAGTCAAGCGGCTGGAATGGCGAACCCGAGCACAAGGACAGGAGAAATGAGGTGCGTTTTAGAAACATTTCCCGATCTCATGGCATACCATCTTCTGTGTTTCCCATGCATGTTTTGATGTAGGAAGATGCCCTTGTACCTGGAGATTTGAGACCCATTGGGTGGGTACCCCGTGGAGTTACTTTAAAGCATCTGCGTTTGCTCACACAACCTCACCAATCCTCTCAGCCCCAAGAGTGTCCAGCCTTATGTCTCATCCAGCTGTGGGTCTAGATATGGTCAATCCAGGTTGCATCAGAGACCCTGAACGGATTTTGTAAGAATTTCTCTCTCTTTCACTGTCTTTGTTTTGTGGGATTTTTAAAGTAATTTATGTTTAGAATGGGTCTTGGCTGCTTTTCCCTGCTGTGTTTATGCCGCTTTACACCCTCTTGATTCACTTGCAGAGAGATATCGATACATAGGTTTTCAGATTCTTACTAGTCAGATATATTCTTGTGCGGTGACTAGGGGGTGTTGAGTCCAGTTCACTGAGCAGGGAGTAGGCCATGTCTATTACATATTTGGCTTATGGAGCTGTCTCTGAGCTAATTTCAAACCCTTGTTTTATGCATCACCCCACCTCACCTTTCCGATAAGCAGCCATAGTGTGTCTTCTAAAGGTGTGACTCTGTTCTGTTTTGTAATTCAGTTCAAGTGCAGCGATTTTGACATTCCCTCTATAAGCGATATCTTAGGATAAGTGTCTTTTTCTGTGTGACTTATTTCACTTAGAATCATTGTCGCTAAATCCACTCATCATGCTGCTAACTAGCCTTATGACATTGATTTCATGGCTGAGTGATATTCCATTGTGCCAAGTAGCACCATTTGTTTATCCATTTTTCTCTTTCCTGGGATATTGAAGGTGTACCGAAGTGGAGGTTCTTGGAAACAGAGCAGCCGTAAAGTTTGGGGTGCCTGTGTCTTGTTGATTTTTAGTTTTCCCAATTTATACGCCCATAAGTGGAAGTGCCCTATGCTCTCTAAGCTGTGTTTATTACTTGTTTCAGGACACACCGTACACTTCTCCAGAGTGCCTGTTGGCAATTTACATCCCACCCATCAGCGTAGCAAGGCTCCCATGTCTCCATGGCCTGTCCTGCTTTTCTGGTTTTTACACTTTTTTCAGCATGGCCCTTTTGACCGAGGGCAAGCGAGACTTCTTTGTAGCGCTGATTTGCCCTTCCGGCTTGCTTGGTTGGCCAAAAAGGGCGTATGCGTTTTTTCCTGAATATATTCAGGAAAAAACGCATACGCCCTTTTTGGCCAAGGGCATCATTGTCAACGTTTTGCCGCTTTTCATGTGCTTTAAAGGCGAGTCGAATCTACCTCCTGAAATCTGTTTCCTGCAAATCTGCCTTGCTTTCAAATCCTCTTCGTTGCCTTCCCTCAATATATTTGTGGACGAGAGTTATCATTTATAACTCTGCAAGTTTCTGAATTGCAGTGCCCCTGAGCTCCATTTGTCTACTCGCTTTTTTGGGAGCTGGCCGCAAAAGCGCAGGATTGCTTCAGGCCCTATTTTGGTTCTGGGGGGCAGGCTGAGCCTGTGGTTCATTCTTCTTCCTGATGGGAAAATGGAGTGACCTGTGCCTGTCCCAACACCTAGGGCTAGTCTCTCGTTGGTTCCCCGTCTTCCCGTTCATCCTCAGGACAAATTGCAACCTGGACGAAACAGGAGGTTAAATCTGCTGATTCTCCAAGTAGGGAGATGGTTAGTCAAGCGGCTGGAATGGCGAACCCGAGCACAAGGACAGGAGAAATGAGGTGCGTTTTAGAAACATTTCCCGATCTCATGGCATACCATCTTCTGTGTTTCCCATGCATGTTTTGATGTAGGAAGATGCCCTTGTACCTGGAGATTTGAGACCCATTGGGTGGGTACCCCGTGGAGTTACTTTAAAGCATCTGCGTTTGCTCACCCAACCTCACCAATCCTCTCAGCCCCAAGAGTGTCCAGCCTTATGTCTCATCCAGCTGTGGGTCTAGATATGGTCAATCCAGGTTGCATCAGAGACCCTGAACGGATTTTGTAAGAATTTCTCTCTCTTTCACTGTCTTTGTTTTGTGGGATTTTTAAAGTAATTTATGTTTAGAATGGGTCTTGGCTGCTTTTCCCTGCTGTGTTTATGCCGCTTTACACCCTCTTGATTCACTTGCAGAGAGATATCGATACATAGGTTTTCAGATTCTTACTAGTCAGATATATTCTTGTGCCGTGACTAGGGGGTGTTGAGTCCAGTTCACTGAGCAGGGAGTAGGCCATGTCTATTACATATTTGGCTTATGGAGCTGTCTCTGAGCTAATTTCAAACCCTTGTTTTATGCATCACCCCACCTCACCTTTCCGATAAGCAGCCATAGTGTGTCTTCTAAAGGTGTGACTCTGTTCTGTTTTGTAATTCAGTTCAAGTGCAGCGATTTTGACATTCCCTCTATAAGCGATATCTTAGGATAAGTGTCTTTTTCTGTGTGACTTATTTCACTTAGAATCATTGTCGCTAAATCCACTCATCATGCTGCTAACTAGCCTTATGACATTGATTTCATGGCTGAGTGATATTCCATTGTGCCAAGTAGCACCATTTGTTTATCCATTTTTCTCTTTCCTGGGATATTGAAGGTGTACCGAAGTGGAGGTTCTTGGAAACAGAGCAGCCGTAAAGTTTGGGGTGCCTGTGTCTTGTTGATTTTTAGTTTTCCCAATTTATACGCCCATAAGTGGAAGTGCCCTATGCTCTCTAAGCTGTGTTTATTACTTGTTTCAGGACACACCGTACACTTCTCCAGAGTGCCTGTTGGCAATTTACATCCCACCCATCAGCGTAGCAAGGCTCCCATGTCTCCATGGCCTGTCCTGCTTTTCTGGTTTTTACACTTTTTTCAGCATGGCCCTTCTGACCGAGGGCAAGCGAGACTTCTTTGTAGCGCTGATTTGCCCTTCCGGGTTGCTTGGTTGGCCAAAAAGGGCGTATGCGTTTTTTCCTGAATATATTCAGGAAAAAACGCATACGCCCTTTTTGGCCAAGGGCATCATTGTCAACGTTTTGCCGCTTTTCATGTGCTTTAAAGGCGAGTCGAATCTACCTCCTGAAATCTGTTTCCTGCAAATCTGCCTTGCTTTCAAATCCTCTTCGTTGCCTTCCCTCAATATATTTGTGGACGAGAGTTCTCATTTATAACTCTGCACGTTGGTGAATTGCAGTGCCCCTGAGCTCCATTTGTCTACTTGCTTTTTTTGGAGCTGGCCGCAAAAGCGCAGGATTCCTTCAGGCCCTATTTTGGTTCTGGGGGGCAGGCTGAGCCTGTGGTTCATTCTTCTTCCTGATGGGAAAATGGAGTGACCTGTGCCTGTCCCAACACCTAGGGCTAGTCTCTCGTTGGTTCCCCGTCTTACCGTTCATCCTCAGGACAAATTGCAACCTGGACTAAACAGGAGGTTAAAGGTGCTGATTCTCCAAGTAGGGAGATGGTTAGTCAAGCGGCTTGAATGGCGAACCCGAGCACAAGGACAGGAGAAATGAGGTGCGTTTTAGAAACATTTCCCGATCTCACGGCATACCATCTTCTGGGTTTCCCATGCATGTTTTGATGTAGGAAGATGCCCTTGTACCTGGAGATTTGAGACCCATGGGGTGTGTACCCCGCGGTGTTATTTTAAGTATCTGGGTTTGCTCACCCAACCTCACCAATCCTCTCAGCTCCAAGAGTGTCCAGCCTTATGTCTCATCCAGCTGTGGGTCTAGATATGGTCAATCCAGGTTGCATCAGAGACCCTGAACGGATTTTGTAAGAATTTCTCTCTCTTTCACTGTCTTTGTTTTGTGGGATTTTTAAAGTAATTTATGTTTAGAATGGGTCTTGGCTGCTTTTCCCTGCTGTGTTGATGCCGCTTTACACCCTCTTGATTCACTTGCAGAGAGATATCGATACATAGGTTTTCAGATTCTTACTAGTCAGATATATTCTTGTGCGGTGACTAGGGGGTGTTGAGTCCAGTTCACTGAGCAGGGAGTAGGCCATGTCTATTACATATTTGGCTTATGGAGCTGTCTCTGAGCTAATTTCAAACCCTTGTTTTATGCATCACCCCACCTCACCTTTCCGAGAAGCAGCCATAGTGTGTCTTCTAAAGGTGTGACTCTGTTCTGTTTTGTAATTCAGTTCAAGTGCAGCGATTTTGACATTCCCTCTATAAGCGATATCTTAGGATAAGTGTCTTTTTCTGTGTGACTTATTTCACTTAGAATCATTGTCGCTAAATCCACTCATCATGCTGCTAACTAGCCTTATGACATTGATTTCATGGCTGAGTGATATTCCATTGTGCCAAGTAGCACCATTTGTTTATCCATTTTTCTCTTTCCTGGGATATTGAAGGTGTACCGAAGTGGAGGTTCTTGGAAACAGAGCAGCTGTAAAGTTTGGGGTGCCTGTGTCTTGTTGAGTTTTAGTTTTCCCGATTTATACGCCCATGAGTGGAAGTGCCCTATGCTCTCTAAGCTGTGTTTATTACTTGTTTCAGGACACACCGTACACTTCTCCAGAGTGCCTGTTGGCAATTTACATCCCGCCCATCAGCGTAGCAAGGCTCCCATGTCTCCATGGCCTGTCCTGCTTTTCTGGTTTTTACACTTTCTTCAGCATGGCCCTTTTGACCGAGGGCAAGCGAGACTTCTTTGTAGCGCTGATTTGCCCTTCCGGCTTGCTTGGTTGGCCAAAAAGGGCGTATGCGTTTTTTCCTGAATATATTCAGGAAAAAACGCATACGCCCTTTTTGGCCAAGGGCATCATTGTCAACGTTTTGCCGCTTTTCATGTGCTTTAAAGGCGAGTCGAATCTACCTCCTGAAATCTGTTTCCTGCAAATCTGCCTTGCTTTCAAATCCTCTTCGTTGCCTTCCCTCAATATATTTGTGGACGAGAGTTCTCATTTATAACTCTGCACGTTTGTGAATTGCAGTGCCCCTGAGCTCCATTTGTCTACTCGCTTTTTTGGGAGCTGGCCGCAAAAGCGCAGGATTGCTTCAGACCCTATTTTGGTTCTGGGGGGCAGGCTGAGCCTGTGGTTCATTCTTCTTCCTGATGGGAAAATGGAGTGACCTGTGCCTGTCCCAACACCTAGGGCTAGTCTCTCGTTGGTTCCCCGTCTTCCCGTTCATCCTCAGGACAAATTGCAACCTGGACGAAACAGGAGGTTAAATCTGCTGATTCTCCAAGTAGGGAGATGGTTAGTCAAGCGGCTGGAATGGCGAACCCGAGCACAAGGACAGGAGAAATGAGGTGCGTTTTAGAAACATTTCCCGATCTCATGGCATACCATCTTCTGTGTTTCCCATGCATGTTTTGATGTAGGAAGATGCCCTTGTACCTGGAGATTTGAGACCCATTGGGTGGGTACCCCGTGGAGTTACTTTAAAGCATCTGCGTTTGCTCACACAACCTCACCAATCCTCTCAGCCCCAAGAGTGTCCAGCCTTATGTCTCATCCAGCTGTGGGTCTAGATATGGTCAATCCAGGTTGCATCAGAGACCCTGAACGGATTTTGTAAGAATTTCTCTCTCTTTCACTGTCTTTGTTTTGTGGGATTTTTAAAGTAATTTATGTTTAGAATGGGTCTTGGCTGCTTTTCCCTGCTGTGTTTATGCCGCTTTACACCCTCTTGATTCACTTGCAGAGAGATATCGATACATAGGTTTTCAGATTCTTACTAGTCAGATATATTCTTGTGCGGTGACTAGGGGGTGTTGAGTCCAGTTCACTGAGCAGGGAGTAGGCCATGTCTATTACATATTTGGCTTATGGAGCTGTCTCTGAGCTAATTTCAAACCCTTGTTTTATGCATCACCCCACCTCACCTTTCCGATAAGCAGCCATAGTGTGTCTTCTAAAGGTGTGACTCTGTTCTGTTTTGTAATTCAGTTCAAGTGCAGCGATTTTGACATTCCCTCTATAAGCGATATCTTAGGATAAGTGTCTTTTTCTGTGTGACTTATTTCACTTAGAATCATTGTCGCTAAATCCACTCATCATGCTGCTAACTAGCCTTATGACATTGATTTCATGGCTGAGTGATATTCCATTGTGCCAAGTAGCACCATTTGTTTATCCATTTTTCTCTTTCCTGGGATATTGAAGGTGTACCGAAGTGGAGGTTCTTGGAAACAGAGCAGCCGTAAAGTTTGGGGTGCCTGTGTCTTGTTGATTTTTAGTTTTCCCAATTTATACGCCCATAAGTGGAAGTGCCCTATGCTCTCTAAGCTGTGTTTATTACTTGTTTCAGGACACACCGTACACTTCTCCAGAGTGCCTGTTGGCAATTTACATCCCACCCATCAGCGTAGCAAGGCTCCCATGTCTCCATGGCCTGTCCTGCTTTTCTGGTTTTTACACTTTTTTCAGCATGGCCCTTTTGACCGAGGGCAAGCGAGACTTCTTTGTAGCGCTGATTTGCCCTTCCGGCTTGCTTGGTTGGCCAAAAAGGGCGTATGCGTTTTTTCCTGAATATATTCAGGAAAAAACGCATACGCCCTTTTTGGCCAAGGGCATCATTGTCAACGTTTTGCCGCTTTTCATGTGCTTTAAAGGCGAGTCGAATCTACCTCCTGAAATCTGTTTCCTGCAAATCTGCCTTGCTTTCAAATCCTCTTCGTTGCCTTCCCTCAATATATTTGTGGACGAGAGTTATCATTTATAACTCTGCAAGTTTCTGAATTGCAGTGCCCCTGAGCTCCATTTGTCTACTCGCTTTTTTGGGAGCTGGCCGCAAAAGCGCAGGATTGCTTCAGGCCCTATTTTGGTTCTGGGGGGCAGGCTGAGCCTGTGGTTCATTCTTCTTCCTGATGGGAAAATGGAGTGACCTGTGCCTGTCCCAACACCTAGGGCTAGTCTCTCGTTGGTTCCCCGTCTTCCCGTTCATCCTCAGGACAAATTGCAACCTGGACGAAACAGGAGGTTAAAGGTGCTGATTCTCCAAGTAGGGAGATGGTTAGTCAAGCGGCTGGAATGGCGAACCCGAGCACAAGGACAGGAGAAATGAGGTGCGTTTTAGAAACATTTCCCGATCTCATGGCATACCATCTTCTGTGTTTCCCATGCATGTTTTGATGTAGGAAGATGCCCTTGTACCTGGAGATTTGAGACCCATTGGGTGGGTACCCCGTGGAGTTACTTTAAAGCATCTGCGTTTGCTCACCCAACCTCACCAATCCTCTCAGCCCCAAGAGTGTCCAGCCTTATGTCTCATCCAGCTGTGGGTCTAGATATGGTCAATCCAGGTTGCATCAGAGACCCTGAACGGATTTTGTAAGAATTTCTCTCTCTTTCACTGTCTTTGTTTTGTGGGATTTTTAAAGTAATTTATGTTTAGAATGGGTCTTGGCTGCTTTTCCCTGCTGTGTTTATGCCGCTTTACACCCTCTTGATTCACTTGCAGAGAGATATCGATACATAGGTTTTCAGATTCTTACTAGTCAGATATATTCTTGTGCGGTGACTAGGGGGTGTTGAGTCCAGTTCACTGAGCAGGGAGTAGGCCATGTCTATTACATATTTGGCTTATGGAGCTGTCTCTGAGCTAATTTCAAACCCTTGTTTTATGCATCACCCCACCTCACCTTTCCGATAAGCAGCCATAGTGTGTCTTCTAAAGGTGTGACTCTGTTCTGTTTTGTAATTCAGTTCAAGTGCAGCGATTTTGACATTCCCTCTATAAGCGATATCTTAGGATAAGTGTCTTTTTCTGTGTGACTTATTTCACTTAGAATCATTGTCGCTAAATCCACTCATCATGCTGCTAACTAGCCTTATGACATTGATTTCATGGCTGAGTGATATTCCATTGTGCCAAGTAGCACCATTTGTTTATCCATTTTTCTCTTTCCTGGGATATTGAAGGTGTACCGAAGTGGAGGTTCTTGGAAACAGAGCAGCCGTAAAGTTTGGGGTGCCTGTGTCTTGTTGATTTTTAGTTTTCCCAATTTATACGCCCATAAGTGGAAGTGCCCTATGCTCTCTAAGCTGTGTTTATTACTTGTTTCAGGACACACCGTACACTTCTCCAGAGTGCCTGTTGGCAATTTACATCCCACCCATCAGCGTAGCAAGGCTCCCATGTCTCCATGGCCAGTCCTGCTTTTCTGGTTTTTACACTTTTTTCAGCATGGCCCTTTTGACCGAGGGCAAGCGAGACTTCTTTGTAGCGCTGATTTGCCCTTCCGGCTTGCTTGGTTGGCCAAAAAGGGCGTATGCGTTTTTTCCTGAATATATTCAGGAAAAAACGCATACGCCCTTTTTGGCCAAGGGCATCATTGTCAACGTTTTGCCGCTTTTCATGTGCTTTAAAGGCGAGTCGAATCTACCTCCTGAAATCTGTTTCCTGCAAATCTGCCTTGCTTTCAAATCCTCTTCGTTGCCTTCCCTCAATATATTTGTGGACGAGAGTTATCATTTATAACTTTGCAAGTTTCTGAATTGCAGTGCCCCTGAGCTCCATTTGTCTACTCGCTTTTTTGGGAGCTGGCCGCAAAAGCGCAGGATTGCTTCAGGCCCTATTTTGGTTCTGGGGGGCAGGCTGAGCCTGTGGTTCATTCTTCTTCCTGATGGGAAAATGGAGTGACCTGTGCCTGTCCCAACACCTAGGGCTAGTCTCTCGTTGGTTCCCCGTCTCCCCGTTCATCCACAGGACAAATTGCAACCTGGACGAAACAGGAGGTTAAAGGTGCTGATTCTCCAAGTAGGGATATGGTTAGTCAAGCGGCTGGAATGGCGAACCCGACTACAAGGAGAGGAGAAATGAGGTGCGTTTTAGAAGCCTTTCCCGATCTCACGGCATACAAACCTCTGGGTTTCCCATGCATGTTTGGATGTAGGAAGATGCCCTTGTACCTGGAGATTTGAGACCCATGGGGTGTGTACCCCGCGGTTTTACTTTAAAGTATCTGCGTTTTCTCACCCAACCTCACCAATCCTCTCAGCCCCAAGAGTGTCCAGCCTTATGTCTCATCCAGCTGTGGGTCTAGATATGGTCAATCCAGGTTGTATCAGAGACCTTCAACGGATTTTGTAAGAATTTCTCTCTCTTTCACTGTCTTTGTTTTGTGGGATTTTTAAAGTAATTTATGTTTAGAATGGGTTTTGGCTGCTTTTCCCTGCTGTGTTTATGCCGCTTTACACCCTCTTGATTCACTTGCAGAGAGATATTGATACATAGGTTTTCAGATTCTTACTAGTCAGATATATTCTTGTGCGGTGACTAGGGGGTGTTGAGTCCAGTTCACTGAGCAGGGCGTAGGCCTTGTCTATTACATATTGGGCTTATGGCACGGGCTCTGAGCTAATTTCAAACCCTTGTTTTATGCATCACCCCACCTCACCTTTCCCGTTAAGCAGCCATAGTGTGTCTTCTAAAGGTGTGACTCTGTTCTGTTTTGTAATTCAGTTCACGTGTAGCGATTTTGACATTCCCTCTATAAGTGATACCTTAGGATAAGTGTCTTTTTCTGTGTGACTTATTTCACTTAGAATCATCGTCACTAAATCCACTCATCATGCTCCTAACGGGCCATATGACATTGATTTCATGGCTGAGTGATATTCCATTGGGCCAAGTACCACTATTTGTTTATCCATTTTTCTCTTTCCTGGGATATTGAAGGTGTACTGAAGTGGAGGTTCTTGGAAACAGAGCAGCCGTAAAGTTTGGGGTGCCTGTGTCTTGTTGATTTTTAGTTTTCCCAATTTATACGCCCATGAGTGGAAGTGCCCTATGCTCTCTAAGCTGTGTTTATTACTTGTTTCAGGACACACCGTACACTTCTCCAGAGGGCCTGTTGGCAATTTACATCCCGCCCATCAGCGTAGCAAGGCTCCCATGTCTCCATGGCCTGTCCTGCTTTTCTGGTTTTTACACTTTCTTCAGCATGGCCCTTTTGACCGAGGGCAAGCGAGATTTCTTTGTAGCGCTGATTTGCCCTTCCGGCTTGCTTGGTTGGCCAAAAAGGGCATATGCGTTTTTTCCTGAATATATTCAGGAAAAAACGCATATGCCCTTTTTGGCCCAGGGCATCATTGTCAACGTTTTTCCGCTTTTCATGTGCTTTAAAGGCGAGTCGAATCTACCTCCTGAAATCTGTTTCCTGCAAATCTGCCTTGCTTTCAAATCCTCTTCGTTGCCTTCCCTCAATATATTTGTGGACGAGAGTTATCATTTATAACTCTGCACGTTTGTGAATTGCAGTGCCCCTGAGCTCCATTTGTCTACTCGCTTTTTTGGGAGCTGGCAGCAAAAGCGCAGGATTGCTTCAGGCCCTATTCGGCTTCCAGGGGGCCGCCGGAGCCTGTGGTTCATTCTTCTTCCTGATGGGAAAATGGATTGACCTGTGCCTGTCCCAACACCTAGGGCTAGTCTCTCGTTGGTTGCCCGTCTTCCCGTTCATCCTCAGGACAAATTGCAACCTGTACGAAACAGGAGGTTAAAGGTGCTGATTCTCCAAGTAGGGAGATGGTTAGTCAAGCAGCTGGAATGGCGAACCCGAGCACAAGGAGAGGAGAAATGAGGTGCGTTTTAGAAGCCTTTCCCGATCTCACGGCATACCATCTTCTGGGTTTCCCATGCATGTTTTGATGTAGGAAGATGCCCTTGTACCTGGAGATTTGAGACCCATGGGGTGGGTACCCCGCAGTGTTACTTTAAAGTATCTGCATTTGCTCACCCAACCTCACCAATCCTCTGAGCCCCAAGAGTGTCCAGGCTTATGTCTAATCCAGCTGTGGGTCTAGATATGGTCAATCCAGGTTGCATCAGAGACCCTGAACGGATTTTGTAAGAATTTCTCTCTCTTTCACTGTTTTTTTTGTGTGGGTTTTTTAAAGTAATTTATGTTTAGAATGGGGCTTGGCTGCTTTTCTCTGCTGTGTTTATGCCGCTTTATACCCTCTTGATTCACTTGCAGAGAGATATCGATACATAGGTTTTCAGATTCTTAATAGTGAGATATATTCTTGTGCGGTGACTAGGGGGTGTTGAGTCCAGTTCACTGAGCAGGGAGTAGGCCTTGTCTATTACATATTTGGCTTATGGAGAGGTCTCTGAGCTAATTTCAAACCCTTGTTTTATGCATCACCCCACCTCACCTTTCCCGTTAAGCAGCCATAGTGTGTCTTCTAAAGGTGTGACTCTGTTCTGTTTTGTAATTCAGTTCAAGTGTAGCGATTTTGACATTCCCTCTATAAGCGATATCTTAGGATAAGTGTCTTTTTCTGTGTGACTTATTTCACTTAGAATCATCGTTGCTAAATCCACTCATCATGCTGCTAAGTAGCCTTATGACATTGATTTCATGGCTGAGTGA
The DNA here is from genome assembly GCF_028564815.1 of Eubalaena glacialis. Lineage (NCBI taxonomy): Eukaryota > Metazoa > Chordata > Mammalia > Artiodactyla > Balaenidae > Eubalaena > Eubalaena glacialis. Next base: position 561,667 of record NW_026871221.1, read on the forward strand.
TATTCCATTGGGCCAAGTACCACTATTTCTTTATCCATTTTTCTCTTTCTGGGATATTGAAGGTGTACCGAAGTGGAGGTTCTTGGAAACAGAGCAGCCGTAAAGGTTGGGGTGCCTGTATTTTGTTGATTTTTAGTTTTCCCAATTTATACGCCCATGAGTGGAAGTGCCCTATGCTCTCTAAGCTGTGTTTCTTACTTGTTTCAGGACACACCGTACACTTCTCCAGAGTGCCTGTTGGCAATTTACATCCCGCCCATCAGCGTAGCAAGGCTCCCATGTCTCCATGGCCTGTCCTGCTTTTCTGGTTTTTACACTTTCTTCAGCATGGCCCTTTTGACCGAGGGCAAGCGAGATTTCTTTGTAGCGCTGATTTGCCCTTCCGGCTTGCTTGGTTGGCCAAAAAGGGCATATGCGTTTTTTCCTAAATATATTCAGGAGAAAACGCATATGCCCTTTTTGGCCCAGGGCATCATTGTCAACGTTTTTCCGCTTTTCATGTGCTTTAAAGGCGAGTCGAATCTATCTCCTGAAATCTGTTTCGTGCAAATCTGCCTTGCTTTCAAATCCTCTTCGTTGCCTTCCCTCAATATATTTGTGGACGAGAGTTATCATTTATAACTCTGCACGTTTGTGAATTGCAGTGCCCCTGAGCTCCATTTGTCTACTCGCTTTTTTGGGAGCTGGCAGCAAAAGCACAGGATTGCTTCAGGCCCTATTCGGCTTCCAGGGGGCCGCCGGAGCCTGTGGTTCATTCTTCTTCCTGATGGGAAAATGGAGTGACCTGTGCCTGTCCCAACACCTAGGGTAGTCTCTCGTTGGTTGCCCGTCTTCCCGTTCATCCTCAGGACAAATTGCAACCTGTACGAAACAGGAGGTTAAAGGTGCTGATTCTCCAAGTAGGGAGATGGTTAGTCAAGCGGCTGGAATGGCGAACCCGAGCACAAGGAGAGGAGAAATGAGGTGCGTTTTAGAAACCTTTCCCGATCTCACGGCATACCATCTTCTGGGTTTCCCATGCATGTTTTGATGTAGGAAGATGCCCTTGTACCTGGAGATTTGAGACCCATGGGGTGTGTACCCCGCGGTGTTACTTTAAAATATCTGGGTTTGCTCACCCAACCTCACCAATCCTCTCAGCCCCAAGAGTGTCCAGCCTTATGTCTCATCCAGCTGTGGGTCTAGATATGGTCAATCCAAGTTGCATCAGAGACCCTGAACGTATTTTGTAAGAATTTCTCTTTCACTGTGTTTGTTTTGTGGGTTTTTTAAAGTAATTTATGTTTAGAATGGGGCTTGGCTGCTTTTCCCTGCTGTGTTTATTCCGCTTTACACACTCTTGATTCACTTGCAGAGAGATATCGATACATAGGTTTTCAGATTCTTACTAGTCAGATATATTCTTGTGCGGTGACTAGGGGGTGTTGAGTCCAGTTCACTGAGCAGGGAGTAGGCCTTGTCTATTACATATTTGGCTTATGGAGCGGTCTCTGAGCTAATTTCAAACCCTTGTTTTATGCATCACCCCACCTCACCTTTCCCGTTAAGCAGCCATAGTGTGTCTTCTAAAGGTGTGACTCTGTTCTGTTTTGTAATTCAGTTCAAGTGTAGCGATTTTGACATTCCCTCTATAAGCGATATCTTAGGATAAGTGTCTTTTTCTGTGTGACTTATTTCACTTAGAATCATCGTCGCTAAATCCACTCATCATGCTGGTAACTAGCCTTATGACATTGATCTCATGGCTGAGTGATATTCCATTGGGCCAAGTAGCACCATTTCTTTATCCATTTTTCTCTTTCTGGGATATTGAAGGTGTACCGAAGTGGAGGTTCTTGGAAGCAGAGCAGCCGTAAACTTTGGGGTGCCTGTGTCTTGTTGATTTTTAGTTTTCCCAATTTATACGCCCATGAGTGGAAGTGCCCTATGCTCTCTAAGCTGTGTTTATTACTTGTTTCAGGACACACTGTACACTTCTCCAGAGTGCCTGTTGGCAATTTACATCCTGCCCATCAGCGTAGCAAGGCTCCCATGTCTCCATGGCCTGTCCTGCTTTTCTGGTTTTTACACTTTTTTCAGCATGGCCCTTTTGACCGAGGGCAAGCGAGACTTCTTTGTAGCGCTGATTTGCCCTTCCGGCTTGCTTGGTTGGCCAAAAAGGGCGTATGAGTTTTTTCCTCAATATATTCAGAAAAAAACGCATACGCCCTTTTTGGCCAAGGGCATCATTGTCAACGTTTTGCCGCTTTTCATGTGCTTTAAAGGCGAGTCGAATCTACCTCCTGAAATCTGTTTCTTGCAAATCTGCCTTGCTTTCAAATCCTCTTCGTTGCCTTCCCTCAATATATTTGTGGACGAGAGTTATCATTTATAACTCTGCACGTTTCTGAATTGCAGTGCCCCTGAGCTCCATTTTTCTACTCGCTTTTTTGGGAGCTGGCCGCAAAAGCGCAGGATTGCTTCAGGCCCTATTTTGGTTCTGGGGGGCAGGCTGAGCCTGTGGTTCATTCTTCTTCCTGATGGGAAAATGGAGTGACCTGTGCCTGTCCCAACACCTACGGCTAGTCTATCGTTGGTTCCCCGTCTTCCCGTTCATCCTCAGGACAAATTGAAACTTGTACGAAACAGGAGGTTAAAGGTGCTGATTCTCCAAGTAGGGAGATGGTTAGTCAAGCGGCTGGAATGGCGAACCCGAGCACAAGGAGAGGAGAAATGAGGTGCGTTTTAGAAACCTTTCCCGATCTCACGGCATACCATCTTCTGGGTTTCCCATGCATGTTTTGATGTAGGAAGATGCCCTTGTACCTGGAGATTTGAGACCCATGGGGTGTGTACCCCACGGTGTTACTTTAAAGTATCTGGGTTTGCTCACCCAACCTCACCAATCCTCTCAGCCCCAAGAGTGTCCAGCCTTATGTCTCATCCAGCTGTGGGTCTAGATATGGTCAATCCAAGTTGCATCAGAGACCCTGAACGGATTTTGTAAGAATTTCTCTTTCACTGTCTTTGTCTTGTGGGTTTTTTCAAGTAATTTATGGTTAAAATGGGGCTTGGCTTCTTTTCCCTGCTGTGTTTATTCGCTTTACACCCTCTTGATTCACTTGCAGAGAGATATCTATACATAGGTTTTCAGATTCTTACTAGTCAGATATATTCTTGTGCGGTGACTAGGGGGTGTTGAGTCCAGTTCACTGAGCAGGGAGTAGGCCTTGTCTATTACATATTTGGCTTATGGAGCGGTGTCTGAGCTAATTTCAAACCCTTGTTTTATGCATCACCCCACCTCACCTTTCCCGTTAAGCAGCCATAGTGTGTCTTCTAAAGGTGTGACTCTGTTCTGTTTTGTAATTCAGTTCAAGTGTAGCGATTTTGACATTCCCTCTATAAGCGATATCTTAGGATAAGTGTCTTTTTCTGTGTGACTTATTTCACTCAGAATCATCGTCACTAAATCCACTCATCATGCTGCTAACTAGCCTTATGACATTGATTTCATGGCTGAGTGATATTCCATTGTGCCAAGTACCACTATTTGTTTATCCATTTTTCTCTTTCCTGGGATATTGAAGGTGTACTGAAGTGGAGGTTCTTGGAAACAGAGCAGCCGTAAAGTTTGGGGTGCCTGTGTCTTGTTGATTTTTAGTTTTCCCAATTTATACGCCCATGAGTGGAAGTGCCCTATGCTCTCTAAGCTGTGTTTATTACTTGTTTCAGGACACACCGTACAATTCTCCAGAGTGCCTGTTGGCAATTTACATCCCGCCCATCAGCGTAGCAAGGCTCCCATGTCTCCATGGCCTGTCCTGCTTTTCTGGTTTTTACACTTTGTTCAGCATGGCCCTTTTGACCGAGGGCAAGCGAGACTTCTTTGTAGCGCTGATTTGCCCTTCCGGCTTGCTTGGTTGGCCAAAAAGGGCATATGCATTTTTTCCTGAATATATTCAGGAAACGCATATGCCCTTTTTGGCCCAGGGCATCATTGTCAACGTTTTGCCGCTTTTCATATGCTTTAAAGGCGAGTCTAATCTACCTCCTGAAATCTGTTTCCTGCAAATCTGCCTTGCTTTCAAATCCTCTTCGTTGCCTTCCCTCAATATATTTGTGGACGAGAGTTCTCATTTATAACTCTGCACGTTTGTGAATTGCAGTTCCCCTGAGCTCCATTTGTCTACTCGCTTTTTTGGGAGCTGGCAGCAAAAGCGCAGGATTGCTTCAGGCCCTATTCGGCTTCCAGGGGGCCGCCGGAGCCTGTGGTTCATTCTTCTTCCTGATGGGAAAATGGAGTGACCTGTGCCTGTCCCAACACCTAGGGCTAGTCTCTCGTTGGTTGCCCGTCTTCCCGTTCATCCTCAGGACAAATTGAAACCTGTACGAAACAGGAGGTTAAAGGTGCTGAATCTCCAAGTAGGGAGATGGTTAGTCAAGCGGCTGGAATGGCGAACCCGAGCACAAGGAGAGGAGAAATGAGCTGCGTTTTAGAAGCCTTTCCCGATCTCACAGCATACCATCTTCTGGGTTTCCCATGCATGTTTTGATGTAGGAAGATGCCCTTGTACCTGGAGATTTGAGACCCATGGCGTGGGTACCCCGCAGTGTTACTTTAAAGTATCTGCATTTGCTCACCCAACCTCACCAATCCTCTGAGCCCCAAGAGTGTCCAGCCTTATGTCTCATCCAGCTGTGGGTCTAGATATGGGCAATCCAGGTTGCATCAGAGACCCTGAACGGATTTTGTAAGAATTTCTCTCTCTTTCACTGATTTTTTTGTGTTGGTTTTTTAAAGTAATTTATGTTTAGAATGGGGATTGGCTGCTTTTCTCTGCTGTGTTGATTCCGCTTTACACCCTCTTGATTCACTTGCAGAGAGATATCGATACATAGGTTTTCAGATTCTTAATAGTGAGATATATTCCTGTGCGGTGACTAGGGGGTGTTGAGTCCAGTTCACTGAGCAGGGAGTAGGCCTTGTCTATTACATATTTGGCTTATGGAGAGGTCTCTGAGCTAATTTCAAACCCTTGTTTTATGCATCACCCCACCTCACCTTTCCCGTTAAGCAGCCATAGTGTGTCTTCTAAAGGTGTGACTCTGTTCTGTTTTGTAATTCAGTTCAAGTGTAGCGATTTTGACATTCCCTCTATAAGCGATATCTTAGGATAAGTGTCTTTTTCTGTGTGACTTATTTCACTTAGAATCATCGTCGCTAAATCCACTCATCATGCTGCTAACTAGCCTTATGACATTGATTTCATGGATGAGTGATATTCCATTGGGCCAAGTACCACTATTTCTTTATCCATTTTTCTCTTTCTGGGATATTGAAGGTGTACCGAAGTGGAGGTTCTTGGAAACAGAGCAGCCGTAAAGGTTGGGGTGCCTGTGTCTTGTTGATTTTTATTTTTCCCAATTTATACGCCCATGAGTGGAAGTGCCCTATGCTCTCTAAGCTGTGTTTATTACTTGTTTCAGGACACACCGTACAATTCTCCAGAGTGCCTGTTGGCAATTTACATCCCGCCCATCAGCGTAGCAAGGCTCCCATGTCTCCATGGCCTGTCCTGCTTTTCTGGTTTTTACACTTTGTTCAGCATGGCCCTTTTGACCGAGGGCAAGCGAGACTTCTTTGTAGCGCTGATTTGCCCTTCCGGCTTGCTTGGTTGGCCAAAAAGGGCATATGCATTTTTTCCTGAATATATTCAGGAAACGCATATGCCCTTTTTGGCCCAGGGCATCATTGTCAACGTTTTGCCGCTTTTCATATGCTTTAAAGGCGAGTCTAATCTACCTCCTGAAATCTGTTTCCTGCAAATCTGCCTTGCTTTCAAATCCTCTTCGTTGCCTTCCCTCAATATATTTGTGGACGAGAGTTCTCATTTATAACTCTGCACGTTTGTGAATTGCAGTTCCCCTGAGCTCCATTTGTCTACTCGCTTTTTTGGGAGCTGGCAGCAAAAGCGCAGGATTGCTTCAGGCCCTATTCGGCTTCCAGGGGGCCGCCGGAGCCTGTGGTTCATTCTTCTTCCTGATGGGAAAATGGAGTGACCTGTGCCTGTCCCAACACCTAGGGCTAGTCTCTCGTTGGTTGCCCGTCTTCCCGTTCATCCTCAGGACAAATTGCAACCTGTACGAAACAGGAGGTTAAAGGTGCTGAATCTCCAAGTAGGGAGATGGTTAGTCAAGCGGCTGGAATGGCGAACCCGAGCACAAGGAGAGGAGAAATGAGCTGCGTTTTAGAAGCCTTTCCCGATCTCACAGCATACCATCTTCTGGGTTTCCCATGCATGTTTTGATGTAGGAAGATGCCCTTGTACCTGGAGATTTGAGACCCATGGCGTGGGTACCCCGCAGTGTTACTTTAAAGTATCTGCATTTGCTCACCCAACCTCACCAATCCTCTGAGCCCCAAGAGTGTCCAGCCTTATGTCTCATCCAGCTGTGGGTCTAGATATGGGCAATCCAGGTTGCATCAGAGACCCTGAACGGATTTTGTAAGAATTTCTCTCTCTTTCACTGATTTTTTTGTGTTGGTTTTTTAAAGTAATTTATGTTTAGAATGGGGATTGGCTGCTTTTCTCTGCTGTGTTGATTCCGCTTTACACCCTCTTGATTCACTTGCAGAGAGATATCGATACATAGGTTTTCAGATTCTTAATAGTGAGATATATTCCTGTGCGGTGACTAGGGGGTGTTGAGTCCAGTTCACTGAGCAGGGAGTAGGCCTTGTCTATTACATATTTGGCTTATGGAGAGGTCTCTGAGCTAATTTCAAACCCTTGTTTTATGCATCACCCCACCTCACCTTTCCCGTTAAGCAGCCATAGTGTGTCTTCTAAAGGTGTGACTCTGTTCTGTTTTGTAATTCAGTTCAAGTGTAGCGATTTTGACATTCCCTCTATAAGCGATATCTTAGGATAAGTGTCTTTTTCTGTGTGACTTATTTCACTTAGAATCATCGTCGCTAAATCCACTCATCATGCTGCTAACTAGCCTTATGACATTGATTTCATGGATGAGTGATATTCCATTGGGCCAAGTACCACTATTTCTTTATCCATTTTTCTCTTTCTGGGATATTGAAGGTGTACCGAAGTGGAGGTTCTTGGAAACAGAGCAGCCGTAAAGGTTGGGGTGCCTGTGTCTTGTTGATTTTTATTTTTCCCAATTTATACGCCCATGAGTGGAAGTGCCCTATGCTCTCTAAGCTGTGTTTATTACTTGTTTCAGGACACACCGTACCCTTCTCCAGAGTGGCTGTTGGCAATTTACATCCCGCCCATCAGCGTAGCAAGGCTCGCATGTCTCCATGGCCTGTCCTGCTTTTCTGGTTTTTACACTTTTTTCAGCATGGCCCTTTTGACCGAGGGCAAGCGAGACGTCTTTGTAGTGCTGATTTGCCCTTCCGGCTTGCTTGGTTGGCCTAAAAGGGCATATGCGTTTTTTCCTGAGTATATTCAGGAAAAAACGCATATGCCCTTTTTGGCCAAGGGCATCATTGTCAACGTTTTGCCAGTTTTCATGTGCTTTAAAGGCGAGTCAAATCTACCTCCTGAAATCTGTTTCCTGCAAATCTGCCTTGCTTTCAAATCCTCTTCGTTGCCTTTCCTCAATATATTTGTGGACGAGAGTTCTCATTTATAACTCTGCACGTTTGTGAATTGCAGTGCCCCTGACCTCCATTTCTCTACTCGCTTTTTTGGGAGCTGGCCACAAAAGCGCAGGATTGCTTCAGGCCCTATTTTGGTTCTGGGGGGCAGGCTGAGCCTGTGGTTCATTCTTCTTCCTGATGGGAAAATGGAGTGACCTGTGCCTGTCCCAACACCTAGCGCTAGTCTCTCCTTGGTTGTCCGTCTTCCCGTTCATCCTCAGGACAAATTGCAACCTGTACGAAACAGGAGGTTAAAGGTGCTGATTCTCCAAGTAGGGAGATGGTTAGTCAAGCGGCTGGAATGGCGAACCCGAGCACAAGGAGAGGAGAAATGAGGTGCGTTTTAGAAGCCTTTCCCGATCTCACGGCATACCATCTTCTGGGTTTCCCATGCATGTTTTGATGTAGGAAGATGCCCTTGTACCTGGAGATTTGAGACCCATGGGGTGTGTACCCCACGGTGTTACTTTAAAGTATCTGGGTTTGCTCACCCAACCTCACCAATCCTCTCAGCCCCAAGAGTGTCCAGCCTTATGTCTCATCCAGCTGTGGGTCTAGATATGGTCAATCCAAGTTGCATCAGAGACCCTGAACGGATTTTGTAAGAATTTCTCTTTCACTGTCTTTGTCTTGTGGGTTTTTTCAAGTAATTTATGGTTAAAATGGGGCTTGGCTTCTTTTCCCTGCTGTGTTTATTCGCTTTACACCCTCTTGATTCACTTGCAGAGAGATATCTATACATAGGTTTTCAGATTCTTACTAGTCAGATATATTCTTGTGCGGTGACTAGGGGGTGTTGAGTCCAGTTCACTGAGCAGGGAGTAGGCCTTGTCTATTACATATTTGGCTTATGGAGCTGTCTCTGAGCTAAGTTCAAACCCTTGTTTTATGCATCACCCCACCTCACCTTTCCCGTTAAGCAGCCATAGTGTGTCTTCTAAAGGTGTGACTCTGTTCTGTTTTGTAATTCAGTTCAAGTGTAGCGATTTTGACATTCCCTCTATAAGCGATATCTTAGGATAAGTGTCTTTTTCTGTGTGACTTATTTCACTCAGAATCATCGTCACTAAATCCACTCATCATGCTGCTAACTAGCCTTATGACATTGATTTCATGGCTGAGTGATATTCCATTGTGCCAAGTACCACTATTTGTTTATCCATTTTTCTCTTTCCTGGGATATTGAAGGTGTACTGAAGTGGAGGTTCTTGGAAACAGAGCAGCCGTAAAGTTTGGGGTGCCTGTGTCTTGTTGATTTTTAGTTTTCCCAATTTATACGCCCATGAGTGGAAGTGCCCTATGCTCTCTAAGCTGTGTTTATTACTTGTTTCAGGACACACCGTACAATTCTCCAGAGTGCCTGTTGGCAATTTACATCCCGCCCATCAGCGTAGCAAGGCTCCCATGTCTCCATGGCCTGTCCTGCTTTTCTGGTTTTTACACTTTTTTCAGCATGGCCCTTTTGACCGAGGGCAAGCGAGACTTCTTTGTAGCGCTGATTTGCCCTTCCGGCTTGCTTGGTTGGCCAAAAAGGGCATATGCGTTTTTTCCTGAATATATTCAGGAAAAAACGCATATGCCCTTTTTGGCCCAGGGCATCATTGTCAACGTTTTGCCGCTTTTCATATTCTTTAAAGGCGAGTCTAATCTACCTCCTGAAATCTGTTTCCTGCAAATCTGCCTTGCTTTCAAATCCTCTTCGTTGCCTTCCCTCAATATATTTGTGGACGAGAGTTCTCATTTATAACTCTGCACGTTTGTGAATTGCAGTTCCCCTGAGCTCCATTTGTCTACTCGCTTTTTTGGGAGCTGGCAGCAAAAGCGCAGGATTGCTTCAGGCCCTATTCGGCTTCCAGGGGGCCGCCGGAGCCTGTGGTTCATTCTTCTTCCTGATGGGAAAATGGAGTGACCTGTGCCTGTCCCAACACCTAGGGCTAGTCTCTCGTTGGGTGCCCGTCTTCCCGTTCATCCTCAGGACAAATTGCAACCTGTATGAAACAGGAGGTTAAAGGTGCTGAATCTCCAAGTAGGGAGATGGTTAGTCAAGCGGCTGGAATGGCGAACCCGAGCACAAGGAGAGGCGAAATGAGCTGCGTTTTAGAAGCCTTTCCCGATCTCACAGCATACCATCTTCTGGGTTTCCCATGCATGTTTTGATGTAGTAAGATGCCCTTGTACCTGGAGATTTGAGACCCATGGGGTGGGTACCCCGCAGTGTTACTTTAAAGTATCTGCATTTGCTCACCCAACCTCACAAATCCTCTGAGCCCCAAGAGTGTCCAGCCTTATGTCTCATCCAGCTGTGGGTCTAGATATGGGCAATCCAGGTTGCATCAGAGACCCTGAACGGATTTTGTAAGAATTTCTCTCTCTTTCACTGATTTTTTTGTGTTGGTTTTTTAAAGTAATTTATGTTTAGAATGGGGATTGGCTGCTTTTCTCTGCTGTGTTGATTCCGCTTTACACCCTCTTGATTCACTTGCAGAGAGATATCGATACATAGGTTTTCAGATTCTTAATAGTGAGATATATTCCTGTGCGGTGACTAGGGGGTGTTGAGTCCAGTTCACTGAGCAGGGAGTAGGCCTTGTCTATTACATATTTGGCTTATGGAGAGGTCTCTGAGCTAATTTCAAACCCTTGTTTTATGCATCACCCCACCTCACCTTTCCCGTTAAGCAGCCATAGTGTGTCTTCTAAAGGTGTGACTCTGTTCTGTTTTGTAATTCAGTTCAAGTGTAGCGATTTTGACATTCCCTCTATAAGCGATATCTTAGGATAAGTGTCTTTTTCTGTGTGACTTATTTCACTTAGAATCATCGTCGCTAAATCCACTCATCATGCTGCTAACTAGCCTTATGACATTGATTTCATAGATGAGTGATATTCCATTGGGCCAAGTACCACTATTTCTTTATCCATTTTTCTCTTTCTGGGATATTGAAGGTGTACCGAAGTGGAGGTTCTTGGAAACAGAGCAGCCGTAAAGGTTGGGGTGCCTGTGTCTTGTTGATTTTTATTTTTCCCAATTTATACGCCCATGAGTGGAAGTGCCCTATGCTCTCTAAGCTGTGTTTATTACTTGTTTCAGGACACACCGTACCCTTCTCCAGAGTGGCTGTTGGCAATTTACATCCCGCCCATCAGCGTAGCAAGGCTCGCATGTCTCCATGGCCTGTCCTGCTTTTCTGGTTTTTACACTTTTTTCAGCATGGCCCTTTTGACCGAGGGCAAGCGAGACGTCTTTGTAGTGCTGATTTGCCCTTCCGGCTTGCTTGGTTGGCCTAAAAGGGCATATGCGTTTTTTCCTGAGTATATTCAGGAAAAAACGCATATGCCCTTTTTGGCCAAGGGCATCATTGTCAACGTTTTGCCAGTTTTCATGTGCTTTAAAGGCGAGTCAAACCTACCTCCTGAAATCTGTTTCCTGCAAATCTGCCTTGCTTTCAAATCCTCTTCGTTGCCTTTCCTCAATATATTTGTGGACGAGAGTTCTCATTTATAACTCTGCACGTTTGTGAATTGCAGTGCCCCTGACCTCCATTTCTCTACTCGCTTTTTTGGGAGCTGGCCACAAAAGCGCAGGATTGCTTCAGGCCCTATTTTGGTTCTGGTGGGCAGGCTGAGCCTGTGGTTCATTCTTCTTCCTGATGGGAAAATGGAGTGACCTGTGCCTGTCCCAACACCTAGCGCTAGTCTCTCCTTGGTTGTCCGTCTTCCCGTTCATCCTCAGGACAAATTGCAACCTGTACGAAACAGGAGGTTAAAGGTGCTGATTCTCCAAGTAGGGAGATGGTTAGTCAAGCGGCTGGAATGGCGAACCCGAGCACAAGGAGAGGAGAAATGAGGTGCGTTTTAGAAGCCTTTCCCGATCTCACGGCATACAATTCTCTGGGTTTCCCATGCATGTTTTGATGTAGGAAGATGCCCTTGTACCTGGAGATTTGAGACCCATGGGGTGGGTACCCCGCAGTATTACTTTAAAGTATCTGCGTTTGCTCACCCAACCTCACCAATCCTCTCAGCCCCAAGAGTGTCCAGCCTTAAGTCTCATCCAGCTGTGGGTCTAGATATGGTCTATCCAGGTGGCATCAGAGCCCCTGAACTGATTTTGTAAGAATTTCTCTCTCTTTCACTGTCTTTGTTTTGTGGGTTTTTTTAAGTAATTTATGTTTAGAATGGGGCTTGGCTGCTTTTCCCTGCTGTGTTTATGCCGCTTTTCACCCTCTTGATTCACTTGCAGAGAGATATCGATACATAGGTTTTCAGATTCTTACTAGTCAGATATATTCTTGTGCGGTAACTAGGGGGTGTTGAGTCCAGTTCACTGAGCAGGGAGTAGGCCTTGTCTATTACTTATTTGGCTTATGGAGCGGTCTCTGAGCTAATTTCAAACCCTTGTTGTATGCATCACCCCACCTCACCTTTCCCGTTAAGCAGCCATCGTGTGTCTTTTAAAGGTGTGACTCTGTTCTGTTTTGTAATTCAGTTCAAGTGTAGCGATTTTGACATTCACTCTCTAAGCGATATCTTAGGATAAGTGTCTTTTTCTGTGTGACTTATTTCACTTAGAATCATCGTCGCTAAATCCACTCATCATGCTGCTAACTAGCCTTATGACATTGATTTCATGGCTGAGTGATATTCCATTGGGCCAAATACCACCATTTCTTTATCTATTTTTCTCTTTCCTGCGATATTGGAGGTGTACTGAAGTGGAGGTTCTTGGAAACAGAGGAGCTGTAAAGTTTGGGGTGCCTGTGTCTTGTTGATTTTTAGTTTTCCCAATTTATACGCCCATGAGTGGAAGTGCCCTGTGCTCTCTAAGCTGTGTTTATTACTTGTTTCAGGACACACCGTACTCTTCTCCAGAGTGCCTGTTGGCAAATTACATCCCGCCCATCAGCGTAGCAAGGCTCCCATGTCTCCATGGCCTGTCCTGCTTTTCTGGTTTTTACACTTTGTTCAGCATGGCCCTTTTGACCGAGGGCAAGCGAGACTTCTTTGTAGCGCTGATTTGCCCTTCCGGCTTGCTTGGTTGGCCAAAAAGGGCGTATGCCTTTTTTCCTGAATATATTCAGGAAAAAACGCATACGCACTTTTTGGCCAAGGGCATCATTGTCAACGTTTTGCCGCTTTTCATGTGCTTTAAAAGCGAGTCGAATCTACCTCCTGAAATCTGTTTCTTGCAAATCTGCCTTGCTTTCAAATCCTCTTCGTTGCTTTCCCTCAATATATTTGTGGACGAGAGTTATCATTTATAACTCTGCACGTTTCTGAATTGCAGTGCCCCTGAGCTCCATTTTTCTACTCGCTTTTTTGGGAGCTGGCCGCAAAAGCGCAGGATTGCTTCAGGCCCTATTTTGGTTCTGGTGGGCAGGCTGAGCCTGTGGTTCATTCTTCTTCCTGATGGGAAAATGGAGTGACCTGTGCCTGTCCCAACACCTAGGGCTAGTCTCTCGTTGGTTCCCCGTCTTCCCGTTCATCCTCAGGACAAATTGCAACCTGTACAATCAGGAGGTTAAAGGTGCTGATTCTCCAAATAGGGAGATGGTTGGTCAAGCAGCTGGAATGGCGAACCCGAGCAAAAGGAGAGGAGAAATGAGGTGCGTTTTAGAAACCTTTCCCGATCTCATGGCATACCATCTTCTGGGTTTCCCATGCATGTTTTGATGTAGGAAGATGCCCTTGTACCTGGAGATTTGAGACCCATGGGGTGGGTACCCAGCGGTGTTACTTTAAAGTATCTGCATTTGCTCACCCAACCTCACCAATCCTCTCAGCCCCAAGAGTGTCCAGCCTTATGTCTCATCCAGCTGTGGGTCTAGATATGGTCAAGCCAGGTTGCATCAGAGACCCTGAACGGATTTTGTAAGAATTTCTCTCTCTTTCACTCTCTTTGCTTTGTGGGTTTTTTAAAGTAATGTATGTTTAGAATGGGGTTTGGCTGCTTTTCCCTGCTGTGTTGATGCCGCTTTACACCCTCTTGATTCACTTGCAGAGAGATATCGATACATAGGTTTTCAGATTCATACTAATCAGATATATTCTTGTGCGGTGACTAGGGGGTGTTGAGTCCAGTTAACTGAGCAGGGAGTAGGCCTTGTCTATTACATATTTGGCTTATGGAGCGGTGTCTGAGCTAATTTCAAACCTTGTTTTATGCATCACCCCACCTCACCTTTCCGGTTAAGCAGCCATAGTGTGTCTTCTAAAGGTGTGCCTCTGTTCTGTTTTGTAATTCAGTTCAAGTTTAGCGATTTTGACATTCCCTCTATAAGCGATATCTTAGGATAAGTGCCTTTTTCTGTGTGACTTATTTCACTTAGAATCATCGTACCTAAATCCACTCATCATGCTGCTAACTAGCCTTATGACATTGATTTCATGGCTGAGTGATATTCCATTGGGCCAAGTACCACCATTTCTTTATCCATTTTTCTCTTTCCTGGGATATTGAAGGTGTACCGAAGCGGAGGTTCTTGGCAACAGAGCAGCCGTAAAGTTTGGGGTGCCTGTGTCTTGTTGATTTTTAGTTTTCCCAATTTATACGCCCATGAGTGGAAGTGCCCTATGCTCTCTACGCTGTGTTTATTACTTGTTTCAGGACACACCGTACTCTTCTCCAGAGTGCCTGTTGGCAATTTACATCCCGCCCATCAGCGTAGCAAGGCTTCCATGTCTCCATGGCCTGTCCTGCTTTTCTGGTTTTTACACTTTGTTCATCATGGCCCTTTTGACCGAGGGCAAGCGAGACTTCTTTGTAGCGCTGATTTGCCCTTCCGGCTTGCTTGGTTGGCCAAAAAGGGCGTATGCGTTTTTTCCTGAATATATTCAGGAAAAAACGCATACGCCCTTTTTGGCCAAGGGCATCATTGTCAACGTTTTGCCCCTTTTCATGTGCTTTAAAGGCGAGTCGAATCTACCTCCTGAAATCTGTTTCCTGCAAATCTGCCTTGCTTTCAAATCCTCTTCGTTGCCTTCCCTCAATATATTTGTGGACGAGAGTTCTCATTTGTAACTCTGCACGTTTGTGAATTGCAGTGCCCCTGAACTCCATTTGTCTCCTCGCTTTTTTGGGAGCTGGCCGCAAAAGCGCAGGATTGCTTCAGGCCCTATTTTGGTTCTGGGGGGCAGGCTGAGCCTGTGGTTCATTCTTCTTCCTGATGGGAAAATGGAGTGACCTACGCCTGTCCCAACACCTAGGGCTCGTCTCTCGTTGCTTCCGCGTCTTCCCGTTCATCCTCAGGACAAATTGCAATCTGTACAATCAGGAGGTTAAAGGTGCTGATTCTCCAAATAGGGAGATGGTTGGTCAAGCAGCTGGAATGGCGAACCCGAGCACAAGGAGAGGAGAAATGAGGTGCGTTTTAGAAACCTTTCCCGATCTCATGGCATACCATCTTCTGGGTTTCCCATGCATGTTTTGATGTAGGAAGATGCCCTTGTACCTGGAGATTTGAGACCCATGGGGTGTGTACCCCGCGGTGTTACTTTAAAGTATCTGCATTTGCTCACCCGACCTCACCAATCCTCTCAGCCCCAAGAGTGTCCAGTCTTATGTCTCATCCAGCTGTGGGTCTAGATATGGTCAATCCAGGTTGCATCAGAGACCCTGAACGGATTTTGTAAGAATTTCTCTCTCTTTCACTGTCTTTGCTTTGTGGGTTTTTTAAAGTAATGTATGTTTAGAATGGGGTTTGGCTGCTTTTCCCTGCTGTGTTGATGCCGCTTTACACCCTCTTGATTCACTTGCAGAGAGATATCGATACATAGGTTTTCAGATTCATGCTAATCAGATATATTCTTGTGCGGTGACTAGGGGGTGTTGAGTCCAGTTAACTGAGCAGGGAGTAGGCCTTGTCTATTACATATTTGGCTTATGGAGCGGTGTCTGAGCTAATTTCAAACCTTGTTTTATGCATCACCCCACCTCACCTTTCCCGTTAAGCAGCCATAGTGTGTCTTCTAAAGGTGTGACTCTGTTCTGTTTTGTAATTCAGTTCAAGTGTAGCGATTTTGACATTCCCTCTATAAGCGATATCTTAGGATAAGTGCCTTTTTCTGTGTGACTTATTTCACTTAGAATCATCGGACCTAAATCCACTCATCATGCTGCTAAGTAGCCTTATGACATTGATTTCATGGCTGAGTGATATTCCATTGTGCCAAGTACCACCATTTCTTTATCCATTTTTCTCTTTCCTGGGATATTGAAGGTGTACCGAAGTGGAGGTTCTTGGCAACAGAGCAGCCGTAAACTTTAGGGTGCCTGTGTCTTGTTGATTTTTAGTTTTCCCAAGTTATACGCCCATGAGTGGAATTGCCCTATGCTCTCTACGCTGTGTTTATTACTTGTTTCAGGACACACCGTACTCTTCTCCAGAGTGCCTGTTGGCAATTTACATCTCGCCCATCAGCGTAGCAAGGCTCCCATGTCTCCATGGCCTGTCCTGCTTTTCTGGTTTTTACAGTTTGTTCAGCATGGCCCTTTTGACCGAGGGCAAGCGAGACTTCTTTGTAGCGCTGATTTGCCCTTCCGGCTTGCTTGGTTGGCCAAAAAGGGCGTATGCGTTTTTTCCTGAATATATTCAGGAAAAAACGCATACGCCCTTTTTGGCCAAGGGCCTCATTGTCAACGTTTTGCCGCTTTTCATGTGCTTTAAAGGCGAGTCGAATCTACCTCCTGAAATCTGTTTCCTGCAAATCTGCCTTGCTTTCAAATCCTCTTCGTTGCCTTCCCTCAATATATTTGTGGACGAGAGATCTCATTTATAACTCTGCACGTTTGTGAATTGCAGTGCCCCTGAGCTCCATTTGTCTCCTCGCTTTTTTGGGAGCTGGCCGCAAAAGCGCAGGATTGCTTCAGGCCCTATTTTGGTTCTGGGGGGCAGGCTGAGCCTGTGGTTCATTCTTCTTCCTGATGGGAAAATGGAGAGACCTGTGCCTGTCCCAACACCTAGGGCTAGTCTCTCGTTGGTTCCCCGTCTTCCCGTTCATCCTCAGGACAAACTGCAACCTGTACGAAACAGGAGGTTAAAGGTGCTGATTCTCCAAGTACGGAGATGGTTAGTCAAGCGGCTGGAATGGCGAACCCGAGCACAAGGAGAGGAGAAATGAGGTGCGTTTTAGAAACTTTTCCCTATCTCATGGCATACCATCTTCTGGGTTTCCCATGCATGTTTTGATGTAGGAAGATGCCCTTGTACCTGGAGATTTGAGACCCATGGGCTGGGTACACCGCAGTATTACTTTAAAGTATCTGCATTTGCTCACCCAACCTCACCAATCCTCTCAGCCGCAAGAGTGTCCAGCCTTATGTCTCATCCAGCTGTGGGTCTAGATATGGTCAATCCAGGTTGCATCAGAGACCCTGAACGGATTTTGGAAGAATTTCTCTCTCTTTCACTGTCTTTGTTTTGTGGGTTTTTTAAAGTAATTTATATTTAGAATCGGGCTAGGCTGCTTTTCCCTGCTGTGTTGATGCCGCTTTACACCCTCTTGATTCACTTGCAGAGAGATATCGATACATAGGTTTTCAGATTCATACTAGTCAGATATATTCTTGTGCGGTGACTAGGGGGTGTTGAGTCCAGTTCACTGAGCAGGGAGTAGGCCTTTTCTATTACATATTTGGCTTATGGAGCGGTGTCTGAGCTAATTTCAAACCCTTGTTTTATGCATCACCCCACCTCACCTTTCCAGTTAAGCAGCCATAGTGTGTCTTCTAAAGGTGTGACTCTGTTCTGTTTGTAATTCAGTTCAAGTGTAGCGATTTTGACATTCCCTCTATAAGCGATATCTTAGGATAAGTGCCTTTTTCTGTGTGACTTATTTCACTTAGAATCATCGTACCTAAATCCACTCATCATGCTGCTAACTAGCCTTATGACATTGATTTCATGGCTGAGTGATATTGCATTGTGCCAAGTACCACCATTTCTTTATCCATTTTTCTCTTTCCTGGGATATTGAAGGTGTACCGAAGTCGAGGTTCTTGGCAACAGAGCAGCCGTAAACTTTAGGGTGCCTGTGTCTTGTTGATTTTTAGTTTTCCCAATTTATACGCCCATGAGTGGAATTGCCCTATGCTCTCTACGCTGTGTTTATTACTTGTTTCAGGACACACCGTACTCTTCTCCAGAGTGCCTGTTGGCAATTTACATCCCGCCCATCAGCGTAGCAAGGCTCCCATGTCTCCATGGCCTGTCCTGCTTTTCTGGTTTTTACAGTTTGTTCAGCATGGCCCTTTTGACCGAGGGCAAGCGAGACTTCTTTGTAGCGCTGATTTGCCCTTCCGGCTTGCTTGGTTGGCCAAAAAGGGCGTATGCGTTTTTTCCTGAATATATTCAGGAAAAAACGCATACGCCCTTTTTGGCCAAGGGCATCATTGTCAACGTTTTGCCGCTTTTCATGTGCTGTACAGGCGAGTCGAATCTACCTCCTGAAATCTGTTTCCTGCAAATCTGCCTTGCTTTCAAATCCTCTTCGTTGCCTTCCCTCAATATATTTGTGGACGAGAGTTATCATTTATAACTCTGCACGTTTGTGAATTGCAGTGCCCCTGAGCTCCATTTGTCTCCTCGCTTTTTTGGGAGCTGGCCGCAAAAGCGCAGGATTGCTTCAGGCCCTATTTTGGTTCTGGGGGGCAGGCTGAGCCTGTGGTTCATTCTTCTTCCTGATGGGAAAATGGAGTGACCTGTGCCTGTCCCAACACCTAGGGCTAGTCTCTCGTTGTTTCCCCGTCTTCCCCTTCATCCTCAGGACAAATTGCAACCTGGACGAAAGAGGAGGTTAAAGGTGCTGATTCTCCAATTAGGGAGATGGTTAGTCAAGCGGCTGGAATGGCGAACCCGAGCACAAGGAGGGGAGAAATGAGGTGCGTTTTAGAAACTTTCCCGATCTCACGGCATACCATCTTCTGGGTTTCCCATGCATGTTTTGATGTAGGAAGATGCCCTTGTACCTGGAGATTTGAGACCCATGGGGTGGGTACCCCGCGGTATTACTTTAAAGTATCTGCGTTTGCTCACCCAACCTCACCAATCCTCTCAGCCCCAAGAGTGTCCAGCCTTATGTCTCATCCAGCTGTGGGTCTAGATATGGTCAATCCAGGTTGCATCAGAGACCCTGAACGGATTTTGTAAGAATTTCTCTCTCTTTCACTGTCTTTGCTTTGTGGCTTTTTTAAAGTAATGTATGTTTAGAATGGGGTTTGGCTGCTTTTCCCTGCTGTGTTGATGCCGCTTTACACCCTCTTGATTCACTTGCAGAGAGATATCGATACATAGGTTTTCAGATTCATACTAATCAGATATATTCTTGTGCGGTGACTAGGGGGTGTTGAGTCCAGTTAACTGAGCAGGGAGTAGGCCTTGTCTATTACATATTTGGCTTATGGAGCGGTGTCTGAGCTAATTTCAAACCTTGTTTTATGCATCACCCCACCTCACCTTTCCGGTTAAGCAGCCATAGTGTGTCTTCTAAAGGTGTGCCTCTGTTCTGTTTTGTAATTCAGTTCAAGTTTAGCGATTTTGACATTCCCTCTATAAGCGATATCTTAGGATAAGTGCCTTTTTCTGTGTGACTTATTTCACTTAGAATCATCGTACCTAAATCCACTCATCATGCTGCTAACTAGCCTTATGACATTGATTTCATGGCTGAGTGATATTCCATTGGGCCAAGTACCACCATTTCTTTATCCATTTTTCTCTTTCCTGGGATATTGAAGGTGTACCGAAGCGGAGGTTCTTGGCAACAGAGCAGCCGTAAAGTTTGGGGTGCCTGTGTCTTGTTGATTTTTAGTTTTCCCAATTTATACGCCCATGAGTGGAAGTGCCCTATGCTCTCTACGCTGTGTTTATTACTTGTTTCAGGACACACCGTACTCTTCTCCAGAGTGCCTGTTGGCAATTTACATCCCGCCCATCAGCGTAGCAAGGCTTCCATGTCTCCATGGCCTGTCCTGCTTTTCTGGTTTTTACACTTTGTTCATCATGGCCCTTTTGACCGAGGGCAAGCGAGACTTCTTTGTAGCGCTGATTTGCCCTTCCGGCTTGCTTGGTTGGCCAAAAAGGGCGTATGCGTTTTTTCCTGAATATATTCAGGAAAAAACGCATACGCCCTTTTTGGCCAAGGGCATCATTGTCAACGTTTTGCCCCTTTTCATGTGCTTTAAAGGCGAGTCGAATCTACCTCCTGAAATCTGTTTCCTGCAAATCTGCCTTGCTTTCAAATCCTCTTCGTTGCCTTCCCTCAATATATTTGTGGACGAGAGTTCTCATTTGTAACTCTGCACGTTTGTGAATTGCAGTGCCCCTGAACTCCATTTGTCTCCTCGCTTTTTTGGGAGCTGGCCGCAAAAGCGCAGGATTGCTTCAGGCCCTATTTTGGTTCTGGGGGGCAGGCTGAGCCTGTGGTTCATTCTTCTTCCTGATGGGAAAATGGAGTGACCTACGCCTGTCCCAACACCTAGGGCTCGTCTCTCGTTGCTTCCGCGTCTTCCCGTTCATCCTCAGGACAAATTGCAATCTGTACAATCAGGAGGTTAAAGGTGCTGATTCTCCAAATAGGGAGATGGTTGGTCAAGCAGCTGGAATGGCGAACCCGAGCACAAGGAGAGGAGAAATGAGGTGCGTTTTAGAAACCTTTCCCGATCTCATGGCATACCATCTTCTGGGTTTCCCATGCATGTTTTGATGTAGGAAGATGCCCTTGTACCTGGAGATTTGAGACCCATGGGGTGTGTACCCCGCGGTGTTACTTTAAAGTATCTGCATTTGCTCACCCGACCTCACCAATCCTCTCAGCCCCAAGAGTGTCCAGTCTTATGTCTCATCCAGCTGTGGGTCTAGATATGGTCAATCCAGGTTGCATCAGAGACCCTGAACGGATTTTGTAAGAATTTCTCTCTCTTTCACTGTCTTTGCTTTGTGGGTTTTTTAAAGTAATGTATGTTTAGAATGGGGTTTGGCTGCTTTTCCCTGCTGTGTTGATGCCGCTTTACACCCTCTTGATTCACTTGCAGAGAGATATCGATACATAGGTTTTCAGATTCATGCTAATCAGATATATTCTTGTGCGGTGACTAGGGGGTGTTGAGTCCAGTTAACTGAGCAGGGAGTAGGCCTTGTCTATTACATATTTGGCTTATGGAGCGGTGTCTGAGCTAATTTCAAACCTTGTTTTATGCATCACCCCACCTCACCTTTCCCGTTAAGCAGCCATAGTGTGTCTTCTAAAGGTGTGACTCTGTTCTGTTTTGTAATTCAGTTCAAGTGTAGCGATTTTGACATTCCCTCTATAAGCGATATCTTAGGATAAGTGCCTTTTTCTGTGTGACTTATTTCACTTAGAATCATCGGACCTAAATCCACTCATCATGCTGCTAAGTAGCCTTATGACATTGATTTCATGGCTGAGTGATATTCCATTGTGCCAAGTACCACCATTTCTTTATCCATTTTTCTCTTTCCTGGGATATTGAAGGTGTACCGAAGTGGAGGTTCTTGGCAACAGAGCAGCCGTAAACTTTAGGGTGCCTGTGTCTTGTTGATTTTTAGTTTTCCCAAGTTATACGCCCATGAGTGGAATTGCCCTATGCTCTCTACGCTGTGTTTATTACTTGTTTCAGGACACACCGTACTCTTCTCCAGAGTGCCTGTTGGCAATTTACATCTCGCCCATCAGCGTAGCAAGGCTCCCATGTCTCCATGGCCTGTCCTGCTTTTCTGGTTTTTACAGTTTGTTCAGCATGGCCCTTTTGACCGAGGGCAAGCGAGACTTCTTTGTAGCGCTGATTTGCCCTTCCGGCTTGCTTGGTTGGCCAAAAAGGGCGTATGCGTTTTTTCCTGAATATATTCAGGAAAAAACGCATACGCCCTTTTTGGCCAAGGGCCTCATTGTCAACGTTTTGCCGCTTTTCATGTGCTTTAAAGGCGAGTCGAATCTACCTCCTGAAATCTGTTTCCTGCAAATCTGCCTTGCTTTCAAATCCTCTTCGTTGCCTTCCCTCAATATATTTGTGGACGAGAGATCTCATTTATAACTCTGCACGTTTGTGAATTGCAGTGCCCCTGAGCTCCATTTGTCTCCTCGCTTTTTTGGGAGCTGGCCGCAAAAGCGCAGGATTGCTTCAGGCCCTATTTTGGTTCTGGGGGGCAGGCTGAGCCTGTGGTTCATTCTTCTTCCTGATGGGAAAATGGAGAGACCTGTGCCTGTCCCAACACCTAGGGCTAGTCTCTCGTTGGTTCCCCGTCTTCCCGTTCATCCTCAGGACAAACTGCAACCTGTACGAAACAGGAGGTTAAAGGTGCTGATTCTCCAAGTACGGAGATGGTTAGTCAAGCGGCTGGAATGGCGAACCCGAGCACAAGGAGAGGAGAAATGAGGTGCGTTTTAGAAACTTTTCCCTATCTCATGGCATACCATCTTCTGGGTTTCCCATGCATGTTTTGATGTAGGAAGATGCCCTTGTACCTGGAGATTTGAGACCCATGGGCTGGGTACACCGCAGTATTACTTTAAAGTATCTGCATTTGCTCACCCAACCTCACCAATCCTCTCAGCCGCAAGAGTGTCCAGCCTTATGTCTCATCCAGCTGTGGGTCTAGATATGGTCAATCCAGGTTGCATCAGAGACCCTGAACGGATTTTGGAAGAATTTCTCTCTCTTTCACTGTCTTTGTTTTGTGGGTTTTTTAAAGTAATTTATATTTAGAATCGGGCTAGGCTGCTTTTCCCTGCTGTGTTGATGCCGCTTTACACCCTCTTGATTCACTTGCAGAGAGATATCGATACATAGGTTTTCAGATTCATACTAGTCAGATATATTCTTGTGCGGTGACTAGGGGGTGTTGAGTCCAGTTCACTGAGCAGGGAGTAGGCCTTTTCTATTACATATTTGGCTTATGGAGCGGTGTCTGAGCTAATTTCAAACCCTTGTTTTATGCATCACCCCACCTCACCTTTCCAGTTAAGCAGCCATAGTGTGTCTTCTAAAGGTGTGACTCTGTTCTGTTTGTAATTCAGTTCAAGTGTAGCGATTTTGACATTCCCTCTATAAGCGATATCTTAGGATAAGTGCCTTTTTCTGTGTGACTTATTTCACTTAGAATCATCGTACCTAAATCCACTCATCATGCTGCTAACTAGCCTTATGACATTGATTTCATGGCTGAGTGATATTGCATTGTGCCAAGTACCACCATTTCTTTATCCATTTTTCTCTTTCCTGGGATATTGAAGGTGTACCGAAGTCGAGGTTCTTGGCAACAGAGCAGCCGTAAACTTTAGGGTGCCTGTGTCTTGTTGATTTTTAGTTTTCCCAATTTATACGCCCATGAGTGGAATTGCCCTATGCTCTCTACGCTGTGTTTATTACTTGTTTCAGGACACACCGTACTCTTCTCCAGAGTGCCTGTTGGCAATTTACATCCCGCCCATCAGCGTAGCAAGGCTCCCATGTCTCCATGGCCTGTCCTGCTTTTCTGGTTTTTACAGTTTGTTCAGCATGGCCCTTTTGACCGAGGGCAAGCGAGACTTCTTTGTAGCGCTGATTTGCCCTTCCGGCTTGCTTGGTTGGCCAAAAAGGGCGTATGCGTTTTTTCCTGAATATATTCAGGAAAAAACGCATACGCCCTTTTTGGCCAAGGGCATCATTGTCAACGTTTTGCCGCTTTTCATGTGCTGTACAGGCGAGTCGAATCTACCTCCTGAAATCTGTTTCCTGCAAATCTGCCTTGCTTTCAAATCCTCTTCGTTGCCTTCCCTCAATATATTTGTGGACGAGAGTTATCATTTATAACTCTGCACGTTTGTGAATTGCAGTGCCCCTGAGCTCCATTTGTCTCCTCGCTTTTTTGGGAGCTGGCCGCAAAAGCGCAGGATTGCTTCAGGCCCTATTTTGGTTCTGGGGGGCAGGCTGAGCCTGTGGTTCATTCTTCTTCCTGATGGGAAAATGGAGTGACCTGTGCCTGTCCCAACACCTAGGGCTAGTCTCTCGTTGTTTCCCCGTCTTCCCCTTCATCCTCAGGACAAATTGCAACCTGGACGAAAGAGGAGGTTAAAGGTGCTGATTCTCCAATTAGGGAGATGGTTAGTCAAGCGGCTGGAATGGCGAACCCGAGCACAAGGAGGGGAGAAATGAGGTGCGTTTTAGAAACTTTCCCGATCTCACGGCATACCATCTTCTGGGTTTCCCATGCATGTTTTGATGTAGGAAGATGCCCTTGTACCTGGAGATTTGAGACCCATGGGGTGGGTACCCCGCGGTATTACTTTAAAGTATCTGCGTTTGCTCACCCAACCTCACCAATCCTCTCAGCCCCAAGAGTGTCCAGCCTTATGTCTCATCCAGCTGTGGGTCTAGATATGGTCAATCCAGGTTGCATCAGAGACCCTGAACGGATTTTGTAAGAATTTCTCTCTCTTTCACTGTCTTTGCTTTGTGGCTTTTTTAAAGTAATGTATGTTTAGAATGGGGTTTGGCTGCTTTTCCCTGCTGCGTTTATGCCGCTTTACACCCTCTTGATTCACTTGCAGAGAGATATCAATACACAGGTTTTCAGATTCATACTAGTCATATATATCCTTGTGCGGTGACTAGGGGGTGTTGAGTCCAGTTCACTGAGCAGGGAGTAGGCCTTGTCTATTACATATTTGGCATATGGAGCGGTCTCTGAGCTAATTTCAAACCCTTGTTTTATGCATCACCCCACCTCACCTTTCCGGTTAAGCAGCCATAGTGTGTCTTCTAAAGGTGTGACTCTGTTCTGTTTTGTAATTCAGTTCAAGTGTAGCGATTTTGACATTCCCTCTAGAAGCGATATCTTAGGATAAGTGCCTTTTTCTGTGTGACTTATTTCACTTAGAATCATCGTACCTAAATCCACTCATCATGCTGCTAACTAGCCTTATGACATTGATTTCATGGCTGAGTGATATTCCATTGTGCCAAGTACCACCATTTCTTTATCCATTTTTCTCTTTCCTGGGATATTGAAGGTGTACCGAAGCGGAGGTTCTTGGCAACAGAACAGCCGTAAAGTTTGGGGTGCCTGTGTCTTGTTGATTTTTAGTTTTCCCAATTTATACGCCCATGAGTGGAAGTGCCCTATGCTCTCTACGCTGTGTTTATTACTTGTTTCAGGACACACCGTACACTTCTCCAGAGTGCCTGTTGGCAATTTACATCCCGCCCATCAGCGTAGCAAGGCTCCCATGTCTCCATGGCCTGTCCTGCTTTTCTGGTTTTTACACTTTCTTCATCATGGCCCTTTTGACCGAGGGAAAGCGAGACTTCTTTGCAGCGCTGATTTGCCCTTCCGGCTTGCTTGGTTGGCCAAAAAGGGCGTATGCGTTTTTTCCTGAATATATTCAGGAAAAAACGCATACGCCCTTTTTGGCCAAGGGCCTCATTGTCAACGTTTTGCCGCTTTTCATGTGCTTTAAAGGCGAGTCGAATCTACCTCCTGAAATCTGTTTCCTGCAAATCTGCCTTGCTTTCAAATCCTCTTCGTTGCCTTCCCTCAATATATTTGTGGACGAGAGTTCTCATTTATAACTCTGCACGTTTGTGAATTGCAGTGCCCCTGATCTCCATTTGTTTCCTCGCTTTTTTGAGAGCTGGCCGCAAAAGCGCAGGATTGCTTCAGGCCCTATTTTGGTTCTGGGGGGCAGGCTGAGCCTGTGGTTCATTCTTCTTCCTGATGGGAAAATGGAGTGACCTGTGCCTGTCCCAACACCTAGGGCTAGTCTCTCGTTGTTTCCCCGTCTTCCCCTTCATCCTCAGGACAAATTGCAACCTGGACGAAAAAGGAGGTTAAAGGTGCTGATTCTCCAATTAGGGAGATGGTTGGTCAAGCAGCTGGAATGGCGAACCCGAGCACAAGGAGAGGAGAAATGAGGTGCGTTTTAGAAACCTTTCCCGATCTCACGGCATACCATCTTCTGGGTTTCCCATGCATGTTTTGATGTAGGAAGATGCCCTTGTACCTGGAGATTTGAGACCCATGGGGTGTGTACCCGCGGTGTTACTTTAAAGTATCTGGGTTTGCTCACTCAACCTCACCAATCCTCTCAGCCCCAAGAGTGTCCAGCCTTATGTCTCATCCAGCTGTGGGTCTAGATATGGTCAATCCAAGTTGCATCAGAGACCCTGAACGGATTTTGTAAGAATTTCTCTCTCTTTCACTGTCTTTGTTTTGTGGGTTTTTTAAAGTAATTTATGTTTAGAATGGGGTTTGGCTGCTTTTCCCTGCTGTGTTGATGCCGCTTTACACCCTCTTGATTCACTTGCAGAGAGATATCGATACATAGGTTTTCAGATTCATACTAGTCAGATATATTCTTGTGCGGTGACTAGGGGGTGTTGAGTCCAGTTCACTGAGCAGGGAGTAGGCCTTGTCTAGTACATATTTGGCTTATGGAGCGGTGTCTGAGCTAATTTCAAACCCTTGTTTTATGCATCACCCCACCTCACCTTTCCCGTTAAGCAGCCATAGTGTGTCTTCTAAAGGTGTGACTCTGTTCTGTTTGTAATTCAGTTCAAGTGTAGCGATTTTGACATTCCCTCTATAAGCGATATCTTAGGATAAGTGCCTTTTTCTGTTTGACTTATTTCACTTAGAATCATCGTACCTAAATCCACTCATCATGCTGCTAACTAGCCTTATGACCTTGATTTCATGGCTGAGTGATATTGCATTGTGCCAAGTACCACCATTTCTTTATCCATTTTTCTCTTTCCTGGGATATTGAAGGTGTACCGAAGCGGAGGTTCTTGGCAACAGAGCAGCCGTAAACTTTAGGGTGCCTGTGTCTTGTTGATTTTTAGTTTTCCCAATTTATACGCCCATGAGTGGAATTGCCCTATGCTCTCTACGCTGTGTTTATTACTTGTTTCAGGACACACCGTACTCTTCTCCAGAGTGCCTGTTGGCAATTTACATCCCGCCCATCAGCGTAGCAAGGCTCCCATGTCTCCATGGCCTGTCCTGCTCTTCTGGTTTTTACAGTTTGTTCAGCATGGCCCTTTTGACCGAGGGCAAGCGAGACTTCTTTGTAGCGCTGATTTGCCCTTCCGGCTTGCTTGGTTGGCCAAAAAGGGCGTATGCGTTTTTTCCTGAATATATTCAGGAAAAAACGCATACGCCCTTTTTGGCCAAGGGCATCATTGTCAACGTTTTGTCACTTTTCATGTGCTTTAAAGGCGAGTCGAATCTACCTCCTGAAATCTGTTTCCTGCAAATCTGCCTTGCTTTCAAATCCTCTTCGTTGCCTTCCCTCAATATATTTGTGGACGAGAGTTCTCATTTATAACTCTGCACGTTTGTGAATTGCAGTGCCCCTGAGCTCCATTTGTCTCCTCGCTTTTTTGGGAGCTGGCCGCAAAAGCGCAGGATTGCTTCAGCCCCTATTTTGGTTCTGGGGGGCAGGCTGAGCCTGTGGTTCATTCTTCTTCCTGATGGGAAAATGGAGTGACCTGTGCCTGTCCCAACACCTAGGGCTGGTCTCTCGTTGGTTCCCCGTCTTCCCGTTCATCTTCAGGACAAACTGCAACCTGTACGAAACAGGAGGTTAAAGGTGCTGATTCTCCAAGTAGGGAGATGGTTAGTCAAGGGGCTGGAATGGCGAACCCGAGCACAAGGAGAGGAGAAATGAGGTGCGTTTTAGAAACTTTTCCCGATCTCACGGCATACCATCTTCTGGGTTTCCCATGCATGTTTTGATGTAGGAAGATGCCCTTATACCTGGAGATTTGAGACCCATGGGGTGGGTACCCCGCAGTATTACTTTAAAGTATCTGCATTTGCTCACCCAACCTCACCAATACTCTCAGCCGCAAGAGTGTCCAGCCTTATGTCTCATCCAGCTGTGGGTCTAGATATGGTCAATCCAGGTTGCATCATAGACCCTGAACGAATGTTGTAAGAATTTCTCTCTCTTTCACTGTCTTTGTTTTGTGGGTTTTTTAAAGTAATTTATGTTTAGAATCGGGCTTGGCTGCTTTTCCCTGCTGTGTTGATGCCACTTTAAACCCTCTTGATTCACTTGCAGAGAGATATCGATACATAGGTTTTCAGATTCTTACTACTCAGATATATTCTTGTGTGCTGACTAGGGTGTGTTCAGTCCAGTTCACTGAGCAGGGAGTAGGCCTTGTCTATTACATATTTGGCTTATGGAGCGGTCTCTGAGCTAATTTCAAACCCTTGTTTTATGCATCACCCCACCTCACCTTTCCGGTTAAGCAGCCATAGTGTGTCTTCTAAAAGTGTGCCTCTGTTCAGTTTTGTAATTCAGTTCAAGTGTAGCGATTTTGACATTCCCTCTATAAGCGATATCTTAGGATAAGTGCATTTTTCTGTGTGACTTATTTCACTTAGAATCATCGTACCTAAATCCAATCATCATGCTGCTAACTAGCCTTATGACATTGATTTCATGGCTGAGTGATATTCCATTGTGCCAAGTACCACCATTTGTTTATCCATTTTTCTCTTTCCTGGGATATTGAAGGTGTACCGAAATGGAGGTTCTTGGAAACAGAGCAGCCGTAAAGTTTGGGGTGCCTGTGTCTTGTAGATTTTTAGTTTTCCCAATTTATACGCCCATGAGTGGAAGTGCCCTATGCTCTCTACGCTGTGTTTATTACTTGTTTCAGGACACACCGTACACTTCTCCAGAGTGCCTGTTGGCAATTTACATCCCGCCCATCAGCGTAGCAAGGCTCCCATGTCTCCATGGCCTGTCCTGCTTTTCTGGTTTTTACTCTTTGTTCAGCATGGCCCTTTTGACCGAGGGCAAGCGAGACTTCTTTGTAGCGCTGATTTGCCCTTCCGGCTTGCTTGGTTGGCCAAAAAGGGCGTATGCGTTTTTTCCTGAATATATTCAGGAAAAAACGCATACGCCCTTTTTGGCCAAGGGCATCATTGTCAACGTTTTGCCGCTTTTCATGTGCTTTAAAGGCGAGTCGAATCTACCTCCTGAAATCTGTTTCCTGCAAATCTGCCTTGCTTTCAAATCCTCTTCGTTGCCTTCCCTCAATATATTTGTGGACGAGAGTTCTCATTTATAACTCTGCACGTTTGTGAATTGCAGTGCCCCTGAGCTCCATTTGTCTCCTCGCTTTTTTGGGAGCTGGCCGCAAAAGCGCAGGATTGCTTCAGGCCCTATTTTGGTTCTGGGGGGCAGGCTGAGCCTGTGGTTCATTCTTCTTCCTGATGGGAAAATGGAGTGACCTACGCCTGTCCCAACATCTAGGGCTCGTCTCTCGTTGGTTCCGCGTCTTCCCGTTCATCCTCAGGACAAATTGCAACCTGTACAATCAGGAGGTTAAAGGTGCTGATTCTCCAAGTAGGGAGATGGTTGGTCAAGCAGCTGGAATGGCGAACCCGAGCACAAGGAGAGGAGAAATGAGGTGCGTTTTAGAAACCTTTCCCGATCTCATGGCATACCATCTTCTGGGTTTCCCATGCATGTTTTGATGTAGGAAGATTTCCTTGTACCTGGAGATTTGAGACCCATGGGGTGTGTTCCCCGCAGTTTTAATTTAAAGTATCTGCGTTTGCTCACCCAACCTCACCAATCCTCTCAGCCCCAAGAGTGTCCAGCCTTATGTCTCATCCAGCTGTGGGTCTAGATATGGTCAATCCAGGTTGCATCAGAGACCCTGAACGGATTTTGTAAGAATTTCTCTCTCTTTCACTGTCTTTGTTTTGTGGGTTTTTTAAAGTAATTTATGTTTAGAATGGGGTTTGGCTGCTTTTCCCTGCTGTGTTTATGCCGCTTTACACCCTCTTGATTCACTTGCAGAGAGATATCGATACATAGGTTTTCAGATTCATACTAGTCAGATATATTCTTGTGCGGTGACTAGGGGGTGTTGAGTCCAGTTCACTGAGCAGGGAGTAGGCCTTGTCTATTACATATTTGGCTTATGGAGCGGTGTCTGAGCTAATTTCAAACCCTTGTTTTATGCATCACCCCACCTCACCTTTCCCGTTAAGCAGCCATAGTGTGTCTTCTAAAGGTGTGACTCTGTTCTGTTTGTAATTCAGTTCAAGTGTAGCGATTTTGACATTCCCTCTATAAGCGATATCTTAGGATAAGTGCCTTTTTCTGTGTGACTTATTTCACTTAGAATCATCGTACCTAAATCCACTCATCATGCTGCTAACTAGCCTTATGACATTGATTTCATGGCTGAGTGATATTGCATTGTGCCAAGTACCACCATTTCTTTATCCATTTTTCTCTTTCCTGGGATATTGAAGGTGTACCGAAGCGGAGGTTCTTGGCAACAGAGCAGCCGTAAACTTTAGGGTGCCTGTGTCTTGTTGATTTTTAGTTTTCCCAATTTATACGCCCATGAGTGGAAGTGCCCTATGCTCTCTACGCTGTGTTTATTACTTGTTTCAGGACACACCGTACTCTTCTCCAGAGTGCCTGTTGGCAATTTACATCCCGCCCATCAGCGTAGCAAGGCTCCCATGTCTCCATGGCCTGTCCTGCTTTTCTGGTTTTTACAGTTTGTTCAGCATGGCCCTTTTGACCGAGGGCAAGCGAGACTTCTTTGTAGCGCTGATTTGCCCTTCCGGGTTGCTTGGTTGGCCAAAAAGGGCGTATGCGTTTTTTCCTGAATATATTCAGGAAAAAACGCATACGCCCTTTTTGGCCAAGGGCATCATTGTCAACGTTTTGTCACTTTTCATGTGCTTTAAAGGCGAGTCGAATCTACCTCCTGAAATCTGTTTCCTGCAAATCTGCCTTGCTTTCAAATCCTCTTCGTTGCCTTCCCTCAATATATTTGTGGACGAGAGATCTCATTTATAACTCTGCACGTTTGTGAATTGCAGTGCCCCTGAGCTCCATTTGTCTCCTCGCTTTTTTGGGAGCTGGCCGCAAAAGCGCAGGATTGCTTCAGGCCCTATTTTGGTTCTGGGGGGCAGGCTGAGCCTGTGGTTCATTCTTCTTCCTGATGGGAAAATGGAGTGACCTACGCCTGTCCCAACACCTAGGGCTTGTCTCTCGTTGGTTCCGCGTCTTCCCGTTCATCCTCAGGAGAAATTGCAACCTGTACAATCAGGAGGTTAAAGGTGGTGATTCTCCATGTAGGGAGATGGTTGGTCAAGCAGCTGGAATGGCGAACCCGAGCCCAAGGAGAGGAGAAATGAGGTGCGTTTTAGAAACCTTTCCCGATCTCATGGCATACCATCTTCTGGGTTTCCCATGCATGTTTTGATGTAGGAAGATGCCCTTGTACCTGGAGATTTGAGACCCATGGGGTGTGTTCCCCGCAGTTTTACTTTAAAGTATCTGCGTTTGCTCACCCAACCTCACCAATCCTCTCAGCCCCAAGAGTGTCCAGCCTTATGTCTCATCCAGCTGTGGGTCTAGATATGGTCAATCCAGGTTGCATCAGAGACCCTGAACGGATTTTGTAAGAATTTCTCTCTCTTTCACTGTCTTTGTTTTGTGGGTTTTTTAAAGTAATTTATGTTTAGAATCGGGCTTGGCTGCTTTTCCCTGCTGTGTTGATGCCGCTTTACACCCTCTTGATTCACTTGCAGAGAGATATCGATACATAGGTTTTCAGATTCTTACTACTCAGATATATTCTTGGGTGGTGACTAGGGTGTGTTGAGTCCAGTTCACTGAGCAGGGAGTAGGCCTTGTCTATTACATATTTGGCTTATGGAGCGGTCTCTGAGCTAATTTCAAACCCTTGTTTTATGCATCACCCCACCTCACCTTTCCCGTTAAGCAGCCATAGTGTGTCTTCTAAAGGTGTGACTCTGTTCTGTTTTGTAATTCAGTTCAAGTGTAGCGATTTTGACATTCCCTCTATAAGCGATATCTTAGGATAAGTGTCTTTTTCTGTGTGACTTATTTCACTTAGAATCATCGTCGCTAAATCCACTCATCATGCTGCTAACTAGCCTTATGACATTGATTTCATGGCTGAGTGACATTCCATTGTGCCAAGTACCACCATTTGTTTATCCATTTTTCTCTTTCCTGGGATATTGAAGGTGTACCGAAGTGGAGGTTCTTGGAAACAGAGCAGCTGTAAATTTTGGGGTGCCTGTGTCTTGTTGATTTTTAGTTTTCTCAATTTATACGCCCATGAGTGGAAGTGCCCTATGCTCTCTAAGCTGTGTTTATTACTTGTTTCAGGACACACCGTACACTTCTCCAGAGTGCCTGTTGGCAATTTACATCCCGCCCATCAGCGTAGCAAGGCTCGCATGTCTCCATGGCCTGTCCTGCTTTTCTGGTTTTTACTGTTTGTTCAGCATGGCCCTTTTGACCGAGGGCAAGCGAGACTTCTTTGTAGCGCTGATTTGCCCTTCCGGCTTGCTTGGTTGGCCAAAAACGGCGTATGCATTTTTTCCTGAATATATTCAGGAAAAAACGCATACGCCCTTTTTGGCCAAGGGCATCATTGTCAACGTTTTGCCGCTTTTCATGTGCTTTACAGGCGAGTCGAATCTACCTCCTGAAATCTGTTTCCTGCAAATCTGCCTTGCTTTCAAATCCTCTTCGTTGCCTTCCCTCAATATATTTGTGGACGAGAGTTCTCATTTATAACTCTGCACGTTTGTGAATTGCAGTGCCCCTGAGCTCCATTTGTCTCCTCGCTTTCTTGGGAGCTGGCCGCAAAAGTGCAGGATTGCTTCAGGCCCTATTTTGGTTCTGGGGGGCAGGCTGAGCCTGTGGTTCATTCTTCTTCCTGATGGGAAAATGGAGTGACCTGTGCCTGTCCCAACACCTAGGGCTAGTCTCTCGTTGGTTCCCCGTCTTCCCGTTCATCCTCAGGACAAATTGCAACCTGTACAATCAGGAGGTTAAAGGTGCTCATTCTCCAAATAGGGAGATGGTTAGTCAAGCAGCTGGAATGGTGAACCCGAGCACAAGGAGAGGAGAAATGAGGTGCGTTTTAGAAACCTTTCCCGATCTCATGGCATACCATCTTCTGGGTTTCCCATGCATGTTTTGATGTAGGAAGATTTCCTTGTACCTGGAGATTTGAGACCCATGTGGTGGGTACCCCGCGGTATTACTTTAAAGTATCTGCATTTGCTCACCCAACCTCACCAATCCTCTCAGCCCCAAGAGTGTCCAGCCTTATGTCTCATCCAGCTGTGGGTCTAGATATGGTCAATCCAGGTTGCATCAGAGACCCTGAACGGATTTTGTAAGAATTTCTCTCTCTTTCACTGTCTTTGCTTTGTGGCTTTTTTAAAGTAATGTATGTTTAGAATGGGGTTTGGCTGCTTTTCCCTGCTGTGTTTATGCCGCTTTACACCCTCTTGATTCACTTGCAGAGAGATATCGATACATAGGTTTTCAGATTCATACTAGTCAGATATATTCTTGTGCGGTGACTAGGGGGTGTTGAGTCCAGTTCACTGAGCAGGGAGTAGGCCTTGTCTAGTACATATTTGGCTTATGGAGCGGTGTCTGAGCTAATTTCAAACCCTTGTTTTATGCATCACCCCACCTCACCTTTCCAGTTAAGCAGACATAGTGTGTCTTCTAAAGGTGTGACTCTGTTCTGTTTGGTAATTCAGTTCAAGTGTAGCGATTTTGACATTCCCTCTATAAGCGATACCTTAGGATAAGTGCCTTTTTCTGTGTGACTTATTTCACTTAGAATCATCGTACCTAAATCCACTCATCATGCTGCTAACTAGCCTTATGACATTGATTTCATGGCTGAGTGATATTGCATTGTGCCAAGTACCACCATTTGTTTATCCATTTTTCTCTTTCCTGGGATATTGAAGGTGTACCGAAACGGAGGTTCTTGGCAACAGAGCAGCCGTAAACTTTAGGGTGCCTGTGTCTTGTTGATTTTTAGTTTTCCCAATTTATACGCCCATGAGTGGAAGTGCCCTATGCTCTCTACGCTGTGTTTATTACTTGTTTCAGGACACACCGTACTCTTCTCCAGATTGCCTGTTGGCAATTTACATCCCGCCCATCAGCGTAGCAAGGCTCCCATGTCTCCATGGCCTGTCCTGCTTTTCTGGTTTTTACAGTTTGTTCAGCATGGCCCTTTTGACCGAGGGCAAGCGAGACTTCTTTGTAGCGCTGATTTGCCCTTCCGGCTTGCTTGGTTGGCCAAAAAGGGCGTATGCGTTTTTTCCTGAATATATTCAGGAAAAAACGCATACGCCCTTTTTGGCCAAGGGCATCATTGTCAACGTTTTGTCACTTTTCATGTGCTTTAAAGGCGAGTCGAATCTACCTCCTGAAATCTGTTTCCTGCAAATCTGCCTTGCTTTCAAATCCTCTTCGTTGCCTTCCCTCAAAATATTTGTGGACGAGAGATCTCATTTATAACTCTGCACGTTTGTGAATTGCAGTGCCCCTGAGCTCCATTTGTCTCCTCGCTTTTTTGGGAGCTGGCCGCAAAAGCGCAGGATTGCTTCAGGCCCTATTTTGGTTTTGGGGGGCAGGCTGAGCCTGTGGTTCATTCTTCTTCCTGATGTGAAAATGGAGTGACCTGTGCCTGTCCCAACACCTAGGGCTAGTCTCTCGTT
Organism: Eubalaena glacialis; assembly: GCF_028564815.1. Lineage (NCBI taxonomy): Eukaryota > Metazoa > Chordata > Mammalia > Artiodactyla > Balaenidae > Eubalaena > Eubalaena glacialis. Next base: position 595,867 of record NW_026871221.1, read on the forward strand.
GGTTCCCCGTCTTCCCGTTCATCCTCAGGACAAACTGCAACCTGGACGAAACAGGAGGTTAAAGGTGCTGATTCTCCAAGTAGGGAGATGGTGAATCAAGCGGCTGGAATGGCGGACCCGAGCACAAGGAGAGGAGAAATGAGGTGCGTTTTAGAAACTTTTTCCGATCTCACGGCATACCATCTTCTGGGTTTCCCATGCATGTTTTGATGTAGGAAGATGCCCTTGTACCTGGAGATTTGAGACCCATGGGGTGGGTACCCCGCAGTATTACTTTAAAGTATCTGCATTTGCTCACCCAACCTCACTAATCCTCTCAGCCGCAAGAGTGTCCAGCCTTATGTCTCATCCAGCTGTGGGTCTAGATATGGTCAATCCAGGTTGCATCAGAGACCCTGAACGGATTTTGTAAGAATTTCTCTCTCTTTCACTGTCTTTGCTTTGTGGGTTTTTTAAAGTAATGTATGTTTAGAATGGGGTTTGGCTGCTTTTCCCTGCTGTGTTTATGCCGCTTTACACCCTCTTGATTCACTTGCAGAGAGATATCAATACATAGGTTTTCAGATTCATACTAGTCAGATATATTCTTGTCCGGTGACTAGGGGGTGTTGAGTCCAGTTCACTGAGCAGGGAGTAGGCCTTGTCTATTACATATTTGGCTTATGGAGCGGTGTCTGAGCTAATTTCAAACCCTTGTTTTATGCATCACCCCACCTCACCTTTCCGGTTAAGCAGCCATAGTGTGTCTTCTAAAGGTGTGCCTCTGTTTTGTTTTGTAATTCAGTTCAAGTGTAGCGATTTTGACATTCCCTCTATAAGCGATATCTTAGGATAAGTGCCTTTTTCTGTGTGACTTATTTCACTTAGAATCATCGTACCTAAATCCACTAATCATGCTGCTACCTAGTCTTATGACATTGATTTCATGGCTGAGTGATATTCCATTGTGCCAAGTACCACCATTTCTTTATCCATTTTTCTCTTTCCTGGGATATTGAAGGTGTACCGAAGCGGAGGTTCTTGGCAACAGAGCAGCCGTAAACTTTAGGGTGCCTGTGTCTTGTTGATTTTTAATTTTCCCAATTTATACGCCCATGAGTGGAAGTGCCCTATGCTCTCTACGCTGTGTTTATTATTTGTTTCAGTACACACCGTACTCTTCTCCAGAGTGCCTGTTGGCAATTTACATCCTGCCCATCAGCGTAGCAAGGCTCCCATGACTCCATGGCCTGTCCAGCTTTTCTGCTTTTTACACTTTGTTCAGCATGGCCTTTTGACCGAGGGCAAGCGAGACTTCTTTGTAGCGCTGATTTGCCCTTCCGGCTTGCTTGGTTGGCCAAAAAGGGCGTATGCGTTTTTTCCTGAATATATTCAGGAAAAAACGCATACGCCCTTTTTGGCCAAGGGCATCATTGTCAACGTTTTGCCACTTTTCATGTGCTTTAAAGGCGAGTCGAATCTACCTCCTGAAATTTGTTTCCTGCAAATCTGCCTTGCTTTCAAATCCTCTTCGTTGCCTTCCCTCAATATATTTGTGGACGAGAGTTCTCATTTATAACTCTGCACGTTTGTGAATTGCAGTGCCCCTGAGCTCCATTTGTCTCCTCGCTTTTTTGGGAGCTGGCCGCAAAAGCGCAGGATTGCTTCAGGCCCTATTTTGGTTCTGGGGGGCAGGCTGAGCCTGTGGTTCATTCTTCTTCCTGATGGGAAAATGGAGTGACCTGTGCCTGTCCCAACACCTAGGGCTAGTCTCTCGTTGGTTCCCCGTCTTCCCGTTCATCCTCAGGACAAATTGCAACCTGGACGAAACAGGAGGTTAAAGGTGCTGATTCTCCATGTAGGGAGATGGTTAGTCAAGCGGCTGGAATGGCGAACCCGAGCACAAGGAGAGGAGAAATGAGGTGCGTTTTAGAAACCTTTCCCGATCTCACGGCATACCATCTTCTGGGTTTCCCATGCATGTTTTGATGTAGGAAGATGCCCTTGTACCTGGAGATTTGAGACCCATGGGGTGTGTTCCCCGCAGTGTTACTTTAAATTATCTGCGTTTGCTCACCCAACCTCACCAATCCTCTCAGCCCCAAGAGTGTCCAGCCTTATATCTCATCCAGCTGTGGGTCTAGATATGGTCAATCTAGGTTGCATCAGAGACCCTGAACGGATTTTGTAAGAATTTCTCTCTCTTTCACTGTCTTTGCTTTGTGGCTTTTTTAAAGTAATGTATGTTTAGAATGGGGTTTGGCCGCTTTTCCCTGCTGTGTTTATGCCGCTTTACACCCTCTTGATTCACTTGCAGAGAGATATCAATACATAGGTTTTCAGATTCATACTAGTCAGATATATTCTTGTGCAGTGACTAGGGGGTGTTGAGTCCAGATCAGTGAGCAGGGAGTAGGCCTTGTCTATTACATATTTGGCTTATGGAGCGGTGTCTGAGCTAATTTCAAACCCTTGTTTTATGCATCACCCCACCTCACCTTTCCCGTTAAGCAGCCATAGTGTGTCTTCTAAAGGTGTGCCTCTGTTCTGTTTTGTAATTCAGTTCAAGTGTAGCGATTTTGACATTCCCTCTATAAGCGATATCTTAGGATAAGTGCCTTTTTCTGTGTGACTATTTCACTTAGAATCATCGTACCTAAATCCACTCATCATGCTGCTAACTAGCCTTATGACATTGATTTCATGGCTGAGTGATATTTCATTGTGCCAAGTACCACCATTTCTTTATCCATTTTTCTCTTTCCTGGGATATTGAAGGTGTACCGAAGCAGAGGTTCTTGGCAACAGAGAAGCCGTAAACTTTGGGGTGACTGTGTCTTGTTGATTTTTAGTTTTCCCAATTTATACGCCCATGAGTGGAAGTGCCCTATGCTCTCTACGCTGTGTTTATTACTTGTTTCAGGACACACCGTACTCTTCTCCAGAGTGCCTGTTGGCAATTTACATCCCGCCCATCAGCGTAGCAAGGCTCCCATGTCTCCATGGCCTGTCCTGCTTTTCTGGTTTTTACATTTTGTTCAGCATGGCCCTTTTGACCGAGGGCAAGCGAGACTTCTTTGTAGCGCTGATTTGCCCTTCCGGCTTGCTTGGTTGGCTAAAAAGGGCGTATGCGTTTTTTCCTGAATATATTCAGGAAAAAACGCATACGCCCTTTTTGGCCAAGGGCATCATTGTCAACGTTTTGCCGCTTTTCATGTGCTTTAAAGGCGAGTCGAATCTACCTCCTGAAATCTGTTTCCAGCAAATCTGCCTTGCTTTCAAATCCTCTTCGTTGCCTTCCCTCAATATATTTGTGGACGAGAGTTCTCATTTATAACTCTGCACGTTTGTGAATTGCAGTGCCCCTGAGCTCCATTTGTCTCCTCGCTTTCTTGGGATCTGGCCGCAAAAGCGCAGGATTGCTTCAGGCCCTATTTTGGTTCTGGGGGGCAGGCTGAGCCTGTGGTTCATTCTTCTTCCTGATGGGAAAATGGAGTGACCCGTGCCTGTCCCAACACCTAGGGCTAGTCTCTCGTTGGTCCCCCGTCTTCCCGTGCATCCTCAGGACAAATTGCAACCTGGACGAAACAGGAGGTTAAAGTTGCTGATTCTCCAAGTAGGGAGATGGTTAGTCAAGCGGCTGGAATGGCGAACCCGAGCACAAGGAGAGGAGAAATGAGTTGCGTTTTAGAAACCTTTCCCGATCTCACGGCATACCATCTTCTGGGTTTCCCATGCATGTTTTGATGTAGGAAGATTCCCTTGTACCTGGAGATTTGAGACCCATGGGGTGGGTACCCCGCGGTATTACTTTAAAGTATCTGCATTTGCTCACCCAACCTCACCAATCCTCTCAGCCCCAAGAGTGTCCAGCCTTATGTCTCATCCAGCTGTGGGTCTAGGTATCGTCAATCCAGGTTGCATCAGAGACCCTGAACGGATTTTGTAAGAATTTCTCTCTCTTTCACTGTCTTTGCTTTGTGGGTTTTTTAAAGTAATGTATGTTTAGAATGGGGTTTGGCTGCTTTTCCCTGCTGTGTTTATGCCGCTTTACACCCTCTTGATTCACTTGCAGAGAGATATCAATACATAGGTTTTCAGATTCATACTAGTCAGATATATTCTTGTGCGGTGACTAGGGGGTGTTGAGTCCAGTACACTGAGCAGGGAGTAGGCCTTGTCTATTACATATTTGGCTTATGGAGCGGTGTCTGAGCTAATTTCAAACCCTTGTTTTATGCATCACCCCACCTCACCTTTCCCGTTAAGCAGCCATAGTGTGTCTTCTAAAGGTGTGACTCTGTTCTCTTTTGTAATTCAGTTCAAGTGTAGCGATTTTGACATTCCCTCTATAAGCGATATCTTAGGATAAGTGTCTTTTTCTGTGTGACTTATTTCACTTAGAATCATCGTACCTAAATCCACTCATCATGCTGCTAACTAGCCTTATGACATTGATTTCATGGCTGAGTGATATTCCATTGTGCCAAGTACCACCATTTCTTTATCCATTTTTCTCTTTCCTGGGATATTGAAGGTGTACCGAAGCGGAGGTTCTTGGAAACAGAGCAGCCGTAAACTTTAGGGTGCCTGTGTCTTGTTGATTTTTAGTTTTCCCAATTTATATGCCCATGAGTGGAAGTGCCCTATGCTCTCAACGCTGTGTTTATTACTTGTTTCAGGACACACCGTACTCTTCTCCAGAGTGCCTGTTGGCAATTTACATCCCGCCCATCAGCGTAGCAAGGCTCCCCTGTCTCCATGGCCTGTCCTGCTTTTCTGGTTTTTACTGTTTGTTCAGCATGGCCCTTTTGACCGAGGGCAAGCGAGACTTCTTTGTAGCGCTGATTTGCCCTTCTGGCTTGCTTGGTTGGCCAAAAAGGGCGTATGCGTTTTTTCCTGAATATATTCAGGAAAAAACGCATACGCCCTTTTTGGCCAAGGGCATCATTGTCAACGTTTTGCCGCTTTTCATGTGCTTTAAAGGCGAGTCGAATCTACCTCCTGAAATCTGTTTCCTGCAAATCTGCCTTGCTTTCAAATCCTCTTCGTTGCCTTCCCTCAATATATTTGTGGACGAGAGTTCTCATTTATAACTCTGCACGTTTGTGAATTGCAGTGCCCCTGAGCTCCATTTGTCTCCTCGCTTTTTTGGGAGCTGGCCGCAAAAGCGCAGGATTGCTTCAGGCCCTATTTTGGTTCTGGGGGGCAGGCTGAGCCTGTGGTTCATTCTTCTTCCTGATGGGAAAATGGAGTGACCTATGCCTGTCCCAACACCTAGGGCTCGTCTCACATTGGTTCCACGTCTTCCCGTTCATCCTCAGGACAGATTGCCACCTGGACGAAACAGTAGGTTAAAGGTGCTCATTCTCCAAATAGGGAGATGGTTAGTCAAGCAGCTGGAATGGTGAACCCGAGCACAAGGAGAGGAGAAATGAGGTGCGTTTTAGAAACCTTTCCCGATCTCATGGCATACCATCTTCTGGGTTTCCCATGCATGTTTTGATGTAGGAAGATGCCCTTGTACCTGGAGATTTGAGACCCATGGGGTGTGTTCCCCGCAGTGTTACTTTAAAGTATCTGCGTTTGCTCACCCAACCTCACCAATCCTCTCAGCCCCAAGAGTGTCCAGCCTTATGTCTCATCCAGCTGTGGGTCTAGATATGGTCAATCCAGGTTGCATCATAGACCCTGAACGGATTTTGTAAGAATTTCTCTCTCTTTCACTGTCTTTGTTTTGTGGGTTTTTTAAGTAATTTATGTTTAGAATCAGGTTTGGCTGCTTTTCCCTGCTGTGTTGATGCCGCTTTACACCCTCTTGATTCACTTGCAGAGAGATATCCATACATAGGTTTTCAGATTCTTACTAGTCAGATATATTCTTGTGCGGTGACTAGGGTGTGTTGAGTCCAGTTCACTGAGCAGGGAGTAGGCCTTGTCTATTACATATTAGGGTTATGGAGCGGTCTCTGAGCTAATTTCAAACCCTTGTTTTATGCATCACCCCACCTCACCTTTCCTGTTAAGCAGCCATAGTGTGTCTTCTAAAGGTGTGACTCTGTTCTGTTTTGTAATTCAGTTCAAGTGTAGCGATTTTGACATTCCCTCTATAAGCGATATCTTAGGATAAGTGTCTTTTTCTGTGTGACTTATTTCACTTAGAATCATCGTACCTAAATCCACTCATCATGCTGCTAACTAGCCTTATGACATTGATTTCATGGCTGAGTGATATTCCATTGTGCCAAGTACCACCATTTCTTTATCCATTTTTCTATTTCCTGGGATATTGAAGGTGTACCGAAGCGGAGGTTCTTGGCAGCAGAGCAGCCGTAAAGGTTGGGGTGCCTGTGTCTTGTTGATTTTTAGTTTTCCCAATTTATACGCCCATGAGTGGAAGTGCCCTATGCTCTCAACGCTGTGTTTATTACTTGTTTCAGGACACACCGTACTCTTCTCCAGAGTGCCTGTTGGCAATTTACATCCCGCCCATCAGCGTAGCAAGGCTCCCATGTCTCCATGGCCTGTCCTGATTTTCTAGTTTTTACACTTTGTTCAGTATGGCCCTTTTGACCGAGGGCAAGCGAGACTTCTTTGTAGCGCTGATTTGCCCTTCCGGCTTGCTTGGTTGGCCAAAAAGGGCATCATTGTCAACGTTTTGCCGCTTTTCATGTGCTTTAAAGGCGAGTCGAATCTACCTCCTGAAATCTGTTTCCTGCAAATCTGCCTTGCTTTCAAATCCTCTTCGTTGCCTTCCCTCAATATATTTGTGGACGAGAGTTCTCATTTATAACTCTGCACGTTTGTGAATTGCAGTGCCCCTGAGCTCCATTTGTCTCCTCGCTTTTTTGGGAGCTGGCCGCAAAAGCGCAGGATTGCTTCAGGCCCTATTTTGGTTCTGGGGGGCAGGCTGAGCCTGTGGTTCATTCTTCTTCCTGATGGGAAAATGGAGTGACCTATGCCTGTCCCAACACCTAGGGCTCGTCTCACATTGGTTCCACGTCTTCCCGTTCATCCTCAGGACAGATTGCAACCTGTACAATCAGGAGGTTAAAGGTGCTCATTCTCCAAATAGGGAGATGGTTAGTCAAGCAGCTGGAATGGTGAACCCGAGCACAAGGAGAGGAGAAATGAGGTGCGTTTTAGAAACCTTTCCCGATCTCATGGCATACCATCTTCTGGGTTTCCCATGCATGTTTTGATGTAGGAAGATGCCCTTGTACCTGGAGATTTGAGACCCATGGGGTGTGTTCCCCGCAGTGTTACTTTAAAGTATCTGCGTTTGCTCACCCAACCTCACCAATCCTCTCAGCCCCAAGAGTGTCCAGCCTTATGTCTCATCCAGCTGTGGGTCTAGATATGGTCAATCCAGGTTGCATCAGATACCCTGAACGGATTTTGTAAGAATTTCTCTCTCTTTCACTGTCTTTGTTTTGTGGGTTTTTTAAGTAATTTATGTTTAGAATCGGGTTTGGCTGCTTTTCCCTGCTGTGTTGATGCCGCTTTACACCCTCTTGATTCACTTGCAGAGAGATATCCATACATAGGTTTTCAGATTCTTACTAGTCAGATATATTCTTGTGCGGTGACTAGGGTGTGTTGAGTCCAGTTCACTGAGCAGGGAGTAGGCCTTGTCTATTACATATTAGGGTTATGGAGCGGTCTCTGAGCTAATTTCAAACCCTTGTTTTATGCATCACCCCACCTCACCTTTCCTGTTAAGCAGCCATAGTGTGTCTTCTAAAGGTGTGACTCTGTTCTGTTTTGTAATTCAGTTCAAGTGTAGCGATTTTGACATTCCCTCTATAAGCGATATCTTACGATAAGTGTCTTTTTCTGTGTGACTTATTTCACTTAGAATCATCGTACCTAAATCCACTCATCATGCTGCTAACTAGCCTTATGACATTGATTTCATGGCTGAGTGATATTCCATTGGGCCAAGTACCACCATTTCTTTATCCATTTTTCTCTTTCCTGGGATATTGAAGGTGTACCGAAGCGGAGATTCTTGGAAACAAAGCAGCCGTAAACTTTTGGGTGCCTGTGTCTTGTTGATTTTTAGTTTTCCCAATTTATACGCCCATGAGTGGAAGTGCCCTATGCTCTCTACGCTGTGTTTATTACTTGTTTCAGGACACACCGTACTCTTCTCCAGAGTGCCTGTTGGCAATTTACATCCCGCCCATCAGCGTAGCAAGGCTCCCATGTCTCCATGGCCTGTCCTGCTTTTCTGGTTTTTACACTTTGTTCAGCATGGCCCTTTTGACCGAGGGCAAGCGAGACTTCTTTGTAGCGCTGATTTGCCCTTCCAGCTTGCTTGGTTGGCCAAAAAGGGCGTATGCGTTTTTTCCTGAATATATTCAGGAAAAAACGCATACGCCCTTTTTGGCCAAGGGCATCATTGTCAACGTTTTGCCGCTTTTCATGTGCTTTAAAGGCGAGTCGAATCTACCTCCTGAAATCTGTTTCCTGCAAATCTGCCTTGCATTCAAATCCTCTTCGTTGCCTTCCCTCAATATATTTGTGGACGAGAGTTCTCATTTATAACTCTGCACGTTTGTGAATTGCAGTGCCCCTGAGCTCCATTTGTCTCCTCGCTTTCTTGGGAGCTGGCCGCAAAAGCGCAGGATTGCTTCAGGCCCTATTTTGGTTCTGGGGGGCAGGCTGAGCCTGTGGTTCATTCTTCTTCCTGATGGGAAAATGGAGTGACCTGTGCCTGTCCCAACACCTAGGGCTAGTCTCTCGTTGGTTCCCCGTCTTCCCGTTCATCCTCAGGACAAATTGCAACCTGGACGAAACTGGAGGTTAAAGGTGCTGATTCTCCAAGTAGGGAGATGGTTAGTCAAGCGGGTGGAATGGCGAACCCGAGCACAAGGAGAGGAGAAATGAGGTGCGTTTTAGAAATTTTCCCGATCTCACGGCATACCATCTTCTGGGTTTCCCATGCATGTTTTGATGTAGGAAGATTCCCTTGTACCTGGAGATTTGAGACCCATGGGGTGGGTACCCCGCGGTATTACTTTAAAGTATCTGCATTTGCTCACCCAACCTCACCAATCCTCTCAGCCCCAAGAGTGTCCAGCCTTACGTCTCATCCAGCTGTGGGTCTAGATATGGTCAATCCAGGTTGCATCAGATACCCTGAACGGATTTTGTAAGAATTTCTCTCTCTTTCACTGTCTTTGCTTTGTGGGTTTTTTAAAGTAATGTATGTTTAGAATGGGGTTTGGCTGCTTTTCCCTGCTGTGTTTATGCCGCTTTACACCCTCTTGATTCACTTGCAGAGAGATATCGATACATAGGTTTTTAAGATTCATACTAGTCAGATATATTCTTGTGCGGTGACTAGGGGGTGTTGAGTCCAGTTCACTGAGCAGGGAGTAGGCCTTGTCTAGTACATATTTGGCTTATGGAGCGGTGTCTGAGCTAATTTCAAACCCTTGTTTTATGCATCACCCCACCTCACCTTTCCGGTTAAGTAGCCATAGTGTGTCTTCTAAAGGTGTGCCTCTGTTCTGTTTTGTAATTCAGTTCAAGTGTAGCGATTTTGGCATTCCCTCTATAAGCGATATCTTAGGATAAGTGCCTTTTTCTGTGTGACTTATTTCACTTAGAATCATCGTACCTAAATCCACTCATCATGCTGCTAAGTAGCCTTATGACATTGATTTCATGGCTGAGTGATATTCCATTGTGCCAAGTACCACCATTTCTTTATCCATTTTTCTCTTTCCTGGGATATTGAAGGTGTACCGAAGCGGAGATTCTTGGAAACAGAGCAGCCGTAAACTTTAGGGTGCCTGTGTCTTGTTGATTTTTAGTTTTCCCAATTTATACGCCCATGAGTGGAAGTGCCCTATGCTCTCTACGCTGTGTTTCTTACTTGTTTCAGGACACACCGTACTCTTCTCCAGAGTGCCTGTTGGCAATTTACATCCCGCCCATCAGCGTAGCAAGGCTCCCATGTCTCCATGGCCTGTCCTGCTTTTCTGGTTTTTACACTTTGTTCAGCATGGCCCTTTTGACCGAGGGCAAGCGAGACTTCTTTGTAGCGCTGATTTGCCCTTCCGGCTTGCTTGCTTGGCCTAAAAGGGCGTATGCGTTTTTTCCTGAATATATTCAGGAAAAAACGCATACGCCCTTTTTGGCCAAGGGCATCATTGTCAACGTTTTGCCGCTTTTCATGTGCTTTAAAGGCGAGTCGAATCTACCTCCTGAAATCTGTTTCCTGCAAAACTGCCTTGCTTTCAAATCCTCTTCGTTGCCTTCCCTCAATATATTTGTGGACGAGAGTTCTCATTTATAACTCTGCACGTTTGTGAATTGCAGTGCCCCTGAGCTCCATTTGTCTCCTCGCTTTTTTGGGAGCTGGCCGCAAAAGCGCAGGATTGCTTCAGGCCCTATTTTGGTTCTGGGGGGCAGGCTGAGCCTGTGGTTCATTCTTCTTCCTGATGGGAAAATGGAGTGACCTGTGCCTGTCCCAACACCGAGGGCTAGTCTCTCGTTGGTTCCCCGTCTTCCCGTTCATCCTCAGGACAAATTGCAACCTGGACGAAACACGAGGTTAAAGGTGCTGATTCTCCAAGTAGGGAGATGGTTAGTCAAGCGGCTGGAATGGCGAACCCGAGCACAAGGAGAGGAGAATGAGGTGCGTTTTAGAAACCTTTCCCGATCTCACGGCATACCATCTTCTGGGTTTCCCATGCATGTTTTGATGTAGGAAGATGCCCTTGTACCGGGAGATTTGAGACCCATGGGGTGTGTTCCCAGCAGTGTTACTTTAAAGTATCTGCATTTCTCACCCAACCTCACCAATCCTCTGAGCCCCAAGAGTGTCCAGCCTTATGTCTCATCCAGCTGTGGGTCTAGATATGGTCAATCCAGGTTGCATCATAGACCCTGAACGGATTTTGTAAGAATTTCTCTCTCTTTCACTGTCTGTCTTTTGTGGGTTTTTTAAAGTAATGTATGTTTAGAATCGGGCTTGGCTGCTTTTCCCTGCTGTGTTGATGCCGCTTTACACCCTTTTGATTCACTTGCAGAGAGATATCGATACATAGGTTTTCAGATTCTTACTAGTCAGATATATTCTTGTGTGGTGACTAGGGTGTATTGAGTCCAGTTCACTGAGCATGGAGTAGGCCTTGTCTATTACATATTTGGCTTATGGAGCGGTGTCTGAGCTAATTTCAAACCCTTGTTTTATGCATCACCCCACCTCACCTTTCCCGTTAAGCAGCCATAGTGTGTCTTCTAAAGGTGTGACTATGTTCTGTTTTGTAATTCAGTTCAAGTGTAGCGATTTTGACATTCCCCCTAAAAGCGATATCTTAGGATAAGTGTCTTTTTCTGTGTGACTTATTTCACTTAGAATCATCGTACCTAAATCCACTCATCATGCTGCTATCTAGCCTTATGACATTGATTTCATGGCTGAGTGATATTCCATTGTGCCAAGTACCACCATTTCTTTATCCATTTTTCTCTTTCCTGGGATATTGAAGGTGTACCGAAGCGGAGATTCTTGGAAAGAGAGCAGCCGTAAACTTTAGGGTGCCTGTGTCTTGTTGATTTTTAGTTTTCCCAATTTATACGCCCATGAGTGGAAGTGCCCTATGCTCTCTACGCTGTGTTTCTTACTTGTTTCAGGACACACCGTACTCTTCTCCAGAGTGCCTGTTGGCAATTTACATCCCGCCCATCAGCGTAGCAAGGCTCCCATGTCTCCATGGCCTGTCCTGCTTTTCTGGTTTTTACACTTTTTTCAGCATGGCCCTTTTGACCGAGGGCAAGCGAGATTTCTTTGTAGCGCTGATTTGCCCTTCCGGCTTGCTTGGTTGGCCAAAAAGGGCGTATGCGTTTTTTCCTGAATATATTCAGGAAAAAACGCATACGCCCTTTTTGGCCAAGGGCATCATTGTCAACGTTTTGCCGCTTTTCATGTGCTTTAAAGGCGAGTCGAATCTACCTCCTGAAATCTGTTTCCTGCAAATCTGCCTTGCTTTCAAATCCTCTTCGTTGCCTTCCCTCAATATATTTGTGGACGAGAGTTCTCATTTATAACTCTGCACGTTTGTGAATTGCAGTGCCCCTGAGCTCCATTTGTCTCCTCGCTTTTTTGGGAGCTGGCCGCAAAAGCGCAGGATTGCTTCAGGCCCTATTTTGGTTCTGGGGGGCAGGCTGAGCCTGTGGTTCATTCTTCTTCCTGATGGGAAAATGGAGTGACCTGTGCCTGTCCCAACACCTAGGGCTAGTCTCTCGTTGGTTCCCCGTCTTCCCGTTCATCCTCAGGACAAATTGCAACCTGGACGAAACACGAGGTTAAAGGTGCTGATTCTCCAAGTAGGGAGATGGTTAGTCAAGCGGCTGGAATGGCGAACCCGAGCACAAGGAGAGGAGAAATGAGGTGCGTTTTAGAAACCTTTCCCGATCTCACGGCATACCATCTTCTGGGTTTCCCATGCATGTTTTGATGTAGGAAGATGCCCTTGTACCTGGAGATTTGAGACCCATGGGGTGGGTACCCCGCGGTATTACTTTAAAGTATCTGTATTTGCTCACCCAACCTCACCAATCCTCTCAGCCCCAAGAGTGTCCAGCCTTATGTCTCATCCAGCTGTGGGTCTAGATATGGTCAATCCAGGTTGCATCAGAGACCCTGAACGGATTTTGTAAGAATTTCTCTCTCTTTCACTGTCTTTGCTTTGTGGGTTTTTTAAAGTAATGTATGTTTAGAATGGGGTTTGGCTGCTTTTCCCTGCTGCGTTGATGCTTCTTTACACCCTCTTGATTCACTTGCAGAGAGATATCGATACATAGGTTTTCAGATTCTTACTAGTCAGATATATTCTTGTGTGGTGACTAGGGTGTGTTGAGTCCAGTTCACTGAGCAGGGAGTAGGCCTTGTCTATTACATATTTGGCTTATGGAGCGGTGTCTGAGCTAATTTCAAACCCTTGTTTTATGCATCACCCCACCTCACCTTTCCCGTTAAGCAGCCATAGTGTGTCTTCTAAAGGTGTGACTCTGTTCTGTTTTGTAATTCAGTTCAAGTGTAGCGATTTTGACATTCCCTCTATAAGCGATATCTTAGGATAAGGGCCTTTTTCTGTGTGACTTATTTCACTTAGAATCATCGTACCTAAATCCACTCATCATGCTGCTAACTAGCCTTATGACATTGATTTCATGGCTGAGTGATATTCCATTGTGCCAAGTACCACCATTTCTTTATCCATTTTTCTCTTTCCTGGGATATTGAAGGTGTACCGAAGCGGAGGTTCTTGGAAACAGAGCAGCCGTAAACTTTAGGGTGCCTGTGTCTTGTTGATTTTTAGTTTTCCCAATTTATACGCCCATGAGTGGAAGTGCCCTATGCTCTCTACGCTGTGTTTCTTACTTGTTTCAGGACACACCGTACTCTTCTCCAGAGTGCCTGTTGGCAATTTACATCCCGCCCATCAGCGTAGCAAGGCTCCCATGTCTCCATGGCCTGTCCTGCTTTTCTGGTTTTTACACTTTGTTCAGCATGGCCCTTTTGACGGAGGGCAAGCGAGACTTCTTTGTAGCGCTGATTTGCCCTTCCGGCTTGCTTGGTTGGCCAAAAAGGGCGTATGCGTTTTTTCCTGAATATATTCAGGAAAAAACGCATACGCCCTTTTTGGCCAAGGGCATCATTGTCAACGTTTTGCCGCTTTTCATGTGCTTTAAAGGCGAGTCGAATCTACCTCCTGAAATCTGTTTCCTGCAAATCTGCCTTGCTTTCAAATCCTCTTCGTTGTCTTCCCTCAATATATTTGTGGAAGAGAGTTCTCATTTATAACTCTGCACGTTTGTGAATTGCAGTGCCCCTGAGCTCCATTTGTCTAATCGCTTTTTTGGGAGCTGGCCGCAAAAGCGCAGGATTGCTTCAGGCCCTATTTTGGTTCTGGGGGCAGGCTGAGCCTGTGGTTCATTCTTCTTCCTGATGGGAAAATGGAGTGACCTGTGCCTGTCCCAACACCTAGGGCTAGTCTTTCGTTGGTTCCCCGTCTTCCCGTTCATCCTCAGGACAAATTGCAACCTGGACGAAACAGTAGGTTAAAGGTGCTGATTCTCCAAGTAGGGAGATGGTTAGTCAAGCGGCTGGAATGGTGAACCCGAGCACAAGGAGAGGAGAAATGAGGTGCGTTTTGGAAACCTTTCCCGATCTCACGGCATACCATCTTCTGGGTTTCCCATGCATGTTTTGATGTAGGAAGATGCCCTTGTACCTGGAGATTTGAGACCCATGGGGTGTGTTCCCCGCAGTGTTACTTTAAAGTATCTGCGTTTGCTCACCCAACCTCACCAATCCTCTCAGCCCCAAGAGTGTCCAGCCTTCTGTCTCATCCAGCTGTGGGTCTAGATATGGTCAATCCAGGTTGCATCAGAGACCCTGAACGGATTTTGTAAGAATTTCTCTCTCTTTCACTGTCTTTGTTTTGTGGGTTTTTTAAAGTAATTTATGTTTAGAATCGGGCTTGGCTGCTTTTCCCTGCTGTGTTGATGCCGCTTTACACCCTCTTGATTCACTTGCAGAGAGATATCGATACATATGTTTTCAGATTCTTACTAGTCAGATATATTCTTGTGTGGTGACTAGGGGGTGTTGAGTCCAGTTCACTGAGCAGGGAGTAGGCCTTGTCTATTACATATTTGGCTTATGGAGCGGTCTCTGAGCTAATTTCAAACCCCTGTTTTATGCATCACCCCACCTCACCTTTCCCGTTAAGCAGCCATAGTGTGTCTTCTAAAGTGTGACTCTGTTCTGATTTGTAATTCAGTTCAAGTGTAGCGATTTTGACATTCCCTCTATAAGCGATATCTTAGGATAAGTGTCTTTTTCTGTGTGACTTATTTCACTTAGAATCATCGTATCTAAATCCACTCATCATGCTGCTAACTAGCCTTATGACATTGATTTCATGGCTGAGTGATATTCCATTGTGCCAAGTACCACCATTTCTTTATCCATTTTTCTCTTTCCTGGGATATTGAAGGTGTACCGAAGTGGAGGTTCTTGGAAACAGAGCAGCCGTAAACTTTAGGGTGCCTGTGTCTTGTTGATTTTTAGTTTTCCCAATTTATACGCCCATGAGTGGAAGTGCCCTATGCTCTCTACGCTGTGTTTATTACTTGTTTCAGGACACACCGTACTCTTCTCCAGAGTGCCTGTTGGCAATTTATATCCCGCCCATCAGCGTAGCAAGGCTCCCATGTCTCCATGGCCTGTCCTGCTTTTCTGGTTTTTACACTTTGTTCAGCATGGCCCTTTTGACCGAGGGCAAGCGAGACTTCTTTGTAGCGCTGATTTGCCCTTCCGGCTTGCTTAGTTGGCCAAAAAGGGCGTATGCGTTTTTTCCTGAATATATTCAGGAAAAAACGCATACGCCCTTTTTGGCCAAGGGCATCATTGTCAACGTTTTGCCGCTTTTCATGTGCTTTAAAGGCGAGTCGAATCTACCTCCTGAAATCTGTTTCCTGCAAATCTGCCTTGCTTTCAAATCCTCTTCGTTGCCTTCCCTCAATATATTTGTGGACGAGAGTTCTCATTTATAACTCTGCACGTTTGTGAATTGCAGTGCCCCTGAGCTCCATTTGTCTCCTCGCATTTTTGGGAGCTGGCCGCAAAAGCGCAGGATTGCTTCAGGCCCTATTTTGGTTCTGGGGGGCAGGCTGAGCCTGTGGTTCATTCTTCTTCCTGATGGGAAAATGGAGTGACCTGTGCCTGTCCCAACACCTAGGGCTAGTCTTTCGTTGGTTCCCCGTCTTCCCGTTCATCCTCAGGACAAATTGCAACCTGGACGAAACAGTAGGTTAAAGGTGCTGATGCTCCAAGTAGGGAGATGGTTAGTCAAGCGGCTGGAATGGCGAACCCGAGCACAAGGAGAGGAGAAATGAGGTGCGTTTTAGAAACCTTTCCCGATCTCACGGCATACCATCTTCTGGCTTTCCCATGCATGTTTTGATGTAGGAAGATTCCCTTGTACCTGGAGATTTGAGACCCATGGGGTGTGTTCCCCGCAGTGTTACTTTAAAGTATCTGCGTTTGCTCACCCAACCTCACCAATCCTCTCAGCCCCAAGAGTGTCCAGCCTTATGTCTCATCCAGCTGTGGGTCTAGATATGGTCAATCCAGGTTGCATCATAGACCCTGAACGGATTTTGTAAGAATTTCTCGCTCTTTCACTGTCTTTGTTTTGTGGGTTTTTTAAAGTAATTTATGTCTAGAATCGGGCTTGGCTGCTTTTCCCTGCTGTGTTGATGCCGCTTTACACCCTCTTGATTCACTTGCAGAGAGATATCGATACATAGGTTTTCAGATTCTTACTAGTCAGATATATTCTTGTGTGGTGACTAGGGTGTGTTGAGTCCAGTTCACTGAGCAGGGAGTAGGCCTTGTCTATTACATATTTGGCTTATGGAGCGGTGTCTGAGCTAATTTCAAACCCTTGTTTTATGCATCACCCCACCTCACCTTTCCCGTTAAGCAGCCATAGTGTGTCTTCTAAAGGTGTGACTCTGTTCTGTTTTGTAATTCAGTTCAAGTGTAGCGATTTTGACATTCCCTCTATAAGCGATATCTTAGGATAAGTGTCTTTTTCTGTGTGAATTATTTCACTTAGAATCATCGTACCTAAATCCACTCATCATGCTGCTAACTAGCCTTATGACATTGATTTCATGGCTGAGTGATATTCCATTGTGCCAAGTACCACCATTTCTTTATCCATTTTTCTCTTTCCTGGGATATTGAAGGTGTACCGAAGTGGAGGTTCTTGGAAAGAGAGCAGCCGTAAACTTTAGGGTGCCTGTGTCTTGTTGATTTTTATTTTTCCCAATTTATACGCCCATGAGTGGAAGTGCCCTATGCTCTCTACGCTGTGTTTATTACTTGTTTCAGGACACACCGTACTCTTCTCCAGAGTGCCTGTTGGCAATTTATATCCCGCCCATCAGCGTAGCAAGGCTCCCATGTCTCCATGGCCTGTCCTGCTTTTCTGGTTTTTACACTTTGTTCAGCATGGCCCTTTTGACCGAGGGCAAGCGAGACTTCTTTGTAGCGCTGATTTGCCCTTCCGGCTTGCTTGGTTGGCCAAAAAGGGCGTATGCGTTTTTTCCTGAATATATTCAGGAAAAAACGCATACGCCCTTTTTGGCCAAGGGCATCATTGTCAACGTTTTGCCGCTTTTCATGTGCTTTAAAGGCGAGTCGAATCTACCTCCTGAAATCTGTTTCCTGCAAATCTGCCTTGCTTTCAAATCCTCTTCGTTGCCTTCCCTCAATATATTTGTGGACGAGAGTTCTCATTTATAACTCTGCACGTTTGTGAATTGCAGTGCCCCTGAGCTCCATTTGTCTCCTCGCTTTTTTGGGAGCTGGCCGCAAAAGCGCAGGATTGCTTCAGGCCCTATTTTGGTTCTGGGGGGCAGGCTGAGCCTGTGGTTCATTCTTCTTCCTGATGGGAAAATGGAGTGACCTATGCCTGTCCCAACACCTAGGGCTCGTCTCTCGTTGGTTCCGCGTCTTCCCGTTCATCCTCAGGACAAATTGCAACCTGTACAATCAGGAGGTTAAAGGTGCTGATTCTCCAAGTAGGGAGATGGTTAGTCAAGCGACTGGAATGGCGAACCCGAGCACAAGGAGAGGAGAAATGAGGTGCGTTTTAGAAACCTTTCCCGATCTCATGGCATACCATCTTCTGGGTATCCCATGCATGTTTTGAGGTAGGAAGATTCCCTTGTACCTGGAGATTTGAGACCCATGGGGTGTGTTCCCCGCAGTGTTACTTTAAAGTATCTGCGTTTGCTCACCCAACCTCACCAATCCTCTCAGCCCCAAGAGTGTCCAGCCTTATGTCTCATCCAGCTGTGGGTCTAGATATGGTCAATCCAGGTTGCATCAGAGACCCTGAACGGATTTTGTAAGAATTTCTCTCTCTTTCACTGTCTTTGTTTTGTGGGTTTTTTAAAGTAATTTATGTTTAGAATCGGGCTTGGCTGCTTTTCCCTGCTGTGTTGATGCCGCTTTACACCCTCTTGATTCACTTGCAGAGAGATATCGATACATAGGTTTTCAGATTCTTACTAGTCAGATATATTCTTGTGTGGTGACTAGGGTGTGTTGAGTCCAGTTCACTGAGCAGGGAGTAGGCCTTGCCTATTACATATTTGGCTTATGGAGCGGTCTCTGAGCTAATTTCAAACCCTTGTTTTATGCATCACCCCACCTCACCTTTCCCGTTAAGCAGCCATAGTGTGTCTTCTAAAGGTGTGACTCTGTTCTGTTTTGTAATTCAGTTCAAGTGTAGCGATTTTGACATTCCCTCTATAAGCGATATCTTAGGATAAGTGTCTTTTTCTGTGTGACTTATTTCACTTAGAATCATCATACCTAAATCCACTCATCATGCTGCAAACTAGCGTTATGACATTGATTTCATGGCTGAGTGATATTCCATTGTGCCAAGTACCACCATTTCTTTATCCATTTTTCTCTTTCCTGGGATATTGAAGGTGTACCGAAGTGGAGGTTCTTGGAAACAGAGCAGCCGTAAACTTTAGGGTGCCTGTGTCTTGTTGATTTTTAGTTTTCCCAATTTATACGCCCTTGAGTGGAAGTGCCCTATGCTCTCTACGCTGTGTTTATTACTTGTTTCAGGACACACCGTACTCTTCTCCAGAGTGCCTGTTGGCAATTTACGTCCCGCCCATCAGCGTAGCAAGGCTCCCATGTCTCCATGGCCTGTCCTGCTTTTCTGGTTTTTACACTTTGTTCAGCATGGCCCTTTTGACCGAGGGCAAGCGAGACTTCTTTGTAGCGCTGATTTGCCCTTCCGGCTTGCTTGTTTGGCCAAAAAGGGCGTATGCGTTTTTTCCTGAATATATTCAGGAAAAAACGCATACGCCCTTTTTGGCCAAGGGCATCATTGTCAACGTTTTGCCGCTTTTCATGTGCTTTAAAGGCGAGTCGAATCTACCTCCTGAAATCTGTTTCCGGCAAATCTGCCTTGCTTTCAAATCCTCTTCGTTGCCTTCCCTCAATATATTTGTGGACGAGAGTTCTCATTGATAACTCTGCACGTTTGTGAATTGCAGTGCCCCTGAGCTCCATTTGTCTCCTCGCTTTTTTGGGAGCTGGCCGCAAAAGCGCAGGATTGCTTCAGGCCCTATTTTGGTTCTGGGGGGCAGGCTGAGCCTGTGGTTCATTCTTCTTCCTGATGGGAAAATGGAGTGACCTGTGCCTGTCCCAACACCTAGGGCTAGTCTTTCGTTGGTTCCCCGTCTTCCCGTTCATCCTCAGGACAAATTGCAACCTGGACGAAACAGTAGGTTAAAGGTGCTGATTCTCCAAGTAGGGAGATGGTTAGTCAAGCGGCTGGAATGGCGAACCCGAGCACAAGGAGAGGAGAAATGAGGTGCGTTTTAGAAACCTTTCCCGATCTCACGGCATACCATCTTCTGGGTTTCCCATGCATGTTTTGATGTAGGAAGATTCCCTTGTACCTGGAGATTTGAGACCCATGAGGTGGGTACCCCGCGGTATTACTTTAAAGTATCTGCATTTGCTCACCCAACCTCACCAATCCTCTCAGCCCCAAGAGTGTCCAGCCTTATGTCTCATCCAGCTGTGGGTCTAGATATGGTCAATCCAGGTTGCATCAGAGACCCTGAACGGATTTTGTAAGAATTTCTCTCTCTTTCACTGTCTTTGCTTTGTGGGTTTTTTAAAGTAATGTATGTTTAGAATGGGGTTTGGCTGCTTTTCCCTGCTGTGTTTATGCCGCTTTACACCCTCTTGATTCACTTGCAGAGAGATATCGATACATAGGTTTTCAGATTCATACTAGTCAGATATATTCTTGTGCGGTGACTAGGGGGTGTTGAGTCCAGTTCACTGAGCAGGGAGTAGGCCTTGTCTAGTACATATTTGGCTTATGGAGCGGTGTCTGAGCTAATTTCAAACCCTTGTTTTATGCATCACCCCACCTCACCTTTCCCGTTAAGCAGCCATAGTGTGTCTTCTAAAGGTGTGACTCTGTTCTGTTTTGTAATTCAGTTCAAGTGTAGCGATTTTGACATTCCCTCTATAAGCGATATCTTAGGATAAGTGTCTTTTTCTGTGTGACTTATTTCACTTAGAATCATCGTACCTAAATCCACTCATCATGCTGCTAACTAGCCTTATGACATTGATTTCATGGCTGAGTGATATTCCATTGTGCCAAGTACCACCATTTCTTTATCCATTTTTCTCTTTCCTGGGATATTGAAGGTGTACCGAAGTGGAGGTTCTTGGAAACAGAGCAGCCGTAAACTTTAGGGTGCCTGTGTCTTGTTGATTTTTAGTTTTCCCAATTTATACGCCCTTGAGTGGAAGTGCCCTATGCTCTCAACGCTGTGTTTATTACTTGTTTCAGGACACACCGTACTCTTCTCCAGAGTGCCTGTTGGCAATTTACATCCCGCCCATCAGCGTAGCAAGGCTCCCATGTCTCCATGGCCTGTCCTGCTTTTCTGGTTTTTACACTTTGTTCAGCATGGCCCTTTTGACCGAGGGCAAGCGAGACTTCTTTGTAGCGCTGATTTGCCCTTCCGGCTTGCTTGGTTGGCCAAAAAGGGCGTATGCGTTTTTTCCTGAATATATTCAGGAAAAAACGCATACGCCCTTTTTGGCCAAGGGCATCATTGTCAACGTTTTGCCGCTTTTCATGTGCTTTAAAGGCGAGTCGAATCTACCTCCTGAAATCTGTTTCCTGCAAATCTGCCTTGCTTTCAAATCCTCTTCGTTGCCTTCCCTCAATATATTTGTGGACGAGAGTTCTCATTTATAACTCTGCACGTTTGTGAATTGCAGTGCCCCTGAGCTCCATTTGTCTCCTCGCTTTTTTGGGAGCTGGCCGCAAAAGCGCAGGATTGCTTCAGGCCCTATTTTGGTTCTGGGGGGCAGGCTGAGCCTGTGGTTCATTCTTCTTCCTGATGGGAAAATGGAGTGACCTATGCCTGTCCCAACACCTAGGGCTCGTCTCTCGTTGGTTCCGCGTCTTCCCGTTCATCCTCAGGACAAATTGCAACCTGTACAATCAGGAGGTTAAAGGTGCTGATTCTCCAAGTAGGGAGATGGTTAGTCAAGCGGCTGGAATGGCGAACCCGAGAACAAGGAGAGGAGAAATGAGGTGCGTTTTAGAAACCTTTCCCGATCTCACGGCATACCATCTTCTGGGTTTCCCATGCATGTTTTGATGTAGGAAGATTCCCTTGTACCTGGAGATTTGAGACCCATGGGGTGGGTACCCCGCGGTATTACTTTAAAGTATCTGCATTTGCTCACCCAACCTCACCAATCCTCTCAGCCCCAAGAGTGTCCAGCCTTATGTCTCATCCAGCTGTGGGTCTAGATATGGTCAATCCAGGTTGCATCAGAGACCCTGAACGGATTTTGTAAGAATTTCTCTCTCTTTCACTGTCTTTGCTTTGTGGGTTTTTTAAAGTAATGTATGTTTAGAATGGGGTTTGGCTGCTTTTCCCTGCTGTGTTTATGCCGCTTTACACCCTCTTGATTCACTTGCAGAGAGATATCGATACATAGGTTTTCAGATTCATACTAGTCAGATATATTCTTGTGCGGTGACTAAGGGGTGTTGAGTCCAGTTCACTGAGCAGGGAGTAGGCCTTGTCTATTACATATTTGGCTTATGGAGCGGTGTCTGAGCTAATTTCAAACCCTTGTTTTATGCATCACCCCACCTCACCTTTCCCGTTAAGCAGCCATAGTGTGTCTTCTAAAGGTGTGACTCTGTTCTGTTTTGTAATTCAGTTCAAGTGTAGCGATTTTGATATTCCCTCTATAAGCGATATCTTAGGATAAGTGTCTTTTTCTGTGTGACTTATTTCACTTAGAATCATCATACCTAAATCCACTCATCATGCTGCAAACTAGCCTTATGACATTGATTTCATGGCTGAGTGATATTCCATTGTGCCAAGTACCACCATTTCTTTATCCATTTTTCTCTTTCCTGGGATATTGAAGGTGTACCGAAGTGGAGGTTCTTGGAAACAGAGCAGCCGTAAACTTTAGGGTGCCTGTGTCTTGTTGATTTTTATTTTTCCCAATTTATACGCCCATGAGTGGAAGTGCCCTATGCTCTCTACGCTGTGTTTATTACTTGTTTCAGGACACACCGTACTCTTCTCCAGAGTGCCTGTTGGCAATTTATATCCCGCCCATCAGCGTAGCAAGGCTCCCATGTCTCCATGGCCTGTCCTGCTTTTCTGGTTTTTACACTTTGTTCAGCATGGCCCTTTTGACCGAGGGCAAGCGAGACTTCTTTGTAGCGCTGATTTGCCCTTCCGGCTTGCTTGGTTGGCCAAAAAGGGCGTATGCGTTTTTTCCTGAATATATTCAGGAAAAAACGCATACGCCCTTTTTGGCCAAGGGCATCATTGTCAACGTTTTGCCGCTTTTCATGTGCTTTAAAGGCGAGTCGAATCTACCTCCTGAAATCTGTTTCCTGCAAATCTGCCTTGCTTTCAAATCCTCTTCGTTGCCTTCCCTCAATATATTTGTGGACGAGAGTTCTCATTTATAACTCTGCACGTTTGTGAATTGCAGTGCCCCTGAGCTCCATTTGTCTCCTCGCTTTTTTGGGAGCTGGCCGCAAAAGCGCAGGATTGCTTCAGGCCCTATTTTGGTTCTGGGGGGCAGGCTGAGCCTGTGGTTCATTCTTCTTCCTGATGGGAAAATGGAGTGACCTATGCCTGTCCCAACACCTAGGGCTCGTCTCTCGTTGGTTCCGCGTCTTCCCGTTCATCCTCAGGACAAATTGCAACCTGTACAATCAGGAGGTTAAAGGTGCTGATTCTCCAAGTAGGGAGATGGTTAGTCAAGCGACTGGAATGGCGAACCCGAGCACAAGGAGAGGAGAAATGAGGTGCGTTTTAGAAACCTTTCCCGATCTCATGGCATACCATCTTCTGGGTTTCCCATGCATGTTTTGAGGTAGGAAGATTCCCTTGTACCTGGAGATTTGAGACCCATGGGGTGTGTTCCCCGCAGTGTTACTTTAAAGTATCTGCGTTTGCTCACCCAACCTCACCAATCCTCTCAGCCCCAAGAGTGTCCAGCCTTATGTCTCATCCAGCTGTGGGTCTAGATATGGTCAATCCAGGTTGCATCAGAGACCCTGAACGGATTTTGTAAGAATTTCTCTCTCTTTCACTGTCTTTGTTTTGTGGGTTTTTTAAAGTAATTTATGTTTAGAATCGGGCTTGGCTGCTTTTCCCTGCTGTGTTGATGCCGCTTTACACCCTCTTGATTCACTTGCAGAGAGATATCGATACATAGGTTTTCAGATTCTTACTAGTCAGATATATTCTTGTGTGGTGACTAGGGTGTGTTGAGTCCAGTTCACTGAGCAGGGAGTAGGCCTTGCCTATTACATATTTGGCTTATGGAGCGGTCTCTGAGCTAATTTCAAACCCTTGTTTTATGCATCACCCCACCTCACCTTTCCCGTTAAGCAGCCATAGTGTGTCTTCTAAAGGTGTGACTCTGTTCTGTTTTGTAATTCAGTTCAAGTGTAGCGATTTTGACATTCCCTCTATAAGCGATATCTTAGGATAAGTGTCTTTTTCTGTGTGACTTATTTCACTTAGAATCATCATACCTAAATCCACTCATCATGCTGCAAACTAGCGTTATGACATTGATTTCATGGCTGAGTGATATTCCATTGTGCCAAGTACCACCATTTCTTTATCCATTTTTCTCTTTCCTGGGATATTGAAGGTGTACCGAAGTGGAGGTTCTTGGAAACAGAGCAGCCGTAAACTTTAGGGTGCCTGTGTCTTGTTGATTTTTAGTTTTCCCAATTTATACGCCCTTGAGTGGAAGTGCCCTATGCTCTCTACGCTGTGTTTATTACTTGTTTCAGGACACACCGTACTCTTCTCCAGAGTGCCTGTTGGCAATTTACGTCCCGCCCATCAGCGTAGCAAGGCTCCCATGTCTCCATGGCCTGTCCTGCTTTTCTGGTTTTTACACTTTGTTCAGCATGGCCCTTTTGACCGAGGGCAAGCG
Organism: Eubalaena glacialis; assembly: GCF_028564815.1. Taxonomy (NCBI): domain Eukaryota; kingdom Metazoa; phylum Chordata; class Mammalia; order Artiodactyla; family Balaenidae; genus Eubalaena; species Eubalaena glacialis. The sequence continues at coordinate 619,952 of NW_026871221.1, forward strand.
AGACTTCTTTGTAGCGCTGATTTGCCCTTCCGGCTTGCTTGTTTGGCCAAAAAGGGCGTATGCGTTTTTTCCTGAATATATTCAGGAAAAAACGCATACGCCCTTTTTGGCCAAGGGCATCATTGTCAACGTTTTGCCGCTTTTCATGTGCTTTAAAGGCGAGTCGAATCTACCTCCTGAAATCTGTTTCCGGCAAATCTGCCTTGCTTTCAAATCCTCTTCGTTGCCTTCCCTCAATATATTTGTGGACGAGAGTTCTCATTGATAACTCTGCACGTTTGTGAATTGCAGTGCCCCTGAGCTCCATTTGTCTCCTCGCTTTTTTGGGAGCTGGCCGCAAAAGCGCAGGATTGCTTCAGGCCCTATTTTGGTTCTGGGGGGCAGGCTGAGCCTGTGGTTCATTCTTCTTCCTGATGGGAAAATGGAGTGACCTATGCCTGTCCCAACACCTAGGGCTCGTCTCTCGTTGGTTCCGCGTCTTCCCGTTCATCCTCAGGACAAATTGCAACCTGTACAATCAGGAGGTTAAAGGTGCTGATTCTCCAAGTAGGGAGATGGTTAGTCAAGCGACTGGAATGGCGAACCCGAGCACAAGGAGAGGAGAAATGAGGTGCGTTTTAGAAACCTTTCCCGATCTCATGGCATACCATCTTCTGGGTTTCCCATGCATGTTTTGAGGTAGGAAGATTCCCTTGTACCTGGAGATTTGAGACCCATGGGGTGTGTTCCCCGCAGTGTTACTTTAAAGTATCTGCGTTTGCTCACCCAACCTCACCAATCCTCTCAGCCCCAAGAGTGTCCAGCCTTATGTCTCATCCAGCTGTGGGTCTAGATATGGTCAATCCAGGTTGCATCAGAGACCCTGAACGGATTTTGTAAGAATTTCTCTCTCTTTCACTGTCTTTGTTTTGTGGGTTTTTTAAAGTAATTTATGTTTAGAATCGGGCTTGGCTGCTTTTCCCTGCTGTGTTGATGCCGCTTTACACCCTCTTGATTCACTTGCAGAGAGATATCGATACATAGGTTTTCAGATTCTTACTAGTCAGATATATTCTTGTGTGGTGACTAGGGTGTGTTGAGTCCAGTTCACTGAGCAGGGAGTAGGCCTTGCCTATTACATATTTGGCTTATGGAGCGGTCTCTGAGCTAATTTCAAACCCTTGTTTTATGCATCACCCCACCTCACCTTTCCCGTTAAGCAGCCATAGTGTGTCTTCTAAAGGTGTGACTCTGTTCTGTTTTGTAATTCAGTTCAAGTGTAGCGATTTTGACATTCCCTCTATAAGCGATATCTTAGGATAAGTGTCTTTTTCTGTGTGACTTATTTCACTTAGAATCATCATACCTAAATCCACTCATCATGCTGCAAACTAGCGTTATGACATTGATTTCATGGCTGAGTGATATTCCATTGTGCCAAGTACCACCATTTCTTTATCCATTTTTCTCTTTCCTGGGATATTGAAGGTGTACCGAAGTGGAGGTTCTTGGAAACAGAGCAGCCGTAAACTTTAGGGTGCCTGTGTCTTGTTGATTTTTAGTTTTCCCAATTTATACGCCCTTGAGTGGAAGTGCCCTATGCTCTCTACGCTGTGTTTATTACTTGTTTCAGGACACACCGTACTCTTCTCCAGAGTGCCTGTTGGCAATTTACGTCCCGCCCATCAGCGTAGCAAGGCTCCCATGTCTCCATGGCCTGTCCTGCTTTTCTGGTTTTTACACTTTGTTCAGCATGGCCCTTTTGACCGAGGGCAAGCGAGACTTCTTTGTAGCGCTGATTTGCCCTTCCGGCTTGCTTGTTTGGCCAAAAAGGGCGTATGCGTTTTTTCCTGAATATATTCAGGAAAAAACGCATACGCCCTTTTTGGCCAAGGGCATCATTGTCAACGTTTTGCCGCTTTTCATGTGCTTTAAAGGCGAGTCGAATCTACCTCCTGAAATCTGTTTCCGGCAAATCTGCCTTGCTTTCAAATCCTCTTCGTTGCCTTCCCTCAATATATTTGTGGACGAGAGTTCTCATTGATAACTCTGCACGTTTGTGAATTGCAGTGCCCCTGAGCTCCATTTGTCTCCTCGCTTTTTTGGGAGCTGGCCGCAAAAGCGCAGGATTGCTTCAGGCCCTATTTTGGTTCTGGGGGGCAGGCTGAGCCTGTGGTTCATTCTTCTTCCTGATGGGAAAATGGAGTGACCTGTGCCTGTCCCAACACCTAGGGCTAGTCTTTCGTTGGTTCCCCGTCTTCCCGTTCATCCTCAGGACAAATTGCAACCTGGACGAAACAGTAGGTTAAAGGTGCTGATTCTCCAAGTAGGGAGATGGTTAGTCAAGCGGCTGGAATGGCGAACCCGAGCACAAGGAGAGGAGAAATGAGGTGCGTTTTAGAAACCTTTCCCGATCTCACGGCATACCATCTTCTGGGTTTCCCATGCATGTTTTGATGTAGGAAGATTCCCTTGTACCTGGAGATTTGAGACCCATGAGGTGGGTACCCCGCGGTATTACTTTAAAGTATCTGCATTTGCTCACCCAACCTCACCAATCCTCTCAGCCCCAAGAGTGTCCAGCCTTATGTCTCATCCAGCTGTGGGTCTAGATATGGTCAATCCAGGTTGCATCAGAGACCCTGAACGGATTTTGTAAGAATTTCTCTCTCTTTCACTGTCTTTGCTTTGTGGGTTTTTTAAAGTAATGTATGTTTAGAATGGGGTTTGGCTGCTTTTCCCTGCTGTGTTTATGCCGCTTTACACCCTCTTGATTCACTTGCAGAGAGATATCGATACATAGGTTTTCAGATTCATACTAGTCAGATATATTCTTGTGCGGTGACTAGGGGGTGTTGAGTCCAGTTCACTGAGCAGGGAGTAGGCCTTGTCTAGTACATATTTGGCTTATGGAGCGGTGTCTGAGCTAATTTCAAACCCTTGTTTTATGCATCACCCCACCTCACCTTTCCCGTTAAGCAGCCATAGTGTGTCTTCTAAAGGTGTGACTCTGTTCTGTTTTGTAATTCAGTTCAAGTGTAGCGATTTTGACATTCCCTCTATAAGCGATATCTTAGGATAAGTGTCTTTTTCTGTGTGACTTATTTCACTTAGAATCATCGTACCTAAATCCACTCATCATGCTGCTAACTAGCCTTATGACATTGATTTCATGGCTGAGTGATATTCCATTGTGCCAAGTACCACCATTTCTTTATCCATTTTTCTCTTTCCTGGGATATTGAAGGTGTACCGAAGTGGAGGTTCTTGGAAACAGAGCAGCCGTAAACTTTAGGGTGCCTGTGTCTTGTTGATTTTTAGTTTTCCCAATTTATACGCCCTTGAGTGGAAGTGCCCTATGCTCTCTACGCTGTGTTTATTACTTGTTTCAGGACACACCGTACTCTTCTCCAGAGTGCCTGTTGGCAATTTACATCCCGCCCATCAGCGTAGCAAGGCTCCCATGTCTCCATGGCCTGTCCTGCTTTTCTGGTTTTTACACTTTGTTCAGCATGGCCCTTTTGACCGAGGGCAAGCGAGACTTCTTTGTAGCGCTGATTTGCCCTTCCGGCTTGCTTGGTTGGCCAAAAAGGGCGTATGCGTTTTTTCCTGAATATATTCAGGAAAAAACGCATACGCCCTTTTTGGCCAAGGGCATCATTGTCAACGTTTTGCCGCTTTTCATGTGCTTTAAAGGCGAGTCGAATCTACCTCCTGAAATCTGTTTCCTGCAAATCTGCCTTGCTTTCAAATCCTCTTCGTTGCCTTCCCTCAATATATTTGTGGACGAGAGTTCTCATTTATAACTCTGCACGTTTGTGAATTGCAGTGCCCCTGAGCTCCATTTGTCTCCTCGCTTTTTTGGGAGCTGGCCGCAAAAGCGCAGGATTGCTTCAGGCCCTATTTTGGTTCTGGGGGGCAGGCTGAGCCTGTGGTTCATTCTTCTTCCTGATGGGAAAATGGAGTGACCTATGCCTGTCCCAACACCTAGGGCTCGTCTCTCGTTGGTTCCGCGTCTTCCCGTTCATCCTCAGGACAAATTGCAACCTGTACAATCAGGAGGTTAAAGGTGCTGATTCTCCAAGTAGGGAGATGGTTAGTCAAGCGACTGGAATGGCGAACCCGAGCACAAGGAGAGGAGAAATGAGGTGCGTTTTAGAAACCTTTCCCGATCTCATGGCATACCATCTTCTGGGTTTCCCATGCATGTTTTGAGGTAGGAAGATTCCCTTGTACCTGGAGATTTGAGACCCATGGGGTGTGTTCCCCGCAGTGTTACTTTAAAGTATCTGCGTTTGCTCACCCAACCTCACCAATCCTCTCAGCCCCAAGAGTGTCCAGCCTTATGTCTCATCCAGCTGTGGGTCTAGATATGGTCAATCCAGGTTGCATCAGAGACCCTGAACGGATTTTGTAAGAATTTCTCTCTCTTTCACTGTCTTTGTTTTGTGGGTTTTTTAAAGTAATTTATGTTTAGAATCGGGCTTGGCTGCTTTTCCCTGCTGTGTTGATGCCGCTTTACACCCTCTTGATTCACTTGCCGAGAGATATCGATACATAGGTTTTCAGATTCTTACTAGTCAGATATATTCTTGTGTGGTGACTAGGGTGTGTTGAGTCCAGTTCACTGAGCAGGGAGTAGGCCTTGCCTATTACATATTTGGCTTATGGAGCGGTCTCTGAGCTAATTTCAAACCCTTGTTTTATGCATCACCCCACCTCACCTTTCCCGTTAAGCAGCCATAGTGTGTCTTCTAAAGGTGTGACTCTGTTCTGTTTTGTAATTCAGTTCAAGTGTAGCGATTTTGACATTCCCTCTATAAGCGATATCTTAGGATAAGTGTCTTTTTCTGTGTGACTTATTTCACTTAGAATCATCATACCTAAATCCACTCATCATGCTACAAACTAGCGTTATGACATTGATTTCATGGCTGAGTGATATTCCATTGTGCCAAGTACCACCATTTCTTTATCCATTTTTCTCTTTCCTGGGATATTGAAGGTGTACCGAAGCGGAGGTTCTTGGAAACAGAGCAGCCGTAAATTTTAGGGTGCCTGTGTCTTGTTGATTTTTAGTTTTCCCAATTTATACGCCCATGAGTGGAAGTGCCCTATGCTCTCTACGCTGTGTTTATTACTTGTTTCAGGACACACCGTACTCTTCTCCAGAGTGCCTGTTGGCAATTTATATCCCGCCAATCAGCGTAGCAAGGCTCCCATGTCTCCATGGCCTGTCCTGCTTTTCTGGTTTTTACTGTTTGTTCAGCATGGCCCTTTTGACCGAGGGCAAGCGAGACTTCTTTGTAGCGCTGATTTGCCCTTCCGGCTTGCTTGGTTGGCCAAAAAGGGCGTATGCGTTTTTTCCTGAATATATTCAGGAAAAAACGCATACGCCCTTTTTGGCCAAGGGCATCATTGTCAACGTTTTGCCGCTTTTCATGTGCTTTAAAGGCGAGTCGAATCTACCTCCTGAAATCTGTTTCCTGCAAATCTGCCTTGCTTTCAAATCCTCTTCGTTGCCTTCCCTCAATATATTTGTGGACGAGAGTTCTCATTTATAACTCTGCACGTTTGTGAATTGCAGTGCCCCTGAGCTCCATTTGTCTCCTCGCTTTTTTGGGAGCTGGCCGCAAAAGCGCAGGATTGCTTCAGGCCCTATTTTGGTTCTGGGGGGCAGGCTGAGCCTGTGGTTCATTCTTCTTCCTGATGGGAAAATGGAGTGACCTATGCCTGTCCCAACACCTAGGGCTCGTCTCTCGTTGGTTCCGCGTCTTCCCGTTCATCCTCAGGACAAATTGCAACCTGTACAATCAGGAGGTTAAAGGTGCTGATTCTCCAAGTAGGGAGATGGTTAGTCAAGCGGCTGGAATGGCGAACCCGAGCACAAGGAGAGGAGAAATGAGGTGCGTTTTAGAAACCTTTCCCGATCTCATGGCATACCATCTTCTGGGTTTCCCATGCATGTCTTGATGTAGGAAGATTCCCTTGTACCTGGAGATTTGAGACCCATGGGGTGTGTTCTCCGCAGTGTTATTTTAAAGTATCTGCGTTTGCTCACCCAACCTCACCAATCCTCTCAGCCCCAAGTGTGTCCAGCTTTTTGTCTCATCCAGCTGTGGGTCTAGATATGGTCAATCCAGGTTGCATCAGAGACCCTGAACGGATTTTGTAAGAATTTCTCTCTCTTTCACTGTCTTTGTTTTGTGGGTTTTTTAAAGTAATTTATGTTTAGAATCGGGCTTGGCTGCTTTTCCCTGCTGTGTTGATGCCACTTTACACCCTCTTGATTCACTTGCAGAGAGATATCGATACATAGGTTTTCAGATTCTTACTAGTCAGATATATTCTTGTGTGGTGACTAGGGTGTGTTGAGTCCAGTTCACTGAGCAGGGAGTAGGCCTTGTCTATTACATATTTGGCTTATGGAGCGGTCTCTGAGCTAATTTCAAACCCTTGTTTTATGCATCACCCCACCTCACCTTTCCCGTTAAGCAGCCATAGTGTGTCTTCTAAAGGTGTGACTCTGTTCTGTTTTGTAATTCAGTTCAAGTGTAGCGATTTTGACATTCCCTCTATAAGCAATATCTTAGGATAAGTGTCTTTTTCTGTGTGACTTATTTCACTTAGAATCATCGTATCTAAATCCACTCATCATGCTGCTAACTAGCCTTATGACATTGATTTCATGGCTGAGTGATATTCCATTGTGCCAAGTACCACCATTTCTTTATCCATTTTTCTCTTTCCTGGGATATTGAAGGTGTACCGAAGTGGAGGTTCTTGGAAACAGAGCAGCCGTAAACTTTAGGGTGCCTGTGTCTTGTTGATTTTTAGTTTTCCCAATTTATACGCCCTTGAGTGGAAGTGCCCTATGCTCTCTACGCTGTGTTTATTACTTGTTTCAGGACACACCGTACTCTTCTCCAGAGTGCCTGTTGGCAATTTACGTCCCGCCCATCAGCGTAGCAAGGCTCCCATGTCTCCATGGCCTGTCCTGCTTTTCTGGTTTTTACACTTTGTTCAGCATGGCCCTTTTGACCGAGGGCAAGCGAGACTTCTTTGTAGCGCTGATTTGCCCTTCCGGCTTGCTTGTTTGGCCAAAAAGGGCGTATGCGTTTTTTCCTGAATATATTCAGGAAAAAACGCATACGCCCTTTTTGGCCAAGGGCATCATTGTCAACGTTTTGCCGCTTTTCATGTGCTTTAAAGGCGAGTCGAATCTACCTCCTGAAATCTGTTTCCGGCAAATCTGCCTTGCTTTCAAATCCTCTTCGTTGCCTTCCCTCAATATATTTGTGGACGAGAGTTCTCATTGATAACTCTGCACGTTTGTGAATTGCAGTGCCCCTGAGCTCCATTTGTCTCCTCGCTTTTTTGGGAGCTGGCCGCAAAAGTGCAGGATTGCTTCAGGCCCTATTTTGGTTCTGGGGGGCAGGCTGAGCCTGTGGTTCATTCTTCTTCCTGATGGGAAAATGGAGTGACCTGTGCCTGTCCCAACACCTAGGGCTAGTCTTTCGTTGGTTCCCCGTCTTCCCGTTCATCCTCAGGACAAATTGCAACCTGGACGAAACAGTAGGTTAAAGGTGCTGATTCTCCAAGTAGGGAGATGGTTAGTCAAGCGGCTGGAATGGCGAACCCGAGCACAAGGAGAGGAGAAATGAGGTGCGTTTTAGAAACCTTTCCCGATCTCACGGCATACCATCTTCTGGGTTTCCCATGCATGTTTTGATGTAGGAAGATTCCCTTGTACCTGGAGATTTGAGACCCATGGGGTGGGTACCCCGCGGTATTATTTTAAAGTATCTGCATTTGCTCACCCAACCTCACCAATCCTCTCAGCCCCAAGAGTGTCCAGCCTTATGTCTCATCCAGCTGTGGGTCTAGATATGGTCAATCCAGGTTGCATCATAGACCCTGAACGGATTTTGTAAGAATTTCTCTCTCTTTCACTGTCTTTGCTTTGTGGGTTTTTTAAAGTAATGTATGTTTAGAATGGGGTTTGGCTGCTTTTCCCTGCTGTGTTTATGCCGCTTTACACCCTCTTGATTCACTTGCAGAGAGATATCGATACATAGGTTTTCAGATTCATACTAGTCAGATATATTCTTGTGCGGTGACTAGGGGGTGTTGAGTCCAGTTCACTGAGCAGGGAGTAGGCCTAGTCTATTACATATTTGGCTTATGGAGCGGTGTCTGAGCTAATTTCAAACCCTTGTTTTATGCATCACCCCACCTCACCTTTCCCGTTAAGCAGCCATAGTGTGTCTTCTAAAGGTGTGACTCTGTTCTGTTTTGTAATTCAGTTCAAGTGTAGCGATTTTGACATTCCCTCTATAAGCGATATCTTAGGATAAGTGTCTTTTTCTGTGTGACTTATTTCACTTAGAATCATCGTACCTAAATCCACTCATCATGCTGCTAACTAGCCTTATGACATTGATTTCATGGCTGAGTGATATTCCATTGTGCCAAGTACAACCATTTCTTTATCCATTTTTCTCTTTCCTGGGATATTGAAGGTGTACCGAAGCGGAGGTTCTTGGAAACAGAGCAGCCGTAAACTTTAGGGTGCCTGTGTCTTGTTGATTTTTAGTTTTCCCAATTTATACGCCCATGAGTGGAAGTGCCCTATGCTCTCTACGCTGTGTTTATTACTTGTTTCAGGACACACCGTACTCTTCTCCAGAGTGCCTGTTGGCAATTTATATCCCGCCCATCAGCGTAGCAAGGCTCCCATGTCTCCATGGCCTGTCCTGCTTTTCTGGTTTTTACTGTTTGTTCAGCATGGCCCTTTTGACCGAGGGCAAGCGAGACTTCTTTGTAGCGCTGATTTGCCCTTCCGGCTTGCTTGGTTGGCCAAAAAGGGCGTATGCGTTTTTTCCTGAATATATTCAGGAAAAAACGCATACGCCCTTTTTGGCCAAGGGCATCATTGTCAACGTTTTGCCGCTTTTCATGTGCTTTAAAGGCGAGTTGAATCTACCTCCTGAAATCTGTTTCCTGCAAATCTGCCTTGCTTTCAAATCCTCTTCGTTGCCTTCCCTCAATATATTTGTGGACGAGAGTTCTCATTTATAACTCTGCACGTTTGTGAATTGCAGTGCCCCTGAGCTCCATTTGTCTCCTCGCTTTTTTGGGAGCTGGCCGCAAAAGCGCAGGATTGCTTCAGGCCCTATTTTGGTTCTGGGGGGCAGGCTGAGCCTGTGGTTCATTCTTCTTCCTGATGGGAAAATGGAGTGACCTATGCCTGTCCCAACACCTAGGGCTCGTCTCTCGTTGGTTCCGCGTCTTCCCGTTCATCCTCAGGACAAATTGCAACCTGTACAATCAGGAGGTTAAAGGTGCTGATTCTCCAAGTAGGGAGATGGTTAGTCAAGCGGCTGGAATGGCGAACCCGAGCACAAGGAGAGGAGAAATGAGGTGCGTTTTAGAAACCTTTCCCGGTCTCATGGCATACCATCTTCTGGGTTTCCCATGCATGTGTTGATGTAGGAAGATTCCCTTGTACCTGGAGATTTGAGACCCATGGGGTGTGTTCCCCGCAGTGTTACTTTAAAGTATCTGCATTTGCTCACCCAACCTCACCAACCCTCTCAGCCCCAAGAATGTCCAGCCTTATGTCTCATCCAGCTGTGGGTCTTGATATGGTCAATCCAGGTTGCATCATAGACCCTGAACGGATTTTGTAAGAATTTCTCTCTCTTTCACTGTCTTTGTTTTGTGGGTTTTTTAAAGTAATTTATGTTTAGAATCGGGCTTGGCTGCTTTTCCCTGCTGTGTTTATGCCGCTTTACACCCTCTTGATTCACTTGCAGAGAGATATCGATACATAGGTTTTCAGATTCATACTAGTCAGATATATTCTTGTGCGGTGACTAAGGGGTGTTGAGTCCAGTTCACTGAGCAGGGAGTAGGCCTTGTCTATTACATATTTGGCTTATGGAGCGGTGTCTGAGCTAATTTCAAACCCTTGTTTTATGCATCACCCCACCTCACCTTTCCCGTTAAGCAGCCATAGTGTGTCTTCTAAAGTTGTGACTCTGTTCTGTTTTGTAATTCAGTTCAAGTGTAGCGATTTTGATATTCCCTCTATAAGCGATATCTTAGGATAAGTGTCTTTTTCTGTGTGACTTATTTCACTTAGAATCATCATACCTAAATCCACTCATCATGCTGCAAACTAGCCTTATGACATTGATTTCATGGCTGAGTGATATTCCATTGTGCCAAGTACCACCATTTCTTTATCCATTTTTCTCTTTCCTGGGATATTGAAGGTGTACCGAAGCGGAGGTTCTTGGAAACAGAGCAGCCGTAAACTTTAGGGTGCCTGTGTCTTGTTGATTTTTAGTTTTCCCAATTTATACGCCCATGAGTGGAAGTGCCCTATGCTCTCTACGCTGTGTTTATTACTTGTTTCAGGACACACCGTACTCTTCTCCAGAGTGCCTGTTGGCAATTTATATCCCGCCCATCAGCGTAGCAAGGCTCCCATGTCTCCATGGCCTGTCCTGTTTTCTGGTTTTTACTGTTTGTTCAGCATGGCCCTTTTGACCGAGGGCAAGCGAGACTTCTTTGTAGCGCTGATTTGCCCTTCCGGCTTGCTTGGTTGGCCAAAAAGGGCGTATGCGTTTTTTCCTGAATATATTCAGGAAAAAACGCATACGCCCTTTTTGGCCAAGGGCATCATTGTCAACGTTTTGCTGCTTTTCATGTGCTTTAAAGGCGAGTCGAATCTACCTCCTAAAATCTGTTTCCTGCAAATCTGCCTTGCTTTCAAATCCTCTTCGTTGCCTTCCCTCAATATATTTGTGGACGAGAGTTCTCATTTATAACTCTGCACGTTTGTGAATTGCAGTGCCCCTGAGCTCCATTTGTCTCCTCGCTTTTTTGGGAGCTGGCCGCAAAAGCGCAGGATTGCTTCAGGCCCTATTTTGGTTCTGGGGGGCAGGCTGAGCCTGTGGTTCATTCTTCTTCCTGATGGGAAAATGGAGTGACCTATGCCTGTCCCAACACCTAGGGCTCGTCTCTCGTTGGTTCCGCGTCTTCCCGTTCATCCTCAGGACAAATTGCAACCTGTACAATCAGGAGGTTAAAGGTGCTGATTCTCCAAGTAGGGAGATGGTTAGTCAAGCGGCTGGAATGGCGAACCCGAGCACAAGGAGAGGAGAAATGAGGTGCGTTTTAGAAACCTTTCCCGATCTCATGGCATACCATCTTCTGGGTTTCCCATGCATGTCTTGATGTAGGAAGATTCCCTTGTACCTGGAGATTTGAGACCCATGGGGTGTGTTCTCCACAGTGTTATTTTAAAGTATCTGCGTTTGCTCACCCAACCTCACCAATCCTCTCAGCCCCAAGAGTGTCCAGCCTTCTGTCTCATCCAGCTGTGGGTCTAGATATGGTCAATCCAGGTTGCATCAGAGACCCTGAACGGATTTTGTAAGAATTTCTCTCTCTTTCACTGTCTTTGTTTTGTGGGTTTTTTAAAGTAATTTATGTTTAGAATCGGGCTTGGCTGCTTTTCCCTGCTGTGTTGATGCCGCTTTACACCCTCTTGATTCACTTGCAGAGAGATATCGATACATAGGTTTTCAGATTCTTACTAGTCAGATATATTCTTGTGTGGTGACTAGGGTGTGTTGAGTCCAGTTCACTGAGCAGGGAGTAGGCCTTGTCTATTACATATTTGGCTTATGGAGCGGTGTCTGAGCTAATTTCAAACCCTTGTTTTATGCATCACCCCACCTCACCTTTCCCGTTAAGCAGCCATAGTGTGTCTTCTAAAGGTGTGACTCTGTTCTGATTTGTAATTCAGTTCAAGTGTAGCGATTTTGACATTCCCTCTATAAGCGATATCTTAGGATAAGTGTCTTTTTCTGTGTGACTTATTTCACTTAGAATCATCGTATCTAAATCCACTCATCATGCTGCTAACTAGCCTTATGACATTGATTTCATGGCTGAGTGATATTCCATTGTGCCAAGTACCACCATTTCTTTATCCATTTTTCTCTTTCCTGGGATATTGAAGGTGTACCGAAGTGGAGGTTCTTGGAAACAGAGCAGCCGTAAACTTTAGGGTGCCTGTGTCTTGTTGATTTTTAGTTTTCCCAATTTATACGCCCTTGAGTGGAAGTGCCCTATGCTCTCTACGCTGTGTTTATTACTTGTTTCAGGACACACCGTACTCTTCTCCAGAGTGCCTGTTGGCAATTTACGTCCCGCCCATCAGCGTAGCAAGGCTCCCATGTCTCCATGGCCTGTCCTGCTTTTCTGGTTTTTAGACTTTGTTCAGCATGGCCCTTTTGACCGAGGGCAAGCGAGACTTCTTTGTAGCGCTGATTTGCCCTTCCAGCTTGCTTGTTTGGCCAAAAAGGGCGTATGCGTTTTTTCCTGAATATATTCAGGAAAAAACGCATACGCCCTTTTTGGCCAAGGGCATCATTGTCAACGTTTTGCCGCTTTTCATGTGCTTTAAAGGCGAGTCGAATCTACCTCCTGAAATCTGTTTCCGGCAAATCTGCCTTGCTTTCAAATCCTCTTCGTTGCCTTCCCTCAATATATTTGTGGACGAGAGTTCTCATTGATAACTCTGCACGTTTGTGAATTGCAGTGCCCCTGAGCTCCATTTGTCTCCTCGCTTTTTTGGGAGCTGGCCGCAAAAGTGCAGGATTGCTTCAGGCCCTATTTTGGTTCTGGGGGGCAGGCTGAGCCTGTGGTTCATTCTTCTTCCTGATGGGAAAATGGAGTGACCTGTGCCTGTCCCAACACCTAGGGCTAGTCTTTCGTTGGTTCCCCGTCTTCCCGTTCATCCTCAGGACAAATTGCAACCTGGACGAAACAGTAGGTTAAAGGTGCTGATTCTCCAAGTAGGGAGATGGTTAGTCAAGCGGCTGGAATGGCGAACCCGAGCACAAGGAGAGGAGAAATGAGGTGCGTTTTAGAAACCTTTCCCGATCTCACGGCATACCATCTTCTGGGTTTCCCATGCATGTTTTGATGTAGGAAGATTCCCTTGTACCTGGAGATTTGAGACCCATGGGGTGGGTACCCCGCGGTATTATTTTAAAGTATCTGCATTTGCTCACCCAACCTCACCAATCCTCTCAGCCCCAAGAGTGTCCAGCCTTATGTCTCATCCAGCTGTGGGTCTAGATATGGTCAATCCAGGTTGCATCATAGACCCTGAACGGATTTTGTAAGAATTTCTCTCTCTTTCACTGTCTTTGCTTTGTGGGTTTTTTAAAGTAATGTATGTTTAGAATGGGGTTTGGCTGCTTTTCCCTGCTGTGTTTATGCCGCTTTACACCCTCTTGATTCACTTGCAGAGAGATATCGATACATAGGTTTTCAGATTCATACTAGTCAGATATATTCTTGTGCGGTGACTAGGGGGTGTTGAGTCCAGTTCACTGAGCAGGGAGTAGGCCTAGTCTATTACATATTTGGCTTATGGAGCGGTGTCTGAGCTAATTTCAAACCCTTGTTTTATGCATCACCCCACCTCACCTTTCCCGTTAAGCAGCCATAGTGTGTCTTCTAAAGGTGTGACTCTGTTCTGTTTTGTAATTCAGTTCAAGTGTAGCGATTTTGACATTCCCTCTATAAGCGATATCTTAGGATAAGTGTCTTTTTCTGTGTGACTTATTTCACTTAGAATCATCGTACCTAAATCCACTCATCATGCTGCTAACTAGCCTTATGACATTGATTTCATGGCTGAGTGATATTCCATTGTGCCAAGTACAACCATTTCTTTATCCATTTTTCTCTTTCCTGGGATATTGAAGGTGTACCGAAGCGGAGGTTCTTGGAAACAGAGCAGCCGTAAACTTTAGGGTGCCTGTGTCTTGTTGATTTTTAGTTTTCCCAATTTATACGCCCATGAGTGGAAGTGCCCTATGCTCTCTACGCTGTGTTTATTACTTGTTTCAGGACACACCGTACTCTTCTCCAGAGTGCCTGTTGGCAATTTATATCCCGCCCATCAGCGTAGCAAGGCTCCCATGTCTCCATGGCCTGTCCTGCTTTTCTGGTTTTTACTGTTTGTTCAGCATGGCCCTTTTGACCGAGGGCAAGCGAGACTTCTTTGTAGCGCTGATTTGCCCTTCCGGCTTGCTTGGTTGGCCAAAAAGGGCGTATGCGTTTTTTCCTGAATATATTCAGGAAAAAACGCATACGCCCTTTTTGGCCAAGGGCATCATTGTCAACGTTTTGCCGCTTTTCATGTGCTTTAAAGGCGAGTTGAATCTACCTCCTGAAATCTGTTTCCTGCAAATCTGCCTTGCTTTCAAATCCTCTTCGTTGCCTTCCCTCAATATATTTGTGGACGAGAGTTCTCATTTATAACTCTGCACGTTTGTGAATTGCAGTGCCCCTGAGCTCCATTTGTCTCCTCGCTTTTTTGGGAGCTGGCCGCAAAAGCGCAGGATTGCTTCAGGCCCTATTTTGGTTCTGGGGGGCAGGCTGAGCCTGTGGTTCATTCTTCTTCCTGATGGGAAAATGGAGTGACCTATGCCTGTCCCAACACCTAGGGCTCGTCTCTCGTTGGTTCCGCGTCTTCCCGTTCATCCTCAGGACAAATTGCAACCTGTACAATCAGGAGGTTAAAGGTGCTGATTCTCCAAGTAGGGAGATGGTTAGTCAAGCGGCTGGAATGGCGAACCCGAGCACAAGGAGAGGAGAAATGAGGTGCGTTTTAGAAACCTTTCCCGGTCTCATGGCATACCATCTTCTGGGTTTCCCATGCATGTGTTGATGTAGGAAGATTCCCTTGTACCTGGAGATTTGAGACCCATGGGGTGTGTTCCCCGCAGTGTTACTTTAAAGTATCTGCATTTGCTCACCCAACCTCACCAACCCTCTCAGCCCCAAGAATGTCCAGCCTTATGTCTCATCCAGCTGTGGGTCTTGATATGGTCAATCCAGGTTGCATCATAGACCCTGAACGGATTTTGTAAGAATTTCTCTCTCTTTCACTGTCTTTGTTTTGTGGGTTTTTTAAAGTAATTTATGTTTAGAATCGGGCTTGGCTGCTTTTCCCTGCTGTGTTGATGCCGCTTTACACCCTCTTGATTCACTTGCAGAGAGATATCGATACATAGGTTTTCAGATTCTTACTAGTCATATATATTCTTGTGCGGTGACTAGGGGGTGTTGAGTCCAGTTCACTGAGCAGGGAGTAGGCCTTGTCTATTACATATTTGGCTTATGGAGCGGTGTCTGAGCTAATTTCAAACCCTTGTTTTATGCATCACCCCACCTCACCTTTCCCGTTAAGCAGCCATAGTGTGTCTTCTAAAGGTGTGACTCTGTTCTGTTTTGTAATTCAGTTCAAGTGTAGCGATTTTGACATTCCCTCTATAAGCGATATCTTAGGATAAGTGTCTTTTTCTGTGTGACTTATTTCACTTAGAATCATCGTATCTAAATCCACTCATCATGCTGCTAACTAGCCTTATGACATTGATTTCATGGCTGAGTGATATTCCACTGTGCCAAGTACCACCATTTCTTTATCCATTTTTCTCTTTCCTGGGATATTGAAGGTGTACCGAAGTGGAGGTTCTTGGAAACAGAGCAGCCGTAAACTTTAGGGTGCCTGTGTCTTGTTGATTTTTAGTTTTCCCAATTTATACGCCCATGAGTCAAGTGCCCTATGCTCTCAACGCTGTGTTTATTACTTGTTTCAGGACACACCGTACTCTTCTCCAGAGTGCCTGTTGGCAATTTACATCCCGCTCATCATCGTAGCAAGGCTTCCATGTCTCCATGGCCTCTCCTGCTTTTCTGGTTTTTACACTTTGTTCAGCATGGCCCTTTTGACCGAGGGCAAGCGAGACTTCTTTGTAGCGCTGATTTGCCCTTCCGGCTTGCTTGGTTGGCCAAAAAGGGCGTATGCGTTTTTTCCTGAATATATTCAGGAAAAAACGCATACGCCCTTTTTGGCCAAGGGCATCATTGTCAACGTTTTGCCGCTTTTCATGTGCTTTAAAGGCGAGTCGAATCTACCTCCTGAAATCTGTTTCCTGCAAATCTGCCTTGCTTTCAAATCCTCTTCGTTGCCTTCCCTCAATATATTTGTGGACGAGAGTTCTCATTTATAACTCTGCACGTTTGTGAATTGCAGTGCCCCTGAGCTCCATTTGTCTCCTCGCTTTTTTGGGAGCTGGCCACAAAAGCGCAGGATTGCTTCAGGCCCTATTTTGGTTCTGGGGGGCAGGCTGAGCCTGTGGTTAATTCTTCTTCCTGATGGGAAAATGGAGTGACCTGTGCCTGTCCCAACACCTAGGGCTAGTCTTTCGTTGGTTCCCCATCTTCCCGTTCATCCTCAGGACAAATTGCAACCTGGACGAAACAGTAGGTTAAAGGTGCTGATTCTCCAAGTAGGGAGATGGTTAGTCAAGCGGCTGGAATGGCGAACCCGAGCACAAGGAGAGGAGAAATGAGGTGCGTTTTAGAAACCTTTCCCGATCTCACGGCATACCATCTTCTGGGTTTCCCATGCATGTTTTGATGTAGGAAGATTCCCTTGTACCTGGAGATTTGAGACCCATGGGGTGGGTACCCCGCGGTATTACTTTAAAGTATCTGCATTTGCTCACCCAACCTCACCAATCCTCTCAGCCCCAAGAGTGTCCAGCCTTATGTCTCATCCAGCTGTGGGTCTAGATATGGTCAATCCAGGTTGCATCAGAGACCCTGAACGGATTTTGTAAGAATTTCTCTCTCTTTCACTGTCTTTGCTTTGTGGGTTTTTTAAAGTAATGTATGTTTAGAATGGGGTTTGGCTGCTTTTCCCTGCTGTGTTTATGCCGCTTTACACCCTCTTGATTCACTTGCAGAGAGATATCGATACATAGGTTTTCAGATTCATACTAGTCAGATATATTCTTGTGCGGTGACTAAGGGGTGTTGAGTCCAGTTCACTGAGCAGGGAGTAGGCCTTGTCTATTACATATTTGGCTTATGGAGCGGTGTCTGAGCTAATTTCAAACCCTTGTTTTATGCATCACCCCACCTCACCTTTCCCGTTAAGCAGCCATAGTGTGTCTTCTAAAGTTGTGACTCTGTTCTGTTTTGTAATTCAGTTCAAGTGTAGCGATTTTGATATTCCCTCTATAAGCGATATCTTAGGATAAGTGTCTTTTTCTGTGTGACTTATTTCACTTAGAATCATCATACCTAAATCCACTCATCATGCTGCAAACTAGCCTTATGACATTGATTTCATGGCTGAGTGATATTCCATTGTGCCAAGTACCACCATTTCTTTATCCATTTTTCTCTTTCCTGGGATATTGAAGGTGTACCGAAGCGGAGGTTCTTGGAAACAGAGCAGCCGTAAACTTTAGGGTGCCTGTGTCTTGTTGATTTTTAGTTTTCCCAATTTATACGCCCATGAGTGGAAGTGCCCTATGCTCTCTACGCTGTGTTTATTACTTGTTTCAGGACACACCGTACTCTTCTCCAGAGTGCCTGTTGGCAATTTATATCCCGCCCATCAGCGTAGCAAGGCTCCCATGTCTCCATGGCCTGTCCTGTTTTCTGGTTTTTACTGTTTGTTCAGCATGGCCCTTTTGACCGAGGGCAAGCGAGACTTCTTTGTAGCGCTGATTTGCCCTTCCGGCTTGCTTGGTTGGCCAAAAAGGGCGTATGCGTTTTTTCCTGAATATATTCAGGAAAAAACGCATACGCCCTTTTTGGCCAAGGGCATCATTGTCAACGTTTTGCTGCTTTTCATGTGCTTTAAAGGCGAGTCGAATCTACCTCCTAAAATCTGTTTCCTGCAAATCTGCCTTGCTTTCAAATCCTCTTCGTTGCCTTCCCTCAATATATTTGTGGACGAGAGTTCTCATTTATAACTCTGCACGTTTGTGAATTGCAGTGCCCCTGAGCTCCATTTGTCTCCTCGCTTTTTTGGGAGCTGGCCGCAAAAGCGCAGGATTGCTTCAGGCCCTATTTTGGTTCTGGGGGGCAGGCTGAGCCTGTGGTTCATTCTTCTTCCTGATGGGAAAATGGAGTGACCTATGCCTGTCCCAACACCTAGGGCTCGTCTCTCGTTGGTTCCGCGTCTTCCCGTTCATCCTCAGGACAAATTGCAACCTGTACAATCAGGAGGTTAAAGGTGCTGATTCTCCAAGTAGGGAGATGGTTAGTCAAGCGGCTGGAATGGCGAACCCGAGCACAAGGAGAGGAGAAATGAGGTGCGTTTTAGAAACCTTTCCCGATCTCATGGCATACCATCTTCTGGGTTTCCCATGCATGTCTTGATGTAGGAAGATTCCCTTGTACCTGGAGATTTGAGACCCATGGGGTGTGTTCTCCACAGTGTTATTTTAAAGTATCTGCGTTTGCTCACCCAACCTCACCAATCCTCTCAGCCCCAAGAGTGTCCAGCCTTCTGTCTCATCCAGCTGTGGGTCTAGATATGGTCAATCCAGGTTGCATCAGAGACCCTGAACGGATTTTGTAAGAATTTCTCTCTCTTTCACTGTCTTTGTTTTGTGGGTTTTTTAAAGTAATTTATGTTTAGAATCGGGCTTGGCTGCTTTTCCCTGCTGTGTTGATGCCGCTTTACACCCTCTTGATTCACTTGCAGAGAGATATCGATACATAGGTTTTCAGATTCTTACTAGTCAGATATATTCTTGTGTGGTGACTAGGGTGTGTTGAGTCCAGTTCACTGAGCAGGGAGTAGGCCTTGTCTATTACATATTTGGCTTATGGAGCGGTGTCTGAGCTAATTTCAAACCCTTGTTTTATGCATCACCCCACCTCACCTTTCCCGTTAAGCAGCCATAGTGTGTCTTCTAAAGGTGTGACTCTGTTCTGATTTGTAATTCAGTTCAAGTGTAGCGATTTTGACATTCCCTCTATAAGCGATATCTTAGGATAAGTGTCTTTTTCTGTGTGACTTATTTCACTTAGAATCATCGTATCTAAATCCACTCATCATGCTGCTAACTAGCCTTATGACATTGATTTCATGGCTGAGTGATATTCCATTGTGCCAAGTACCACCATTTCTTTATCCATTTTTCTCTTTCCTGGGATATTGAAGGTGTACCGAAGTGGAGGTTCTTGGAAACAGAGCAGCCGTAAACTTTAGGGTGCCTGTGTCTTGTTGATTTTTAGTTTTCCCAATTTATACGCCCTTGAGTGGAAGTGCCCTATGCTCTCTACGCTGTGTTTATTACTTGTTTCAGGACACACCGTACTCTTCTCCAGAGTGCCTGTTGGCAATTTACGTCCCGCCCATCAGCGTAGCAAGGCTCCCATGTCTCCATGGCCTGTCCTGCTTTTCTGGTTTTTAGACTTTGTTCAGCATGGCCCTTTTGACCGAGGGCAAGCGAGACTTCTTTGTAGCGCTGATTTGCCCTTCCAGCTTGCTTGTTTGGCCAAAAAGGGCGTATGCGTTTTTTCCTGAATATATTCAGGAAAAAACGCATACGCCCTTTTTGGCCAAGGGCATCATTGTCAACGTTTTGCCGCTTTTCATGTGCTTTAAAGGCGAGTTGAATCTACCTCCTGAAATCTGTTTCCGGCAAATCTGCCTTGCTTTCAAATCCTCTTCGTTGCCTTCCCTCAATATATTTGTGGACGAGAGTTCTCATTTATAACTCTGCACGTTTGTGAATTGCAGTGCCCCTGAGCTCCATTTGTCTCCTCGCTTTTTTGGGAGCTGGCCACAAAAGCGCAGGATTGCTTCAGGCCCTATTTTGGTTCTGGGGGGCAGGCTGAGCCTGTGGTTCATTCTTCTTCCTGATGGGAAAATGGAGTGACCTGTGCCTGTCCCAACACCTAGGGCTAGTCTCTCGTTGGTTCCCCATCTTCCCGTTCATCCTCAGGACAAATTGCAACCTGGACGAAACAGGAGGTTAAAGGTGCTGATTCTCCAAGTAGGGAGATGGTTAGTCAAGCGGCTGGAATGGCGAACCCGAGCACAAGGAGAGGAGAAATGAGGTGCGTTTTAGAAACCTTTCCCGATCTCACGGCATACCATCTTCTGGGTTTCCCATGCATGTTTTGATGTAGGAAGATTCCCTTGTACCTGGAGATTTGAGACCCATGAGGTGGGTACCCCGCGGTATTACTTTAAAGTATCTGCATTTGCTCACCCAACCTCACCAATCCTCTCAGCCCCAAGAGTGTCCAGCCTTATGTCTCATCCAGCTGTGGGTCTAGATATGGTCAATCCAGGTTGCATCATAGACCCTGAACGGAGTTTGTAAGAATTTCTCTCTCTTTCACTGTCTTTGCTTTGTGGGTTTTTTAAAGTAATGTATGTTTAGAATGGGGTTTGGCTGCTTTTCCCTGCTGTGTTTATGCCGCTTTACACCCTCTTGATTCACTTGCAGAGAGATATCGATACATAGGTTTTCTGATTCATACTAGTCAGATATATTCTTGTGCGGTGACTAGGGGGTGTTGAGTCCAGTTCACTGAGCAGGGAGTAGGCCTTGTCTATTACATATTTGGCTTATGGAGCGGTGTCTGAGCTAATTTCAAACCCTTGTTTTATGCATCACCCCACCTCACCTTTCCCGTTAAGCAGCCATAGTGTGTCTTCTAAAGGTGTGACTCTGTTCTGTTTTGTAATTCAGTTCAAGTGTAGCGATTTTGACATTCCCTCTATAAGCGATATCTTAGGATAAGTGTCTTTTTCTGTGTGACTTATTTCACTTAGAATCATCGTACCTAAATCCACTCATGATGCTGTTAACTAGCCTTATGACATTGATTTCATGGCTGAGTGATATTCCATTGTGCCAAGTACCACCATTTCTTTATCCATTTTTCTCTTTCCTGGGATATTGAAGGTGTACCGAAGCGGAGGTTCTTGGAAACAGAGCAGCCGTAAACTTTAGGGTGCCTGTGTCTTGTTGATTTTTAGTTTTCCCAATTTATACGCCCATGAGTGGAAGTGCCCTATGCTCTCTACGCTGTGTTTATTACTTGTTTCAGGACACACCGTACTCTTCTCCAGAGTGCCTGTTGGCAATTTATATCCCGCCCATCAGCGTAGCAAGGCTCCCATGTCTCCATGGCCTGTCCTGCTTTTCTGGTTTTTACTGTTTGTTCAGCATGGCCCTTTTGACCGAGGGCAAGCGAGACTTCTTTGTAGCGCTGATTTGCCCTTCCGGCTTGCTTGGTTGGCCAAAAAGGGCGTATGCGTTTTTTCCTGAATATATTCAGGAAAAAACGCATACGCCCTTTTTGGCCAAGGGCATCATTGTCAACGTTTTGCCGCTTTTCATGTGCTTTAAAGGCGAGTCGAATCTACCTCCTGAAATCTGTTTCCTGCAAATCTGCCTTGCTTTCAAATCCTCTTCGTTGCCTTCCCTCAATATATTTGTGGACGAGAGTTCTCATTTATAACTCTGCACGTTTGTGAATTGCAGTGCCCCTGAGCTCCATTTGTCTCCTCGCTTTTTTGGGAGCTGGCCGCAAAAGCGCAGGATTGCTTCAGGCCCTATTTTGGTTCTGGGGAGCAGGCTGAGCCTGTGGTTCATTCTTCTTCCTGATGGGAAAATGGAGTGACCTATGCCTGTCCCAACACCTAGGGCTCGTCTCTCGTTGGTTCCGCGTCTTCCCGTTCATCCTCAGGACAAATTGCAACCTGTACAATCAGGAGGTTAAAGGTGCTGATTCTCCAAGTAGGGAGATGGTTAGTCAAGCGGCTGGAATGGCGAACCCGAGCACAAGGAGAGGAGAAATGAGGTGCGTTTTAGAAACCTTTCCCGATCTCATGGCATACCATCTTCTGGGTTTCCCATGCATGTCTTGATGTAGGAAGATTCCCTTGTACCTGGAGATTTGAGACCCATGGGGTGTGTTCTCCACAGTGTTATTTTAAAGTATCTGCGTTTGCTCACCCAACCTCACCAATCCTCTCAGCCCCAAGAGTGTCCAGCCTTCTGTCTCATCCAGCTGTGGGTCTAGATATGGTCAATCCAGGTTGCATCAGAGACCCTGAACGGATTTTGTAAGAATTTCTCTCTCTTTCACTGTCTTTGTTTTGTGGGTTTTTTAAAGTAATTTATGTTTAGAATCGGGCTTGGCTGCTTTTCCCTGCTGTGTTGATGCCGCTTTACACCCTCTTGATTCACTTGCAGAGAGATATCGATACATAGGTTTTCAGATTCTTACTAGTCAGATATATTCTTGTGTGGTGACTAGGGTGTGTTGAGTCCAGTTCACTGAGCAGGGAGTAGGCCTTGTCTATTACATATTTGGCTTATGGAGCGGTGTCTGAGCTAATTTCAAACCCTTGTTTTATGCATCACCCCACCTCACCTTTCCCGTTAAGCAGCCATAGTGTGTCTTCTAAAGGTGTGACTCTGTTCTGATTTGTAATTCAGTTCAAGTGTAGCGATTTTGACATTCCCTCTATAAGCGATATCTTAGGATAAGTGTCTTTTTCTGTGTGACTTATTTCACTTAGAATCATCGTATCTAAATTCACTCATCATGCTGCTAACTAGCCTTATGACATTGATTTCATGGCTGAGTGATATTCCATTGTGCCAAGTACCACCATTTCTTTATCCATTTTTCTCTTTCCTGGGATATTGAAGGTGTACCGAAGTGGAGGTTCTTGGAAACAGAGCAGCCGTAAACTTTAGGGTGCCTGTGTCTTGTTGATTTTTAGTTTTCCCAATTTATACGCCCTTGAGTGGAAGTGCCCTATGCTCTCTACGCTGTGTTTATTACTTGTTTCAGGACACACCGTACTCTTCTCCAGAGTGCCTGTTGGCAATTTACGTCCCGCCCATCAGCGTAGCAAGGCTCCCATGTCTCCATGGCCTGTCCTGCTTTTCTGGTTTTTAGACTTTGTTCAGCATGGCCCTTTTGACCGAGGGCAAGCGAGACTTCTTTGTAGCGCTGATTTGCCCTTCCAGCTTGCTTGTTTGGCCAAAAAGGGCGTATGCGTTTTTTCCTGAATATATTCAGGAAAAAACGCATACGCCCTTTTTGGCCAAGGGCATCATTGTCAACGTTTTGCCGCTTTTCATGTGCTTTAAAGGCGAGTTGAATCTACCTCCTGAAATCTGTTTCCGGCAAATCTGCCTTGCTTTCAAATCTTCTTCGTTGCCTTCCCTCAATATATTTGTGGACGAGAGTTCTCATTTATAACTCTGCACGTTTGTGAATTGCAGTGCCCCTGAGCTCCATTTGTCTCCTCGCTTTTTTGGGAGCTGGCCACAAAAGCGCAGGATTGCTTCAGGCCCTATTTTGGTTCTGGGGGGCAGGCTGAGCCTGTGGTTCATTCTTCTTCCTGATGGGAAAATGGAGTGACCTGTGCCTGTCCCAACACCTAGGGCTAGTCTCTCGTTGGTTCCCCATCTTCCCGTTCATCCTCAGGACAAATTGCAACCTGGACGAAACAGGAGGTTAAAGGTGCTGATTCTCCAAGTAGGGAGATGGTTAGTCAAGCGGCTGGAATGGCGAACCCGAGCACAAGGAGAGGAGAAATGAGGTGCGTTTTAGAAACCTTTCCCGATCTCACGGCATACCATCTTCTGGGTTTCCCATGCATGTTTTGATGTAGGAAGATTCCCTTGTACCTGGAGATTTGAGACCCATCGGGTGGGTACCCCGCGGTATTATTTTAAAGTATCTGCATTTGCTCACCCAACCTCACCAATCCTCTCAGCCCCAAGAGTGTCCAGCCTTATGTCTCATCCAGCTGTGGGTCTAGATATGGTCAATCCAGGTTGCATCAGAGACCCTGAACGGATTTTGTAAGAATTTCTCTCTCTTTCACTGTCTTTGCTTTGTGGGTTTTTTAAAGTAATGTATGTTTAGAATGGGGTTTGGCTGCTTTTCCCTGCTGTGTTTATGCCGCTTTACACCCTCTTGATTCACTTGCAGAGAGATATCGATACATAGGTTTTCAGATTCATACTAGTCAGATATATTCTTGTGCGGTGACTAGGGGGTGTTGAGTCCAGTTCACTGAGCAGGGAGTAGGCCTTGTCTATTACATATTTGGCTTATGGAGCGGTGTCTGAGCTAATTTCAAACCCTTGTTTTATGCATCACCCCACCTCACCTTTCCCGTTAAGCAGCCATAGTGTGTCTTCTAAAGGTGTGACTCTGTTCTGTTTTGTAATTCAGTTCAAGTGTAGCGATTTTGACATTCCCTCTCTAAGCGATATCTTAGGATAAGTGTCTTTTTCTGTGTGACTTATTTCACTTAGAATCATCGTACCTAAATCCACTCATCATGCTGCTAACTAGCCTTATGACATTGATTTCATGGCTGAGTGATATTCCATTGTGCCAAGTACCACCATTTCTTTATCCATTTTTCTCTTTCCTGGGATATTGAAGGTGTACCGAAGCGGAGGTTCTTGGAAACAGAGCAGCCGTAAACTTTAGGGTGCCTGTGTCTTTTTGATTTTTAGTTTTCCCAATTTATACGCCCATGAGTGGAAGTGCCCTATGCTCTCTACGCTGTGTTTATTACTTCTTTCAGGACACACCGTACTCTTCTCCAGAGTGCCTGTTGGCAATTTATATCCCGCCCATCAGCGTAGCAAGGCTCCCATGTCTCCATGGCTTGTCCTGCTTTTCTGGTTTTTACTGTTTGTTCAGCATGGCCCTTTTGACCGAGGGCAAGCGAGACTTCTTTGTAGCGCTGATTTGCCCTTCCGGCTTGCTTGGTTGGCCAAAAAGGGCGTATGCGTTTTTTCCTGAATATATTCAGGAAAAAACGCATACGCCCTTTTTGGCCAAGGGCCTCATTGTCAACGTTTTGCCGCTTTTCATGTGCTTTAAAGGCGAGTTGAATCTACCTCCTGAAATCTGTTTCCTGCAAATCTGCCTTGCTTTCAAATCCTCTTCGTTGCCTTCCCTCAATATATTTGTGGACGAGAGTTCTCATTTATAACTCTGCACGTTTGTGAATTGCAGTGCCCCTGAGCTCCATTTGTCTCCTCGCTTTTTTGGGAGCTGGCCGCAAAAGCGCAGGATTGCTTCAGGCCCTATTTTGGTTCTGGGGGGCAGGCTGAGCCTGTGGTTCATTCTTCTTCCTGATGGGAAAATGGAGTGACCTGTGCCTGTCCCAACACCTAGGGCTAGTCTTTCGTTGGTTCCCCGTCTTCCCGTTCATCCTCAGGACAAATTGCAACCTGGACGAAACAGTAGGTTAAAGGTGCTGATTCTCCAAGTAGGGAGATGGTTAGTCAAGCGGCTGGAATGGCGAACCCGAGCACAAGGAGAGGAGAAATGAGGTGCGTTTTAGAAACCTTTCCCGATCTCACGGCATACCATCTTCTGGGTTTCCCATGCATGTTTTGATGTAGGAAGATTCCCTTGTACCTGGAGATTTGAGACCCATGGGGTGGGTACCCCGCGGTATTATTTTAAAGTATCTGCATTTGCTCACCCAACCTCACCAATCCTCTCAGCCCCAAGAGTGTCCAGCCTTATGTCTCATCCAGCTGTGGGTCTAGATATGGTCAATCCAGGTTGCATCAGAGACCCTGAACGGATTTTGTAAGAATTTCTCTCTCTTTCACTGTCTTTGCTTTGTGGGTTTTTTAAAGTAATGTATGTTTAGAATGGGGTTTGGCTGCTTTTCCCTGCTGTGTTTATGCCGCTTTACACCCTCTTGATTCACTTGCAGAGAGATATCGATACATAGGTTTTCAGATTCATACTAGTCAGATATATTCTTGTGTGGTGACTAGGGGGTGTTGAGTCCAGTTCACTGAGCAGGGAGTAGGCCTTGTCTATTACATATTTGGCTTATGGAGCGGTGTCTGAGCTAATTTCAAACCCTTGTTTTATGCATCACCCCACCTCACCTTTCCCGTTAAGCAGCCATAGTGTGTCTTCTAAAGGTGTGACTCTGTTCTGTTTTGTAATTCAGTTCAAGTGTAGCGATTTTGACATTCCCTCTATAAGCGATATCTTAGGATAAGTGTCTTTTTCTGTGTGACTTATTTCACTTAGAGTCATCGTACCTAAATCCACTCATCATGCTGCTAACTAGCCTTATGACATTGATTTCATGGCTGAGTGATATTCCATTGTGCCAAGTACCACCATTTCTTTATCCATTTTTCTCTTTCCTGGGATATTGAAGGTGTACCGAAGCGGAGGTTCTTGGAAACAGAGCAGCCGTAAACTTTAGGGTGCCTGTGTCTTGTTGATTTTTAGTTTTCCCAATTTATACGCCCTTGAGTGGAAGTGCCCTATGCTCTCTACGCTGTGTTTATTACTTGTTTCAGGACACACCGTACTCTTCTCCAGAGTGCCTGTTGGCAATTTACATCCCGCCCATCAGCGTAGCAAGGCTCCCATGTCTCCATGGCCTGTCCTGCTTTTCTGGTTTTTACTGTTTGTTCAGCATGGCCCTTTTGACCGAGGGCAAGCGAGACTTCTTTGTAGCGCTGATTTGCCCTTCTGGCTTGCTTGGTTGGCCAAAAAGGGCGTATGCGTTTTTTTGCTGAATATATTCAGGAAAAAACGCATACGCCCTTTTTGGCCAAGGGCATCATTGTCAACGTTTTGCCGCTTTTCATGTGCTTTAAAGGTGAGTCGAATCTACCTCCTGAAATCTGTTTCCTGCAAATCTGCCTTGCTTTCAAATCCTCTTCGTTGCCTTCCCTCAATATATTTGTGGTCGAGAGTTCAAATTTATAACTCTGCACGTTTGTGAATTGCAGTGCCCCTGAGCTCCATTTGTCTCCTCGCTTTTTTGGGAGCTGGCCGCAAAAGCGCAGGATTGCTTCAGGCCCTATTTTGGTTCTGGGGGGCAGGCTGAGCCTGTGGTTCATTCTTCTTCCTGATGGGAAAATGGAGTGACCTATGCCTGTCCCAACACCTAGGGCTCGTCTCTCGTTGGTTCCGCGTCTTCCCGTTCATCCTCAGGACAAATTGCAACCTGTACAATCAGGAGGTTAAAGGTGCTGATTCTCCAAGTAGGGAGATGGTTAGTCAAGCGGCTGGAATGGCGAACCCGAGCACAAGGAGAGGAGAAATGAGGTGCGTTTTAGAAACCTTTCCCGATCTCATGGCATACCATCTTCTGGGTTTCCCATGCATGTTTTGATGTAGGAAGATTCCCTTGTACCTGGAGATTTGAGACCCATGGGGTGTGTTCCCCGCAGTGTTACTTTAAAGTATCTGCATTTGCTCACCCAACCTCACCAACCCTCTCAGCCCCAAGAATGTCCAGCCTTATGTCTCATCCAGCTGTGGGTCTTGATATGGTCAATCCAGGTTGCATCATAGACCCTGAACGGATTTTGTAAGAATTTCTCTCTCTTTCACTGTCTTTGTTTTGTGGGCTTTTTAAAGTAATTTATGTTTAGAATCGGGCTTGGCTGCTTTTCCCTGCTGTGTTGATGCCGCTTTACACCCTCTTGATTCACTTGCAGAGAGATATCGATACATAGGTTTTCAGATTCTTACTAGTCAGATATATTCTTGTGCGGTGACTAGGGGGTGTTGAGTCCAGTTCACTGAGCAGGGAGTAGGCCTTGTCTATTACATATTTGGCTTATGGAGCGGTGTCTGAGCTAATTTCAAACCCTTGTTTTATGCATCACCCCACCTCACCTTTCCCGTTAAGCAGCCATAGTGTGTCTTCTAAAGGTGTGACTCTGTTCTGTTTTGTAATTCAGTTCAAGTGTAGCGATTTTGACATTCCCTCTATAAGCGATATCTTAGGATAAGTGTCTTTTTCTGTGTGACTTATTTCACTTAGAATCATCGTATCTAAATCCACTCATCATGCTGCTAACTAGCCTTATGACATTGATTTCATGGCTGAGTGATATTCCACTGTGCCAAGTACCACCATTTCTTTATCCATTTTTCTCTTTCCTGGGATATTGAAGGTGTACCGAAGTGGAGGTTCTTGGAAACAGAGCAGCCGTAAACTTTAGGGTGCCTGTGTCTTGTTGATTTTTAGTTTTCCCAATTTATACGCCCATGAGTGGAAGTGCCCTATGCTCTCAACGCTGTGTTTATTACTTGTTTCAGGACACACCGTACTCTTCTCCAGAGTGCCTGTTGGCAATTTACATCCCGCCCATCAGCGTAGCAAGGCTTCCATGTCTCCATGGCCTGTCCTGCTTTTCTGGTTTTTACACTTTGTTCAGCATGGCCCTTTTGACCGAGGGCAAGCGAGACTTCTTTGTAGCGCTGATTTGCCCTTCCGGCTTGCTTGGTTGGCCAAAAAGGGCGTATGCGTTTTTTCCTGAATATATTCAGGAAAAAACGCATACGCCCTTTTTGGCCAAGGGCATCATTGTCAACGTTTTGCCGCTTTTCATGTGCTTTAAAGGCGAGTCGAATCTACCTCCTGAAATCTGTTTCCTGCAAATCTGCCTTGCTTTCAAATCCTCTTCGTTGCCTTCCCTCAATATATTTGTGGACGAGAGTTCTCATTTATAACTCTGCACGTTTGTGAATTGCAGTGCCCCTGAGCTCCATTTGTCTCCTCGCTTTTTTGGGAGCTGGCCGCAAAAGCGCAGGATTGCTTCAGGCCCTATTTTGGTTCTGGGGGGCAGGCTGAGCCTGTGGTTCATTCTTCTTCCTGATGGGAAAATGGAGTGACCTGTGCCTGTCCCAACACCTAGGGCTAGTCTTTCGTTGGTTCCCCGTCTTCCCGTTCATCCTCAGGACAAATTGCAACCTGGACGAAACAGTAGGTTAAAGGTACTGATTCTCCAAGTAGGGAGATGGTTAGTCAAGCGGCTGGAATGGCGAACCCGAGCACAAGGAGAGGAGAAATGAGGTGCGTTTTAGAAACCTTTCCCGATCTCACGGCATACCATCTTCTGGGTTTCCCATGCATGTTTTGATGTAGGAAGATTCCCTTGTACCTGGAGATTTGAGACCCATGGGGTGGGTACCCCGCGGTATTACTTTAAAGTATCTGCATTTGCTCACCCAACCTCACCAATCCTCTCAGCCCCAAGAGTGTCCAGCCTTATGTCTCATCCAGCTGTGGGTCTAGATATGGTCAATCCAGGTTGCATCAGAGACCCTGAACGGATTTTGTAAGAATTTCTCTCTCTTTCACTGTCTTTGCTTTGTGGGTTTTTTAAAGTAATGTATGTTTAGAATGGGGTTTGGCTGCTTTTCCCTGCTGTGTTTATGCCGCTTTACACCCTCTTGATTCACTTGCAGAGAGATATCGATACATAGGTTTTCAGATTCATACTAGTCAGATATATTCTTGTGCGGTGACTAGGGGGTGTTGAGTCCAGTTCACTGAGCAGGGAGTAGGCCTTGTCTATTACATATTTGGCTTATGGAGCGGTGTCTGAGCTAATTCCAAACCCTTGTTTTATGCATCACCCCACCTCACCTTTCCCGTTAAGCAGCCATAGTGTGTCTTCTAAAGGTGTGACTCTGTTCTGTTTTGTAATTCAGTTCAAGTGTAGCGATTTTGACATTCCCTCTATAAGCGATATCTTAGGATAAGTGTCTTTTTCTGTGTGACTTATTTCACTTAGAATCATCGTATCTAAATCCACTCATCATGCTGCTAACTAGCCTTATGACATTGATTTCATGGCTGAGTGATATTCCATTGTGCCAAGTACCACCATTTCTTTATCCATTTTTCTCTTTCCTGGGATATTGAAGGTGTACCGAAGTAGAGGTTCTTGGAAACAGAGCAGCCGTAAACTTTAGGGTGCCTGTGTCTTGTTGATTTTTAGTTTTCCCAATTTATACGCCCTTGAGTGGAAGTGCCCTATGCTCTCTACGCTGTGTTTATTACTTGTTTCAGGACACACCGTACTCTTCTCCAGAGTGCCTGTTGGCAATTTACATCCCGCCCATCAGCGTAGCAAGGCTTCCATGTCTCCATGGCCTGTCCTGCTTTTCTGGTTTTTACACTTTGTTCAGCATGGCCCTTTTGACCGAGGGCAAGCGAGACTTCTTTGTAGCGCTGATTTGCCCTTCCGGCTTGCTTGGTTGGCCAAAAAGGGCGTATGCGTTTTTTCCTGAATATATTCAGGAAAAAACGCATACGCCCTTTTTGGCCAAGGGCATCATTGTCAACGTTTTGCCGCTTTTCATGTGCTTTAAAGGCGAGTCGAATCTACCTCCTGAAATCTGTTTCCTGCAAATCTGCCTTGCTTTCAAATCCTCTTTGTTGCCTTCCCTCAATATATTTGTGGACGAGAGTTCTCATTTATAACTCTGCACGTTTGTGAATTGCAGTGCCCCTGAGCTCCATTTGTCTCCTCGCTTTTTTGGGAGCTGGCCGCAAAAGCGCAGGATTGCTTCAGGCCCTATTTTGGTTCTGGGGGGCAGGCTGAGCCTGTGGTTCATTCTTCTTCCTGATGGGAAAATGGAGTGACCTATGCCTGTCCCAACACCTACGTCTCGTCTCTCGTTGGTTCCGCGTCTTCCCGTTCATCCTCAGGACAAATTGCAACCTGTACAATCAAGAGGTTAAAGGTGCTGATTCTCCAAGTAGGGAGATGGTTAGTCAAGCGGCTGGAATGGCGAACCCGAGCACAAGGAGAGGAGAAATGAGGTGCGTTTTAGAAACCTTTCCCGATCTCATGGCATACCATCTTCTGGGTTTCCCATGCATGTTTTGATGTAGGAAGATTCCCTTGTACCTGGAGATTTGAGACCCATGGGGTGTGTTCCCCGCAGTGTTACTTTAAAGTATCTGCATTTGCTCACCCAACCTCACCAACCCTCTCAGCCCCAAGAATGTCCAGCCTTATGTCTCATCCAGCTGTGGGTCTTGATATGGTCAATCCAGGTTGCATCATAGACCCTGAACGGATTTTGTAAGAATTTCTCTCTCTTTCACTGTCTTTGTTTTGTGGGTTTTTTAAAGTAATTTATGTTTAGAATCGGGCTTGGCTGCTTTTCCCTGCTGTGTTGATGCCGCTTTACACCCTCTTGATTCACTTGCAGAGAGATATCGATACATAGGTTTTCAGATTCTTACTAGTCAGATATATTCTTGTGCGGTGACTAGGGGGTGTTGAGTCCAGTTCACTGAGCAGGGAGTAGGCCTTGTCTATTACATATTTGGCTTATGGAGCGGTGTCTGAGCTAATTTCAAACCCTTGTTTTATGCATCACCCCACCTCACCTTTCCCGTTAAGCAGCCATAGTGTGTCTTCTAAAGGTGTGACTCTGTTCTGTTTTGTAATTCAGTTCAAGTGTAGCGATTTTGACATTCCCTCTATAAGCGATATCTTAGGATAAGTGTCTTTTTCTGTGTGACTTATTTCACTTAGAATCATCGTATCTAAATCCACTCATCATGCTGCTAACTAGCCTTATGACATTGATTTCATGGCTGAGTGATATTCCACTGTGCCAAGTACCACCATTTCTTTATCCATTTTTCTCTTTCCTGGGATATTGAAGGTGTACCGAAGTGGAGGTTCTTGGAAACAGAGCAGCCGTAAACTTTAGGGTGCCTGTGTCTTGTTGATTTTTAGTTTTCCCAATTTATACGCCCATGAGTGGAAGTGCCCTATGCTCTCAACGCTGTGTTTATTACTTGTTTCAGGACACACCGTACTCTTCTCCAGAGTGCCTGTTGGCAATTTACATCCCGCCCATCAGCGTAGCAAGGCTTCCATGTCTCCATGGCCTGTCCTGCTTTTCTGGTTTTTACACTTTGTTCAGCATGGCCCTTTTGACCGAGGGCAAGCGAGACTTCTTTGTAGCGCTGATTTGCCCTTCCGGCTTGCTTGGTTGGCCAAAAAGGGCGTATGCGTTTTTTCCTGAATATATTTAGGAAAAAACGCATACGCCCTTTTTGGCCAAGGGCATCATTGTCAACGTTTTGCCGCTTTTCATGTGCTTTAAAGGCGAGTCGAATCTACCTCCTGAAATCTGTTTCCTGCAAATCTGCCTTGCTTTCAAATCCTCTTCGTTGCCTTCCCTCAATATATTTGTGGACGAGAGTTCTCATTTATAACTCTGCACGTTTGTGAATTGCAGTGCCCCTGAGCTCCATTTGTCTCCTCGCTTTTTTGGGAGCTGGCCGCAAAAGCGCAGGATTGCTTCAGGCCCTATTTTGGTTCTGGGGGGCAGGCTGAGCCTGTGGTTCATTCTTCTTCCTGATGGGAAAATGGAGTGACCTGTGCCTGTCCCAACACCTAGGGCTAGTCTTTCGTTGGTTCCCCGTCTTCCCGTTCATCCTCAGGACAAATTGCAACCTGGACGAAACAGTAGGTTAAAGGTGCTGATTCTCCAAGTAGGGAGATGGTTAGTCAAGCGGCTGGAATGGCGAACCCGAGCACAAGGAGAGGAGAAATGAGGTGCGTTTTAGAAACCTTTCCCGATCTCACGGCATACCATCTTCTGGGTTTCCCATGCATGTTTTGATGTAGGAAGATTCCCTTGTACCTGGAGATTTGAGACCCATGGGGTGGGTACCCCGCGGTATTACTTTAAAGGATCTGCAATTGCTCACCCAACCTCACCAATCCTCTCAGCCCCAAGAGTGTCCAGCCTTATGTCTCATCCAGCTGTGGGTCTAGATATGGTCAATCCAGGTTGCATCAGAGACCCTGAATGGATTTTGTAAGAATTTCTCTCTCTTTCACTGTCTTTGCTTTGTGGGTTTTTTAAAGTAATGTATGTTTAGAATGGGGTTTGGCTGCTTTTCCCTGCTGTGTTTATGCCGCTTTACACCCTCTTGATTCACTTGCAGAGAGATATCGATACATAGGTTTTCAGATTCATACTAGTCAGATATATTCTTGTGCGGTGACTAGGGGGTGTTGAGTCCAGTTCACTGAGCAGGGAGTAGGCCTTGTCTATTACATATTTGGCTTATGGAGCGGTGTCTGAGCTAATTCCAAACCCTTGTTTTATGCATCACCCCACCTCACCTTTCCCGTTAAGCAGCCATAGTGTGTCTTCTAAAGGTGTGACTCTGTTCTGTTTTGTAATTCAGTTCAAGTGTAGCGATTTTGACATTCCCTCTATAAGCGATATCTTAGGATAAGTGTCTTTTTCTGTGTGACTTATTTCACTTAGAGTCATCGTACCTAAATCCACTCGTCATGCTGCTAACTAGCCTTATGACATTGATTTCATGGCTGAGTGATATTCCATTGTGCCAAGTACCACCATTTCTTTATCCATTTTTCTCTTTCCTGGGATATTGAAGGTGTACCGAAGTGGAGGTTCTTGGAAACAGAGCAGCCGTAAACTTTAGGGTGCCTGTGTCTTGTTGATTTTTAGTTTTCCCAATTTATACGCCCTTGAGTGGAAGTGCCCTATGCTCTCTACGCTGTGTTTATTACTTGTTTCAGGACACACCGTACTCTTCTCCAGAGTGCCTGTTGGCAATTTACATCCCGCCCATCAGCGTAGCAAGGCTCCCATGTCTCCATGGCCTGTCCTGCTTTTCTGGTTTTTACTGTTTGTTCAGCATGGCCCTTTTGACCGAGGGCAAGCGAGACTTCTTTGTAGCGCTGATTTGCCCTTCCGGCTTGCTTGGTTGGCCAAAAAGGGCGTATGCGTTTTTTCCTGAATATATTCAGGAAAAAACGCATACGCCCTTTTTGGCCAAGGGCATCATTGTCAACGTTTTGCCGCTTTTCATGTGCTTTAAAGGCGAGTCGAATCTACCTCCTGAAATCTGTTTCCTGCAAATCTGCCTTGCTTTCAAATCCTCTTCGTTGCCTTCCCTCAAAATATTTGTGGACGAGAGTTCTCATTTATAACTCTGCACGTTTGTGAATTGCAGTGCCCCTGAGCTCCATTTGTCTCCTCGCTTTTTTGGGAGCTGGCCGCAAAAGCGCAGGATTGCTTCAGGCCCTATTTTGGTTCTGGGGGGCAGGCTGAGCCTGTGGTTCATTCTTCTTCCTGATGGGAAAATGGAGTGACCTGTGCCTGTCCCAACACCTAGGGCTAGTCTTTCGTTGGTTCCCCGTCTTCCCGTTCATCCTCAGGACAAATTGCAACCTGGACGAAACAGTAGGTTAAAGGTGCTGATTCTCCAAGTAGGGAGATGGTTAGTCAAGCGGCTGGAATGGCGAACCCGAGCACAAGGAGAGGAGAAATGAGGTGCGTTTTAGAAACCTTTCCCGATCTCACGGCATACCATCTTCTGGGTTTCCCATGCATGTTTTGATGTAGGAAGATTCCCTTGTACCTGGAGATTTGAGACCCATGGGGTGGGTACCAAGCGGTATTACTTTAAAGTATCTGCATTTGCTCACCCAACCTCACCAATCCTCTCAGCCCCAAGAGTGTCCAGCCTTATGTCTCATCCAGCTGTGGGTCTAGATATGGTCAATCCAGGTTGCTTCAGAGACCCTGAACGGATTTTGTAAGAATTTCTCTCTCTTTCACTGTCTTTGCTTTGTGGGTTTTTTAAAGTAATGTATGTTTAGAATGGGGTTTGGCTGCTTTTCCCTGCTGTGTTTATGCCGCTTTACACCCTCTTGATTCACTTGCAGAGAGATATCGATACATAGGTTTTCAGATTCATACTAGTCAGATATATTCTTGTGCGGTGACTAGGGGGTGTTGAGTCCAGTTCACTGAGCAGGGAGTAGGCCTTGTCTATTACATATTTGGCTTATGGAGCGGTGTCTGAGCTAATTCCAAACCCTTGTTTTATGCATCACCCCACCTCACCTTTCCCGTTAAGCAGCCATAGTGTGTCTTCTAAAGGTGTGACTCTGTTCTGTTTGGTAATTCAGTTCAAGTGTAGCGATTTTGACATTCCCTCTATAAGCGATATCTTAGGATAAGTGTCTTTTTCTGTGTGACTTATTTCACTTAGAATCATCGTATCTAAATCCACTCATCATGCTGCTAACTAGCCTTATGACATTGATTTCATGGCTGAGTGATATTCCATTGTGCCAAGTACCACCATTTCTTTATCCATTTTTCTCTTTCCTGGGATATTGAAGGTGTACCGAAGTAGAGGTTCTTGGAAACAGAGCAGCCGTAAACTTTAGGGTGCCTGTGTCTTGTTGATTTTTAGTTTTCCCAATTTATACGCCCTTGAGTGGAAGTGCCCTATGCTCTCTACGCTGTGTTTATTACTTGTTTCAGGACACACCGTACTCTTCTCCAGAGTGCCTGTTGGCAATTTACATCCCGCCCATCAGCGTAGCAAGGCTCCCATGTCTCCATGGCCTGTCCTGCTTTTCTGGTTTTTACTGTTTGTTCAGCATGGCCCTTTTGACCGAGGGCAAGCGAGACTTCTTTGTAGCGCTGATTTGCCCTTCCGGCTTGCTTGGTTGGCCAAAAAGGGCGTATGCGTTTTTTCCTGAATATATTCAGGAAAAAACGCATACGCCCTTTTTGGCCAAGGGCATCATTGTCAACGTTTTGCCGCTTTTCATGTGCTTTAAAGGCGAGTCGAATCTACCTCCTGAAATCTGTTTCCTGCAAATCTGCCTTGCTTTCAAATCCTCTTCGTTGCCTTCCCTCAATATATTTGTGGACGAGAGTTCTCATTTATAACTCTGCACGTTTGTGAATTGCAGTGCCCCTGAGCTCCATTTGTCTCCTCGCTTTTTTGGGAGCTGGCCGCAAAAGCGCAGGATTGCTTCAGGCCCTATTTTGGTTCTGGGGGGCAGGCTGAGCCTGTGGTTCATTCTTCTTCCTGATGGGAAAATGGAGTGACCTGTGCCTGTCCCAACACCTAGGGCTCGTCTCTCGTTGGTTCCGCGTCTTCCCGTTCATCCTCAGGACAAATTGCAACCTGTACAATCAGGAGGTTAAAGGTGCTGATTCTCCAAGTAGGGAGAAGGTTAGTCAAGGGGCTGGAATGGCGAACCCGAGCACAAGGAGAGGAGAAATGAGGTGCGTTTTAGAAACCTTTCCCGATCTCATGGCATACCATCTTCTGGGTTTCCCATGCATGTTTTGATGTAGGAAGATTCCCTTGTACCTGGAGATTTGAGACCCATGGGGTGTGTTCCCCGCAGTGTTACTTTAAAGTATCTGCATTTGCTCACCCAACCTCACCAACCCTCTCAGCCCCAAGAGTGTCCAGCCTTATGTCTCATCCAGCTGTGGGTCTTGATATGGTCAATCCAGGTTGCATCATAGACCCTGAACGGATTTTGTAAGAATTTCTCTCTCTTTCACTGTCTTTGTTTTGTGGGTTTTTTAAAGTAATTTATGTTTAGAATCGGGCTTGGCTGCTTTTCCCTGCTGTGTTGATGCCGCTTTACACCCTCTTGATTCACTTGCAGAGAGATATCGATACATAGGTTTTCAGATTCTTACTAGTCAGATATATTCTTGTGTGTTGACTAGGGTGTGTTGAGTCCAGTTCACTGAGCAGGGAGTAGGCCTTGTCTATTACATATTTGGCTTATGGAGCGGTGTCTGAGCTAATTTCAAACCCTTGTTTTATGCATCACCCCACCTCACCATTCCCGTTAAGCAGCCATAGTGTGTCTTCTAAAGGTGTGACTCTGTTCTGTTTTGTAATTCAGTTCAAGTGTAGCGATTTTGACATTCCCTCTATAAGCGATATCTTAGGATAAGTGTCTTTTTCTGTGTGACTTATTTCACTTAGAATCATCGTATCTAAATCCACTCATCATGCTGCTAACTAGCCTTATGACATTGATTTCATGGCTGAGTGATATTCCACTGTGCCAAGTACCACCATTTCTTTATCCATTTTTCTCTTTCCTGGGATATTGAAGGTGTACCGAAGTGGAGGTTCTTGGAAACAGAGCAGCCGTAAACTTTAGGGTGCCTGTGTCTTGTTGATTTTTAGTTTTCCCAATTTATACGCCCATGAGTGGAAGTGCCCTATGCTCTCAACGCTGTGTTTATTACTTGTTTCAGGACACACCGTACTCTTCTCCAGAGTGCCTGTTGGCAATTTACATCCCGCCCATCAGCGTAGCAAGGCTTCCATGTCTCCATGGCCTGTCCTGCTTTTCTGGTTTTTACACTTTGTTCAGCATGGCCCTTTTGACCGAGGGCAAGCGAGACTTCTTTGTAGCGCTGATTTGCCCTTCCGGCTTGCTTGGTTGGCCAAAAAGGGCGTATGCGTTTTTTCCTGAATATATTCAGGAAAAAACGCATACGCCCTTTTTGGCCAAGGGCATCATTGTCAACGTTTTGCTGCTTTTCATGTGCTTTAAAGGCGAGTCGAATCTACCTCCTGAAATCTGTTTCCTGCAAATCTGCCTTGCTTTCAAATCCTCTTCGTTGCCTTCCCTCAATATATTTGTGGACGAGAGTTCTCATTTATAACTCTGCACGTTTGTGAATTGCAGTGCCCCTGAGCTCCATTTGTCTACTCGCTTTTTTGGGAGCTGGCAGCAAAAGCGCAGGATTGCTTCAGGCCCTATTTTGGTTCTGGGGGGCCGGCTGAGCCTGTGGTTCATTCTTCTTCCTGATGGGAAAATGGAGTGACCTGTGCCTGTCCCAACACCTAGGGCTAGTCTTTCGTTGGTTCCCCGTCTTCCCGTTCATCCTCAGGACAAATTGCAACCTGGACGAAACAGTAGGTTAAAGGTGCTGATTCTCCAAGCAGGGAGATGGTTAGTCAAGCGGCTGGAATGGCGAACCCGAGCACAAGGAGAGGAGAAATGAGGTGCGTTTTAGAAACCTTTCCCGATCTCACGGCATACCATCTTCTGGGTTTCCCATGCATGTTTTGTTGTAGGAAGATTCCCTTGTACCTGGAGATTTGAGACCCATGGGGTGGGTACCCCGCGGTATTACTTTAAAGTATCTGCATTTGCTCACCCAACCTCACCAATCCTCTCAGCCCCAAGAGTGTCCAGCCTTATGTCTCATCCAGCTGTGGGTCTTGATATGGTCAATCCAGGTTGCATCATAGACCCTGAACGGATTTTGTAAGAATTTCTCTCTCTTTCACTGTCTTTGTTTTGTGGGTTTTTTAAAGTAATTTATGTTTAGAATCGGGCTTGGCTGCTTTTCCCTGCTGTGTTTATGCCGCTTTACACCCTCTTGATTCACTTGCAGAGAGATATCGATACATAGGTTTTCAGATTCATACTAGTCAGATATATTCTTGTGCGGTGACTAGGGGGTGTTGAGTCCAGTTCACTGAGCAGGGAGTAGGCCTTGTCTATTACATATTTGGCTTATGGAGCGGTGTCTGAGCTAATTCCAAACCCTTGTTTTATGCATCACCCCACCTCACCTTTCCCGTTAAGCAGCCATAGTGTGTCTTCTAAAGGTGTGACTCTGTTCTGTTTTGTAATTCAGTTCAAGTGTAGCGATTTTGACATTCCCTCTATAAGCGATATCTTAGGATAAGTGTCTTTTTCTGTGTGACTTATTTCACTTAGAGTCATCGTACCTAAATCCACTCATCATGCTGCTAACTAGCCTTATGACATTGATTTCATGGCTGAGTGATATTCCATTGTGCCAAGTACCACCATTTCTTTATCCATTTTTCTCTTTCCTGGGATATTGAAGGTGTACCGAAGTGGAGGTTCTTGGAAACAGAGCAGCCGTAAACTTTAGGGTGCCTGTGTCTTGTTGATTTTTAGTTTTCCCAATTTATACGCCCTTGAGTGGAAGTGCCCTATGCTCTCTACGCTGTGTTTATTACTTGTTTCAGGACACACCGTACTCTTCTCCAGAGTGCCTGTTGGCAATTTACATCCCGCCCATCAGCGTAGCAAGGCTCCCATGTCTCCATGGCCTGTCCTGCTTTTCTGGTTTTTACACTTTGTTCAGCATGGCCCTTTTGACCGAGGGCAAGCGAGACTTCTTTGTAGCGCTGATTTGCCCTTCCGGCTTGCTTGGTTGGCCAAAAAGGGCGTATGCGTTTTTTCCTGAATATATTCAGGAAAAAACGCATACGCCCTTTTTGGCCAAGGGCATCATTGTCAACGTTTTGCCGCTTTTCATGTGCTTTAAAGGCGAGTCGAATCTACCTCCTGAAATCTGTTTCCTGCAAATCTGCCTTGCTTTCAAATCCTCTTCGTTGCCTTCCCTCAATATATTTGTGGACGAGAGTTCTCATTTATAACTCTGCACATTTGTGAATTGCAGTGCCCCTGAGCTCCATTTGTCTCCTCGCTTTTTTGGGAGCTGGCCGCAAAAGCGCAGGATTGCTTCAGGCCCTATTTTGGTTCTGGGGGGCAGGCTGAGCCTGTGGTTCATTCTTCTTCCTGATGGGAAAATGGAGTGACCTGTGCCTGTCCCAACACCTAGGGCTAGTCTTTCGTTGGTTCCCCGTCTTCCCGTTCATCCTCAGGACAAATTGCAACCTGGACGAAACAGTAGGTTAAAGGTGCTGATTCTCCAAGTAGGGAGATGGTTATTCAAGCGGCTGGAATGGCGAACCCGAGCACAAGGAGAGGAGAAATGAGGTGCGTTTTAGAAACCTTTCCCGATCTCACGGCATACCATCTTCTGGGTTTCCCATGCATGTTTTGATGTATGAAGATGCCCTTGTACCTGGAGATTTGAGACCCATGGGGTGGGTACCCCGCGGTATTATTTTAAAGTATCTGCATTTGCTCACCCAACCTCACCAATCCTCTCAGCCCCAAGAGTGTCCAGCCTTATGTCTCATCCAGCTGTGGGTCTAGATATGGTCAATCCAGGTTGCATCAGAGACCCTGAACGGATTTTGTAAGAATTTCTCTCTCTTTCACTGTCTTTGTTTTGTGGGTTTTTTAAAGTAATTTATGTTTAGAATCGGGCTTGGCTGCTTTTCCCTGCTGTGTTTATGCCGCTTTACACCCTCTTAATTCACTTGCAGAGAGATATCGATACATAGTTTTTCAGATTCATACTAGTCAGATATATTCTTGTGCGGTGACTAGGGGGTGTTGAGTCCAGTTCACTGAGCAGGGAGTAGGCCTTGTCTATTACATATTTGGCTTATGGAGCGGTGTCTGAGCTAATTCCAAACCCTTGTTTTATGCATCACCCCACCTCACCTTTCCCGTTAAGCAGCCATAGTGTGTCTTCTAAAGGTGTGACTCTGTTCTGTTTTGTAATTCAGTTCAAGTGTAGCGATTTTGACATTCCCTCTATAAGCGATATCTTAGGATAAGTGTCTTTTTCTGTGTGACTTATTTCACTTAGAGTCATCGTACCTAAATCCACTCATCATGCTGCTAACTAGCCTTATGACATTGATTTCATGGCTGAGTGATATTCCATTGTGCCAAGTACCACCATTTGTTTATCCATTTTTCTCTTTCCTGGGATATTGAAGGTGTACCGAAGCGGAGGTTCTTGGAAACAGAGCAGCCGTAAACTTTAGGGTGCCTGTGTCTTGTTGATTTTTAGTTTTCCCAATTTATACGCCCTTGAGTGGAAGTGCCCTATGCTCTCTACGCTGTGTTTATTACTTGTTTCAGGACACACCGTACTCTTCTCCAGAGTGCCTGTTGGCAATTTACATCCCGCCCATCAGCGTAGCAAGGCTCCCATGTCTCCATGGCCTGTCCTGCTTTTCTGGTTTTTACTGTTTGTTCAGCATGGCCCTTTTGACCGAGGGCAAGCGAGACTTCTTTGTAGCGCTGATTTGCCCTTCCGGCTTGCTTGGTTGGCCAAAAAGGGCGTATGCGTTTTTTCCTGAATATATTCAGGAAAAAACGCATACGCCCTTTTTGGCCAAGGGCATCATTGTCAACGTTTTGCCGCTTTTCATGTGCTTTAAAGGCGAGTCGAATCTACCTCCTGAAATCTGTTTCCTGCAAATCTGCCTTGCTTTCAAATCCTCTTCGTTGCCTTCCCTCAATATATTTGTGGACGAGAGTTCTCATTTATAACTCTGCACATTTGTGA
This sequence comes from Eubalaena glacialis, assembly GCF_028564815.1. Classification (NCBI taxonomy): domain Eukaryota; kingdom Metazoa; phylum Chordata; class Mammalia; order Artiodactyla; family Balaenidae; genus Eubalaena; species Eubalaena glacialis. The sequence goes on from NW_026871221.1 coordinate 660,680, forward strand.
ATTGCAGTGCCCCTGAGCTCCATTTGTCTCCTCGCTTTTTTGGGAGCTGGCCGCAAAAGCGCAGGATTGCTTCAGGCCCTATTTTGGTTCTGGGGGGCAGGCTGAGCCTGTGGTTCATTCTTCTTCCTGATGGGAAAATGGAGTGACCTGTGCCTGTCCCAACACCTAGGGCTAGTCTTTCGTTGGTTCCCCGTCTTCCCGTTCATCCTCAGGACAAATTGCAACCTGGACGAAACAGTAGGTTAAAGGTGCTGATTCTCCAAGTAGGGAGATGGTTATTCAAGCGGCTGGAATGGCGAACCCGAGCACAAGGAGAGGAGAAATGAGGTGCGTTTTAGAAACCTTTCCCGATCTCACGGCATACCATCTTCTGGGTTTCCCATGCATGTTTTGATGTATGAAGATGCCCTTGTACCTGGAGATTTGAGACCCATGGGGTGGGTACCCCGCGGTATTATTTTAAAGTATCTGCATTTGCTCACCCAACCTCACCAATCCTCTCAGCCCCAAGAGTGTCCAGCCTTATGTCTCATCCAGCTGTGGGTCTAGATATGGTCAATCCAGGTTGCATCAGAGACCCTGAACGGATTTTGTAAGAATTTCTCTCTCTTTCACTGTCTTTGTTTTGTGGGTTTTTTAAAGTAATTTATGTTTAGAATCGGGCTTGGCTGCTTTTCCCTGCTGTGTTTATGCCGCTTTACACCCTCTTGATTCACTTGCAGAGAGATATCGATACATAGTTTTTCAGATTTATACTAGTCAGATATATTCTTGTGCGGTGACTAGGGGGTGTTGAGTCCAGTTCACTGAGCAGGGAGTAGGCCTTGTCTATTACATATTTGGCTTATGGAGCGGTGTCTGAGCTAATTCCAAACCCTTGTTTTATGCATCACCCCACCTCACCTTTCCCGTTAAGCAGCCATAGTGTGTCTTCTAAAGGTGTGACTCTGTTCTGTTTTGTAATTCAGTTCAAGTGTAGCGATTTTGACATTCCCTCTATAAGCGATATCTTAGGATAAGTGTCTTTTTCTGTGTGACTTATTTCACTTAGAGTCATCGTACCTAAATCCACTCATCATGCTGCTAACTAGCCTTATGACATTGATTTCATGGCTGAGTGATATTCCATTGTGCCAAGTACCACCATTTGTTTATCCATTTTTCTCTTTCCTGGGATATTGAAGGTGTACCGAAGCGGAGGTTCTTGGAAACAGAGCAGCCGTAAACTTTAGGGTGCCTGTGTCTTGTTGATTTTTAGTTTTCCCAATTTATACGCCCTTGAGTGGAAGTGCCCTATGCTCTCTACGCTGTGTTTATTACTTGTTTCAGGACACACCGTACTCTTCTCCAGAGTGCCTGTTGGCAATTTACATCCCGCCCATCAGCGTAGCAAGGCTCCCATGTCTCCATGGCCTGTCCTGCTTTTCTGGTTTTTACTGTTTGTTCAGCATGGCCCTTTTGACCGAGGGCAAGCGAGACTTCTTTGTAGCGCTGATTTGCCCTTCCGGCTTGCTTGGTTGGCCAAAAAGGGCGTATGCGTTTTTTCCTGAATATATTCAGGAAAAAACGCATACGCCCTTTTTGGCCAAGGGCATCATTGTCAACGTTTTGCCGCTTTTCATGTGCTTTAAAGGCGAGTCGAATCTACCTCCTGAAATCTGTTTCCTGCAAATCTGCCTTGCTTTCAAATCCTCTTCGTTGCCTTCCCTCAATATATTTGTGGACGAGAGTTCTCATTTATAACTCTGCACGTTTGTGAATTGCAGTGCCCCTGAGCTCCATTTGTCTCCTCGCTTTTTTGGGAGCTGGCCGCAAAAGCGCAGGATTGCTTCAGGCCCTATTTTGGTTCTGGGGGGCCGGCTGAGCCTGTGGTTCATTCTTCTTCCTGATGGGAAAATGGAGTGACCTGTGCCTGTCCCAACACCTAGGGCTAGTCTTTCGTTGGTTCCCCGTCTTCCCGTTCATCCTCAGGACAAATTGCAACCTGGACGAAACAGTAGGTTAAAGGTGCTGATTCTCCAAGTAGGGAGATGGTTAGTCAAGCGGCTGGAATGGCAAACCCGAGCACAAGGAGAGGAGAAATGAGGTGCGTTTTAGAAACCTTTCCCGATCTCACGGCATACCATCTTCTGGGTTTCCCATGCATGTTTTGATGTATGAAGATGCCCTTGTACCTGGAGATTTGAGACCCATGGGGTGGGTACCCCGCGGTATTATTTTAAAGTATCTGCATTTGCTCACCCAACCTCACCAATCCTCTCAGCCCCAAGAGTGTCCAGCCTTATGTCTCATCCAGCTGTGGGTCTAGATATGGTCAATCCAGGTTGCATCAGAGACCCTGAACGGATTTTGTAAGAATTTCTCTCTCTTTCACTGTCTTTGCTTTGTGGGTTTTTTAAAGTAATTTATGTTTAGAATCGGGCTTGGCTGCTTTTCCCTGCTGTGTTTATGCCGCTTTACACCCTCTTGATTCACTTGCAGAGAGATATCGATACATAGTTTTTCAGATTCATACTAGTCAGATATATTCTTGTGCGGTGACTAGGGGGTGTTGAGTCCAGTTCACTGAGCAGGGAGTAGGCCTTGTCTATTACATATTTGGCTTATGGAGCGGTGTCTGAGCTAATTCCAAACCCTTGTTTTATGCATCACCCCACCTCACCTTTCCCGTTAAGCAGCCATAGTGTGTCTTCTAAAGGTGTGACTCTGTTCTGTTTTGTAATTCAGTTCAAGTGTAGCGATTTTGACATTCCCTCTATAAGCGATATCTTAGGATAAGTGTCTTTTTCTGTGTGACTTATTTCACTTAGAGTCATCGTACCTAAATCCACTCATCATGCTGCTAACTAGCCTTATGACATTGATTTCATGGCTGAGTGATATTCCATTGTGCCAAGTACCACCATTTGTTTATCCATTTTTCTCTTTCCTGGGATATTGAAGGTGTACCGAAGCGGAGGTTCTTGGAAACAGAGTAGCCGTAAACTTTAGGGTGCCTGTGTCTTGTTGATTTTTAGTTTTCCCAATTTATACGCCCTTGAGTGGAAGTGCCCTATGCTCTCTACGCTGTGTTTATTACTTGTTTCAGGACACACCGTACTCTTCTCCAGAGTGCCTGTTGGCAATTTACATCCCGCCCATCAGCGTAGCAAGGCTCCCATGTCTCCATGGCCTGTCCTGCTTTTCTGGTTTTTACTGTTTGTTCAGCATGGCCCTTTTGACCGAGGGCAAGCGAGACTTCTTTGTAGCGCTGATTTGCCCTTCCGGCTTGCTTGGTTGGCCAAAAAGGGCGTATGCGTTTTTTCCTGAATATATTCAGGAAAAAACGCATACGCCCTTTTTGGCCAAGGGCATCATTGTCAACGTTTTGCCGCTTTTCATGTGCTTTAAAGGCGAGTCGAATCTACCTCCTGAAATCTGTTTCCTGCAAATCTGCCTTGCTTTCAAATCCTCTTCGTTGCCTTCCCTCAATATATTTGTGGACGAGAGTTCTCATTTATAACTCTGCACGTTTGTGAATTGCAGTGCCCCTGAGCTCCATTTGTCTCCTCGCTTTTTTGGGAGCTGGCCGCAAAAGCGCAGGATTGCTTCAGGCCCTATTTTGGTTCTGGGGGGCCGGCTGAGCCTGTGGTTCATTCTTCTTCCTGATGGGAAAATGGAGTGACCTGTGCCTGTCCCAACACCTAGGGCTCGTCTCTCGTTGGTTCCGCGTCTTCCCGTTCATCCTCAGGACAAATTGCAACCTGTACAATCAGGAGGTTAAAGGTGCTGATTCTCCAAGTAGGGAGATGGTTAGTCAAGCGGCTGGAATGGCGAACCCGAGCACAAGGAGAGGAGAAATGAGGTGCGTTTTAGAAACCTTTCCCGATCTCACGGCATACCATCTTCTGGGTTTCCCATGCATGTTTTGACGTAGGAAGATGCCCTTGTACCTGGAGATTTGAGACCCATGGGGTGTGTTCCCCGCAGTGTTACTTTCAAGTATCTGCATTTGCTCACCCAACCTCACCAACCCTCTCAGCCCCAAGAGTGTCCAGCCTTATGTCTCATCCAGCTGTGGGTCTTGATATGGTCAATCCAGGTTGCATCATAGACCCTGAACGGATTTTGTAAGAATTTCTCTCTCTTTCACTGTCTTTGTTTTGTGGGTTTTTTAAAGTAATTTATGTTTAGAATCGGGCTTGGCTGCTTTTCCCTGCTGTGTTGATGCCGCTTTACACCCTCTTGATTCACTTGCAGAGAGATATCGATACATAGGTTTTCAGATTCTTACTAGTCAGATATATTCTTGTGTGTTGACTAGGGTGTGTTGAGTCCAGTTCACTGAGCAGGGAGTAGGCCTTGTCTATTACATATTTGGCTTATGGAGCGGTGTCTGAGCTAATTCCAAACCCTTGTTTTATGCATCACCCCACCTCACCTTTCCCGTTAAGCAGCCATAGTGTGTCTTCTAAAGGTGTGACTCTGTTCTGTTTTGTAATTCAGTTCAAGTGTAGCGATTTTGACATTCCCTCTATAAGCGATATCTTAGGATAAGTGTCTTTTTCTGTGTGACTTATTTCACTTAGAATCATCGTATCTAAATCCACTCATCATGCTGCTAACTAGCCTTATGACATTGATTTCATGGCTGAGTGATATTCCACTGTGCCAAGTACCACCATTTCTTTATCCATTTTGGTCTTTCCTGGGATATTGAAGGTGTACCGAAGTGGAGGTTCTTGGAAACAGAGCAGCCGTAAACTTTAGGGTGCCTGTGTCTTGTTGATTTTTAGTTTTCCCAATTTATACGCCCATGAGTGGAAGTGCCCTATGCTCTCTAAGCTGTGTTTATTACTTGTTTCAGGACACACCATACTCTTCTCCAGAGTGCCTGTTGGCAATTTACATCCCGCCCATCAGCGTAGCAAGGCTTCCATGTCTCCATGGCCTCTCCTGCTTTTCTGGTTTTTACACTTTGTTCAGCATGGCCCTTTTGACCGAGGGCAAGCGAGACTTCTTTGTAGCGCTGATTTGCCCTTCCGGCTTGCTTGGTTGGCCAAAAAGGGCGTATGCGTTTTTTCCTGAATATATTCAGGAAAAAACGCATACGCCCTTTTTGGCCAAGGGCATCATTGTCAACGTTTTGCCGCTTTTCATGTGCTTTAAAGGCGAGTCGAATCTACCTCCTGAAATCTGTTTCCTGCAAATCTGCCTTGCTTTCAAATCCTCTTCGTTGCCTTCCCTCAATATATTTGTGGACGAGAGTTCTCATTTATAACTCTGCACGTTTGTGAATTGCAGTGCCCCTGAGCTCCATTTGTCTCCTCGCTTTTTTGGGAGCTGGCCGCAAAAGCGCAGGATTGCTTCAGGCCCTATTTTGGTTCTGGGGGGCCGGCTGAGCCTGTGGTTCATTCTTCTTCCTGATGGGAAAATGGAGTGACCTGTGCCTGTCCCAACACCTAGGGCTAGTCTTTCGTTGGTTCCCCGTCTTCCCGTTCATCCTCAGGACAAATTGCAACCTGGACGAAACAGGAGGTTAAAGGTGCTGATTCTCCAAGTAGGGAGATGGTTAGTCAAGCAGCCGGAATGGCGAACCTGAGCACAAGGAGAGGAGAAATGAGGTGCGTTTTAGAAACCTTTCCCGATCTCACGGCATACCATCTTCTGGGTTTCCCATGCATGTTTTGATGTAGGAAGATTCCCTTGTACCTGGAGATTTGAGACCCATGGGGTGGGTACCAAGCGGTATTACTTTAAAGTATCTGCATTTGCTCACCCAACCTCACCAATCCTCTCAGCCCCAAGAGTGTCCAGCCTTATGTCTCATCCAGCTGTGGGTCTAGATATGGTCAATCCAGGTTGCATCAGAGACCCTGAACGGATTTTGTAAGAATTTCTCTCTCTTTCACTGTCTTTGCTTTGTGGGTTTTTTAAAGTAATGTATGTTTAGAATGGGGTTTGGCTGCTTTTCCCTGCTGTGTTTATGCCGCTTTACACCCTCTTGATTCACTTGCAGAGAGATATCGATACATAGGTTTTCAGATTCATACTAGTCAGATATATTCTTGTGCGGTGACTAGGGGTTGTTGAGTCCAGTTCACTGAGCAGGGAGTAGGCCTTGTCTATTACATATTTGGCTTATGGAGCGGTGTCTGAGCTAATTCCAAACCCTTGTTTTATGCATCACCCCACCTCACCTTTCCCGTTAAGCAGCCATAGTGTGTCTTCTAAAGGTGTGACTCTGTTCTGTTTTGTAATTCAGTTCAAGTGTAGCGATTTTGACATTCCCTCTATAAGCGATATCTTAGGATAAGTGTCTTTTTCTGTGTGACTTATTTCACTTAGAGTCATCGTACCTAAATCCACTCATCATGCTGCTAACTAGCCTTATGACATTGATTTCATGGCTGAGTGATATTCCATTGTGCCAAGTACCACCATTTCTTTATCCATTTTTCTCTTTCCTGGGATATTGAAGGTGTACCGAAGTGGAGGTTCTTGGAAACAGAGCAGCCGTAAACTTTAGGGTGGCTGTGTCTTGTTGATTTTTAGTTTTCCCAATTTATACGCCCTTGAGTGGAAGTGCCCTATGCTCTCTACGCTGTGTTTATTACTTGTTTCAGGACACACCGTACTCTTCTCCAGAGTGCCTGTTGGCAATTTACATCCCGCCCATCAGCGTAGCAAGGCTCCCATGTCTCCATGGCCTTTCCTGCTTTTCTGGTTTTTACTGTTTGTTCAGCATGGCCCTTTTGACCGAGGGCAAGCGAGACTTCTTTGTAGCGCTGATTTGCCCTTCCGGCTTGCTTGGTTGGCCAAAAAGGGCGTATGCGTTTTTTCCTGAATATATTCAGGAAAAAACGCATACGCCCTTTTTGGCCAAGGGCATCATTGTCAACGTTTTGCCGCTTTTCATGTGCTTTAAAGGCGAGTCGAATCTACCTCCTGAAATCTGTTTCCTGCAAATCTGCCTTGCTTTCAAATCCTCTTCGTTGCCTTCCCTCAATATATTTGTGGACGAGAGTTCTCATTTATAACTCTGCACGTTTGTGAATTGCAGTGCCCCTGAGCTCCATTTGTCTCCTCGCTTTTTTGGGAGCTGGCCGCAAAAGCGCAGGATTGCTTCAGGCCCTATTTTGGTTCTGGGGGGCAGGCTGAGCCTGTGGTTCATTCTTCTTCCTGATGGGAAAATGGAGTGACCTATGCCTGTCCCAACACCTAGGGCTCGTCTCTCGTTGGTTCCGCGTCTTCCCGTTCATCCTCAGGACAAATTGCAACCTGTACAATCAGGAGGTTAAAGGTGCTGATTCTCCAAGTAGGGAGATGGTTAGTCAAGCGGCTGGAATGGCGAACCCGAGCACAAGGAGAGGAGAAATGAGGTGCGTTTTAGAAACCTTTCCCGATCTCATGGCATACCATCTTCTGGGTTTCCCATGCATGTTTTGATGTAGGAAGATTCCCTTGTACCTGGAGATTTGAGACCCATGGGGTGTGTTCCCCGCAGTGTTACTTTAAAGTATCTGCATTTGCTCACCCAACCTCACCAACCCTCTCAGCCCCAAGAATGTCCAGCCTTATGTCTCATCCAGCTGTGGGTCTTGATATGGTCAATCCAGGTTGCATCATAGACCCTGAACGGATTTTGTAAGAATTTCTCTCTCTTTCACTGTCTTTGTTTTGTGGGTTTTTTAAAGTAATTTATGTTTAGAATCGGGCTTGGCTGCTTTTCCCTGCTGTGTTTATGCCGCTTTACACCCTCTTGATTCACTTGCAGAGAGATATCGATACATAGGTTTTCAGATTCATACTAGTCAGATATATTCTTGTGCGGTGACTAGGGGGTGTTGAGTCCAGTTCACTGAGCAGGGAGTAGGCCTTGTCTATTACATATTTGGCTTATGGAGCGGTGTCTGAGCTAATTCCAAACCCTTGTTTTATGCATCACCCCACCTCACCTTTCCCGTTAAGCAGCCATAGTGTGTCTTCTAAAGGTGTGACTCTGTTCTGTTTTGTAATTCAGTTCAAGTGTAGCGATTTTGACATTCCCTCTATAAGCGATATCTTAGGATAAGTGTCTTTTTCTGTGTGACTTATTTCACTTAGAGTCATCGTACCTAAATCCACTCATCATGCTGCTAACTAGCTTTATGACATTGATTTCATGGCTGAGTGATATTCCATTGTGCCAAGTACCACCATTTCTTTATCCATTTTTCTCTTTCCTGGGATATTGAAGGTGTACCGAAGTGGAGGTTCTTGGAAACAGAGCAGCTGTAAACTTTAGGGTGCCTGTGTCTTGTTGATTTTTAGTTTTCCCAATTTATACGCCCTTGAGTGGAAGTGCCCTATGCTCTCTACGCTGTGTTTATTACTTGTTTCAGGACACACCGTACTCTTCTCCAGAGTGCCTGTTGGCAATTTACATCCCGCCCATCAGCGTAGCAAGGCTCCCATGTCTCCATGGCCTGTCCTGCTTTTCTGGTTTTTACTGTTTGTTCAGCATGGCCCTTTTGACCGAGGGCAAGCGAGACTTCTTTGTAGCGCTGATTTGCCCTTCCGGCTTGCTTGGTTGGCCAAAAAGGGCGTATGCGTTTTTTCCTGAATATATTCAGGAAAAAACGCATACGCCCTTTTTGGCCAAGGGCATCATTGTCAACGTTTTGCCGCTTTTCATGTGCTTTAAAGGCGAGTCGAATCTACCTCCTGAAATCTGTTTCCTGCAAATCTGCCTTGCTTTCAAATCCTCTTCGTTGCCTTCCCTCAATATATTTGTGGACGAGAGTTCTCATTTATAACTCTGCACGTTTGTGAATTGCAGTGCCCCTGAGCTCCATTTGTCTCCTCGCTTTTTTGGGAGCTGGCCGCAAAAGCGCAGGATTGCTTCAGGCCCTATTTTGGTTCTGGGGGGCAGGCTGAGCCTGTGGTTCATTCTTCTTCCTGATGGGAAAATGGAGTGACCTCTGTCTGTCCCAACACCTAGGGCTCGTCTCTCGTTGGTTCCGCGTCTTCCCGTTCATCCTCAGGACAAATTGCAACCTGGACGAAACAGTAGGTTAAAGGTGCTGATTCTCCAAGTAGGGAGATGGTTAGTCAAGCGGCTGGAATGGCGAACCCGAGCACAAGGAGAGGAGAAATGAGGTGCGTTTTAGAAACCTTTCCCGATCTCATGGCATACCATCTTCTGGGTTTCCCATGCATGTTTTGATGTAGGAAGATTCCCTTGTACCTGGAGATTTGAGACCCATGGGGTGTGTTCCCCGCAGTGTTACTTTAAAGTATCTGCATTTGCTCACCCAACCTCACCAACCCTCTCAGCCCCAAGAATGTCCAGCCTTATGTCTCATCCAGCTGTGGGTCTTGATATGGTCAATCCAGGTTGCATCATAGACCCTGAACGGATTTTGTAAGAATTTCTCTCTCTTTCACTGTCTTTGTTTTGTGGGTTTTTTAAAGTAATTTTTGTTTAGAATCGGGCTTGGCTGCTTTTCCCTGCTGTGTTTATGCCGCTTTACACCCTCTTGATTCACTTGCAGAGAGATATCGATACATAGGTTTTCAGATTCATACTAGTCAGATATATTCTTGTGCGGTGACTAGGGGGTGTTGAGTCCAGTTCACTGAGCAGGGAGTAGGCCTTGTCTATTACATATTTGGCTTATGGAGCGGTGTCTGAGCTAATTCCAAACCCTTGTTTTATGCATCACCCCACCTCACCTTTCCCGTTAAGCAGCCATAGTGTGTCTTCTAAAGGTGTGACTCTGTTCTGTTTTGTAATTCAGTTCAAGTGTAGCGATTTTGACATTCCCTCTATAAGCGATATCTTAGGATAAGTGTCTTTTTCTGTGTGACTTATTTCACTTAGAGTCATCGTACCTAAATCCACTCATCATGCTGCTAACTAGCCTTATGACATTGATTTCATGGCTGAGTGATATTCCATTGTGCCAAGTACCACCATTTCTTTATCCATTTTTCTCTTTCCTGGGATATTGAAGGTGTACCGAAGTGGAGGTTCTTGGAAACAGAGCAGCCGTAAACTTTAGGGTGCCTGTGTCTTGTTGATTTTTAGTTTTCCCAATTTATACGCCCTTGAGTGGAAGTGCCCTATGCTCTCTACGCTGTGTTTATTACTTGTTTCAGGACACACCGTACTCTTCTCCAGAGTGCCTGTTGGCAATTTACATCCCGCCCATCAGCGTAGCAAGGCTCCCATGTCTCCATGGCCTGTCCTGCTTTTCTGGTTTTTACACTTTGTTCAGCATGGCCCTTTTGACCGAGGGCAAGCGAGACTTCTTTGTAGCGCTGATTTGCCCTTCCGGCTTGCTTGGTTGGCCAAAAAGGGCGTATGCGTTTTTTCCTGAATATATTCAGGAAAAAACGCATACGCCCTTTTTGGCCAAGGGCATCATTGTCAACGTTTTGCCGCTTTTCATGTGCTTTAAAGGCGAGTCGAATCTACCTCCTGAAATCTGTTTCCTGCAAATCTGCCTTGCTTTCAAATCCTCTTCGTTGCCTTCCCTCAATATATTTGTGGACGAGAGTTCTCATTTATAACTCTGCACGTTTGTGAATTGCAGTGCCCCTGAGCTCCATTTGTCTCCTCGCTTTTTTGGGAGCTGGCCGCAAAAGCGCAGGATTGCTTCAGGCCCTATTTTGGTTCTGGGGGGCAGGCTGAGCCTGTGGTTCATTCTTCTTCCTGATGGGAAA